>NW_026652290.1:37357534-37447842 GCF_009828535.3 Hylobates moloch | reverse complement strand
ATGTGTCCTCATGTGAGGACAAAGTGACTTTCAAATAGGGCGTAATCCTGAGGATTCTGCTGAATTTCTGCTCAAGTAACATGCTCTAGACAGTACAGCTCTCATGGTCACATGGACACCAATAACATCGCTCAGCCTCACCCTGGAGGTCAAACGAGGTCACTGCATTTATCTGCTTAAGGCTGAATATCGCCCAACCAGAGCCAGCACAGAGGCCCGGATGAATGTTTTTAAAATAAAAAGAGCAAGGGCCTGGGGCAGTGGTGAGTGTCTATAATCCCAGCTACTTGGGAGGCTGGCACAGGAAGATTGCTTGAGCCTAGAAGTTCAAAACCAACCTGGGCAACATAGTGAGACCCCATCTCAAAATAAATAAATAAAGGGCAAAGGATGAGGAGTCAACAACAAAGGCATCCATGCAAAAAGCAAAGCAAAGCTTTCACTAGAATAAAAAAGCAAGCAGTAACTGGCAAAAGAGGAGTCCAGGACAAGTACTAGGAGAAGCCTCGAAGCCCCACCTAGGAACAGAGGGGACTGTGATCAACACCCACAAACTAATTCTATTCTTGCCAAATAGGTGATAAAGTCTACTGTTTCTGTACTGCTGCAGGAGCGTGACTGCTGTCAACAGGCACATGTAACAAATGTGTAAATGGCACACATTTTAAAACCATTATTTTCAATTGTGTACCCTCTACATTTCATCCACCCCCTTATCTAAGCTGGGAGAAGGAGAGGGAACCATGTGTGGTGAAGAGTAGCTGAATTATTTACCTTCTTCAAGAAGCACTGTCATAGGACAGGGTTTAAGACTTTAAACCTGTGGTTTACAGTCTGGTGGTGACTATGCTGAAGATAGAATCTGTATATAGGGACTGTGTGAGAGGCGTTACAAGTAATCTTTCAATTTGCTTATAATTGTGCCAGTTACAAGCAGAACAAAACTTAAGAAGGTTGGTTCATTTAGCGAGATGCCCATGTAGCTGAGACACAGTGCATCATAAAGATTATTGACTATTATTTCCCATCAATCCTAACACTACAACCAACAAAGGATAATGGAGTAAAATCTTTTTTTTTTTTTTTTTTTTTGAGGCAGTCTCGCTCTGTTGCCCAGGCTGGAGTGCAGTGGCACCATCTCGGCTCACTGCAACCTCTGCCTCCTGGGTTCAAGCGATTCTCCTGCCTCAGCCTCCCGAGTAGCTGGGATTACAGACATGCACCACCATGCCTGGCTAATTTTTGTATTTTTAGTAGAGACGGGGTTTTGCCACGTTGGCCAGGCTGGTCTCGAACTCCTGAAGTCAGGTGATCTGCCTGCCTTGGCCTCCTGAAGTGTTGGGATTACTGGCATGAGCCACTGCGCCCAGCCTATCAAATCTTTATAACTAAAACAGTTAGGTATTGGCACATAATTAGGCAAATGAACTGACAGAATAAAACAGAAAATCCAGAGACAGACCCAATACATTAGGAAATTTAGTGTACATTAAAGGCCATCATCAGTAAGGAAAAGATAGACTCTTTAATCAGTTTGTTAGGATAACTGGACAGCTATATAAAAAAAGATAAAATTGAGGTTGGCCGCAGTGGCTCACACCTGTAACCTCAACCCTTTGGGAGGCCAAGGAAGGCAGATCACTCCAGTCCAGGAGTTCAAGACCAGCCTGGGCCACGTGGCGAAACCCAGTCGCTACAAAAAATACAAAAATTAGCCAGCCGTGGTGGCGGGTACCTGCGGTCCCAGCTACTAAGGGGAATGAGGCAGGAGGATCACTTGAACCGGGGAGGCGGAGGTTGCAGTGAGCTGAGATTGTGCCACTGCACTCTGGCCTTGGTGACAGAGAAATACCCTGTCTCAAAAATAAATAAATAAATAAATAATTTAAAAAGATAAAACTGAATGTATTCCTTACACCCTTCACTATAAGAACTGAAACTGGTCAGGTGCGATGGCTCAGGCCTGTAAGCCCAGCACTTTGGGAGGCCGAGGCGGGTGGATCACTTGAGGTCAGGAGTTTGAGACTAGCCTGGCCAACATGCTGAAACCCTGTCTCTACAAAAAATACAAAAAATTAGCCAGGAATGATGGCACCCACCTGTAATCCCAGCTACTAGGGAGGGTAAGGCAGCAGAATCATTTGAACCCAGGAGGTGGAGGTTGCAGTGAGCCGAGATTGTGCCACTGCACTCCAGCTTGGGCAACAGAGCTAGACTCTCTCAAAAAAAAAAAAAAAAGAAAAGAAAAAAAATCACACAAGTACTAGAAGAAAACACAGGTGAATTTGTCTTTAACCTGGAAGACAGAGAAATCTTCCTAATTATAACTCAAACTCAAGAAGCAATACCTGAAAATATTGATACATTTGATTATACAGAATTTTCTTTTTCTTTTTGAGATGGGGTCTTGCTGTGTTGCACAGGCTGGAGTGCAGTGCCTAGTCACAGGCACAATTACGGAGCACCACAGCCTTGAACTCCTGGGCTCAAGCGGTCCTCCTGCCTCAGCTTCCTGTAGCTGGGACCACAGGCACATGCCACCACACCTGGTGAGATCATATCGAAATTTTTAAAAAAGCTTTTGCACAGTAAAATATGGAAACAAATACCTGAAACATATAACAGAGAAGTTGGTATCTCAAATGTATAAAGAATACCAAAAAAGGAGGGGGGAGGCTAGAGACAAGAAGAGATAATTCCCATCAGAAGAAATGTAAATGGCTTTTAAACATGTGAAAAATGTTCAAGCATGCACATAAAAAAGGCAAATGGAAATTAAAACTACACCGAGAAACCATTTCTCATATACTAGACTGGCAAACACACAAGTTTGGACTACATCCTCTGTTGGCAAAGCTGGAGGGAAACAGGCACTTTCATAGGTTGCTGGGGAGAAATAAAATGGTGCAACCTTTATCAAGGGAGACTATGGCAATACCTTGCATTTATACTTTGACTCTGCTATCTCATCTCTAGAAAGCTTTCCAACAGATACACTGAAAACACACACACATACACACAAATATAAGTCCCTAGGAATAGCTAAAGACTAAAAAAGACCCCAAATATCCATCAATAGATGGAACGCATTATGGTACCTCCACACAGCAGAATAGTGCACAGCTATAAAAATGAAGGAGGAATACCTCTATACTCTGAAGTGATCACTTTAATATATTAAGTAGAAAAAAGCAAGGTGAGGAAAAGTACGCTACCATTTAGCCAAGAAAGAGGAGATACAAATATTTACATATATATGTTGTATTTTAAAATGAAAGAATAGACCCTAAAAATAAAGGTTACCTATGGGAGAGGGAGACTTGGTAAAACACTGACTGTAAGCTTAGACCTCTTTGATGATATCTTGCTGTATCCATCTGTCTTGGAACTTTGTAAACATTTACATAATAAAAAATAAGCCAAAGCAATTTCTAAACATCAAAAGTAAGATGAAACAAACAAATCTAACTATAAATCTAGTTGATGGCATAACCACACAGAGGAACTACTCCAAGTGACTTTAAAACAGAGTAATTTGACTATATTTCTAATACCCTAAGGACAGAAAGAACCACAAACCATCAAAGTTTCCAATAATTATACTGTGGGAGCGGTAGTGTTGGTCATGTTACTCTGTTGTATGTACTGTGGGATAAATCAAAGGAGTAATTATGTTGAGGTAGTAGAGAAGTAAGATCTTTGGTGTGGTTGAAAGGAGATACAGGTACAATGATGGATTGGTTCTATCAACATGATTTCACAATGAAATTATCTATGCAAAACATGTACTTACCCAGGTGCAGTAGTGCATGTCTATAGTCCCAGCTACCTGGGAAGCTGAGGCGGGAGGTTTGCTTGAGCCCAGGAGTTCAAGGCCAGCCTGGGCAACATAGCAAGACCTCGTTTCTAAAAGAATAAAATAAAATAAAAAAGACATACTTCCCAGCACTGTCTACTGAAAGAAGGGCTTAGAAACAATGAGTAGTAAGCACCTCTAGCTCCCAGACTGTGGTCTGTAAACATCAGCGCTTTTTGGAGAAATGGCTGAAACCAGACCCAGGGCAAGAAATGTACGAAGTGAGTTGAGAACATCCTGAAAGTCAAGGAAGTAATCAGATTTCTAGCGGCATGAAAAAGGGACTGACGAGTCCACCTGAATAAACTCCCACCAGGCATGGATGAAACCAAGCACATCACATACATTTGTGTCCACTAGTTTATAACGATACTTTTCAGACGCCATTTTTGAAAGACAGAAGAGACCCCCATATTGAAAACTGAATAACCGAATTGATCTGGGAAGTAACTGTCAACAGCTGTTAACATTACAGAGCGATGAAGGCATTATGTAACCCTGACAGAAGTACTCCACCACTAGGAAGTAGTCTTGCCTCCCCACAAAACAAGCAAATTTTTAAAAACTCTGAATCTCCTAATTACTATCTGAAGAAAACACAGAGGTCAGAGAGGCATGTTAAACAATACTATGGGAATGAAATCATTAAAATCCAGATTGTGGGACACTATGCATGAAACCATCCAATTTCTTCAGCAAAAAAGATATGAAGCAGAAAACTGAAGATTAAAACAAAGTAACAGATCAATCAATTGCAATGTATGGGCCTTGTATGAAACTGATTCAAACAAACTGAAAAATAAACATACAAATACTTAAACATAAGTGTATATATGTATTTACATCTATTATGATGTATGCTAATAGGGGAAATCTGATACATCTAGATATATTTGATATTAAGGAATTACTGCCAGGTTTTTTAGGAATTGTGGTTTTCTTAGGTATCTGTAACTTAGCAATATGTACTAAAACGTTTACAGATGAAATGCTATGATGTCTGGGATTTGCCTCAAAATAAACAGAGGGCATGACGTGTATAAACTGAGAGTGCCTGATGCTGGGTGACGTCTCTACCAGGTTCATTATGCTATTCTCTTTATTATATAAGTTTATATATGTTTTCTACAATAAAAAATTTCACAGTACAGAAATCCTCAATTTTTCAAAAAATATGTGGCTGGGCTAAAGAATTTTTTCTTCAAAAAGTAAGAATCTATGGTGTGAAGCCATAAAAAGACATGGAGGAAACATAAATGCATATTACTGGCTGGGCACGGTGGCTCACGCCTGTAATCCTGGCACTTTGGGAGGCCGAGGCCAGTGGATCCCTTGAGGTCAGGAGTTCGAGACCAGCCTGGCCAACATGGTGAAACCCCATCTCTACTAAAAATTAGCTGGGCATGGTGGCACGTGCCTGTAGTCCCAGCTACTTGGGAGGTTAAGGCAGGAGAATCGCTTGAACCCAGGAGGCAGAGGTTGCAGTGAGCCGAGATCGCACCACTGCACTCCAGCCTGGGCAACAGAGTAAGACTCCGTTCTGGGGGTGGGAAAAGAGAAAACCCTGTGACGAAGTGAAAGAAGCCAATCTGAAAAGGCTACATACTGTATGGTCCCAACTAGATGACATTCTAGAAAAGAAAGAAAAAAACCCATGGAAACAGCAAAAAGATCAGCGGTTGCTGGGGCTTAGGGGAAGGGAGGGATGAACAGGTGGAGCACAAAGGACTTTTAAGGTGGTGAAAGGATTGTGAATGACACTACAATGGTGGATTCAGGTCATTACACATTACATATTTGTCGAGCATGGCCCCTAATATAAACTACGGGCTTCGGGTGCTAATGATGTGCCCCCTGTACCACTGTTGTGTGGATAATGGGAGGGCAGGAGGTCTACGGGAACTCTGTGTACTTTCCCCTCAGTTTTGCTGTGAACCTAAAACTGCTCTAAAAAATTAAGTCTATTTTTTTAAAAAAGTGAAAAACAGACATATACATGAAATAGTTCATGACAGGAATTCTTGTTATCACAAGAAAATCTGTTTGCACTCAGCACTTTGAAATGAGGTGTCTATACAAAACCTCGCCAACGATTAAAAAATACCAGTGTTAAAAGGAACGCACTCTCACCAGCATCCCTGTACCATAAACATATACACTAACTCCAATATGAGCCACCCCTGGCTGGAATAAAATACGAGGAGACATCACTAAGGCTAAAGCACTGATTCTTAATTTTGATAAGGCTGTCCAGAGAATTAGTTAAGGCCATAAGAGCACTGCTAAAGCCCCTTTTGAGGAGCTAGCTACAGAAAACTTTTTGGTGGGATGAAATGACAGGACATAAAAGAGAAAATGTTATGGACATGACATTGAAAATACTTGGCTACCTCAAATCCTTTTTATTTTTATTAATTAATTTATTTTATTTTATTTTTTTTAGACAGTCTCACTCTGTCACCCAGGCTGGAGTGCAGTGGCACGAGCTCAGCTCACTGTAAACTCCGCCTCCCAGGTTCAAGCGATTCTCTTGCCTCAGCCTCCTGAGTAGCTGGGATTACAGGTGCCTGCCACCATACCAGGCTAATTTTTGTATTTTTAGTAGAGATAGGGTTTCACCTTTTGGCCAGGCTGGTCTCGAACTGCTGACCTCAGGTGATCTGCCTGCTTCGGCCTCCCAAAGTGCTGGGATTACAGGTGTGAGCTACCTCTCCCAGCCTCAACAACTTTTTAGAATGAGGAGCAAAAACAATCAAATGACAACCCACTCTTGTGGGAAAATCTTACCAGGAACGCTTACGGAGTTTTCTGGTTTTTTTTTTTTTTTTTTTTTTTTTGAGACAGAGTTTCTCTCTTGTTGCCCAGGCTGGAGTGCAACGGCGCGATCTTGGCTCACCGCAATCACTGCCTCCTGGGTTCAAGCAAGTCTCCTGCCTCAGCTTCCTGAGTAGCTGGGATTACAGGCATGTACCACCATGCCTGGCTAATTTTGTATTTTCAGTAGAGACAGGGTTTCTCCATGTTGGTCAGGCTGGTCTCGAACTCCCGACCACAGGTGATCCGCCTGCTTTGGCCTCCCAAAGTGCTGGGATTATAGGCGTGAGCCACTGCGCCCGGCCCGGAGTTATTTTTGTAGTTATTTACTTAAAAGAATTTTCCCACTATCACAGTGGGTAGATAGCTAGACATGAGTGGGAGGGAAGAGCCCCTGAGAAAAGGGAGGTCTGGAAAATCCCACATACCAGAGACCATCAAAAAGATGCATGCTGGCTAGGCACGGTGGCTGATGCTTGTAATCCCAGCACTTTGGGAGGCCGAGGTGGGTTGATCCCTTGAGGTTAGGAGTTCAAGACCAACATGGCCAACATGGTGAAACCCCATCTCTACTAAAAATACAAAAATTAGCTGGGCGTGGTGGTGCATGCCTGAAATCTCAGCTATTTGGGAGGTTGAGGCAGGGAGAATCGCTTGAACCTGGGAGGTAGAGGTTGCAGTGAGCCGATATTGTGCCACTGCACTCCAGCCTGGCAATGAAGCGAGACTCTGTCTCAAAACAAAACAAAACAAACAAACAAAATATGCATGCTAGATATGAGCAGAGAGGAGGGAAAGAGGGTAAAGGAGAAATTCCAAAGAGACATGCAGGTGCAGTAAGTATGGACCTAACCGCTGTACAACCTTCCTGGGGTGGAGGTAATGAGCAATGCCGCCATTAGGTGGGATTCACATCCAACACCAGCTGTACATGTGCACCAACTAATAGTAAGAGAGGGTCCAACAAGCTTAGAGTAGAAATTAGGTGAGAGGAAAAGGTGGGGACTTACGGCAGAAGCAGGAAAATCAGACAAAGGAAAAACGCAGAAATTTAAGACAGAAGTGGGAACTTCAAGAAAAAATCCAGCATCATAAAAACCTGATGCAGAACTCTCAGGGCTGCTGGCTCACTCTCTCAGCATCCCACTCTGCCTCATCTTTCAGAACGTACTGTCTCTCTCCATATAAACTCTCTGTTCTCTATTTCCCTTCAGAAAGCTCTCTGCTATCTCTGAATTGTCTCTTGGCCAAAATCTTTCTCCCAAGATGACTAAGGGCTGAGAACATCCCCCCTTCCCGGTAACACCACCAGAGCTGTCTTCAAGCTTCACTTCAATGTGAAAGAAACTGGTTTTATGACTCCAACCCCATGTTCACAGAACAATCGAACTGGATTTCATCAAGCACTCGTCAAGCACTGCTACCTCTGTCTTGCCACACATGCCTAATGTCACTGAGGATTTATTCTGCACAGCGCCAATCTCACTCTCCAGTTTCAACAAGCAGTCACTGAGGCCACCCAAAAAGACTAGGCGCACAAATGCATCCTCCTCACCCAGCCCTCCGGGGCCCGCCAGCAGGAACTCCTGTCTCCCTATCCTCTTGACGATCGGCGGCCTCTCCTCGCTGCAGTAGGGAAATAGGTCCTGGGAGACGCCTGTGCTGTAATTGTGGATGATGTACTGAGTGGTCAGAGCCAGACACAGGAAGTGGCCGTCCACAGCCACAGCGAGGGGCTGCTCGGGGGTCGACACCTCCTTGACGATCTGCACCCGGTCCTCATACACCAGAAACATCTGGATGGTTCTGCGTTTGACAGAGATGATGCAAACTTCTACACAGAATGGGTCCCCACTCACAGGGTTCTCGTTCAGTGCAAACGTGGCTGCCCCCTTGATGCGGGCCCCCGAAGGCACTGGCTCGAGGTTCAGCATGTTGACCAGGCTGATGGAGTTGTCACACAGCACCAGCAGCCTGTTGAGGGCTGAGGCCGCGCGCAGCTCGTTCACGGGCTTCTTGAGGCCCAGAGGTCTGTGCAGCTGTTTGGTGGCAGTGAACGTGGCCGGCCCAGCAGGCACTGGCCTCTCCTCCAACAGGAAGTGGTAGACGAAGCAGTCATTGGTGCCCACGTAGAGGTCCCTGCCGCAGCACTCCACGCACTCTATGTTGACACGCTCCTTGTCGCCCATCAGCAGCTCCCGCTCCACGGCAGAGACAAGCGTAAAGGCTTTGATGCTCATCATGTCTACTGGCTGATCTGCTGGAAGAGAAAGAGGAAAACTAATTTTAGAGGAACAAGGAAGAAGCAGAAACAGAGGTTGCAATAATGATACGTGGATTCCCTAGTTATCATTTTCATTAAAGAAAATCATTCCACGCTATCAAAAAATGGAAAGAAACCATTTCCCCACTGACCTTCCCCATCAGACAGCAAGAGACCCAAGAAGAAAACCACACACACACACACACCCATACACACATATGTATGTGCTTGTGATCACGTGCCATCCTGCTCAGTCCCCACACAGAGTCACCTGGAGCCTCCTCACATTGCTCCTGGGAGACACGCTTGCAGGCAGAAGACAAATGCATGCATTCACCCACAGGCAACATAACAAAAGGATTTCTGTGAGGCCGGAGGATGGCTTGACCCCAGGAGCTGGAGGCCAGCCTGGGCAATATAAAGAGACCCCATTTAAACAAAAAACAAAAAGGATTTCTGAAAAAGGCAGAAATGATCCTCACTGATCTTCCCCGGGTTTCTACAGCTACTTGAATATGCACTTTAGTCAATTAACACAACCACAGTCACAGGATCCTGCCAGGAACACCGAGGCAGACGCCAGGCCTTGGGTTTCTTTGTGTTCTTCCTAACAAGGCAGGTGCATCAGCCCCAGCTCTGGAGTAAATGTATTCATGTGGAGAGTAAAGGTGTGCCTCGGATCTCGAAAGGCTTTCAGGTGGTGAGTGGAGCTATTTAATGGATGTGTGGACCGGTCCCTGGCTCCTACTGGAAGTGAGACTTTCCCACACACTAGCCCGTGGCCTCCTACTTCATCTTCTGCAGAGAACTGTGGCTTCACACTCCACAAAGTCAGAGGGAGATCAGGCAAGGTGGCCTTTCTGACTTCTCAGGCAGCCAGAAGCAAACTCAAAGGCACAGTCCCTGTGATCGGGAGCAGGGCAGGGGATCAGAGGACTGCAGAGAATGGTGGCAGCTGTAGGGCAGCTGGCTGGGCTTGCATCAGCACTGCTGCATGTTCAGAGAGCTTGAAGTGAAAGGTTCCCTATCACTATCCCTTCCTCACTTCAAGCTTTCTGAACACTGAACAGTGCTGCTTCATGAGAGCTGAAGTTGCTAATACTTGGAGGCATTCCAGCAAAGCGAGGAAGACCTCTCAGAAATATTCAAGAAAGGTTCACGCATCAGGGAAGGGAAGGAATCAGAGAACTTCTTTGGTGCCTTTCAAATAGAAAATTTTGGAATCTACAATTTCGTGTCTGCCCCCATCCATGGGGGCAATGACAGCTATACACAAGTGAGACTCCAGCCCCCTTCCCTAGCTCAACAAAACCCCCAGGAGGGAGGGTACCCCAGGGTTGAGGAGGAGGCTTGTCTGTAGACACATCAGTCCTTCCTGTTTTCTTCTCATCACTTGAGCAAATTACTTGGTGCTATGGTCAGAATGTTTGTGTCCCCCTAAAATTCATATGTTGGAACTTAATCCCCAGAGTGGTAGTGCTGGGAGGTGGGGCAACTGGGAGGTCATTAGGTCATGAGGGTGGAGCCCTTATGAATGGCATTAATGCCCTTATCAAAGAGGCCCCAGAGAGCTTATTTGTTCCTTCCATCCACTGTGTGAGGAGGCAGCTGAAAGGCACCACCCCTGAGGGATGGGCCCTCACCAAGCACTGAGCCTACCATGCCTCAATCTTGGACTTCCCAGCCTCCAGAATGGTAAGCAATACATTTCTATTGTCTATTAATTACCTAGTGTATGGTAGTTTGTTACAGCAGCCAGAATGGACACTTGGCTATTCCAGCCTCAACTGCCTCATCTGTGAAATGAGAATAATGGTACCTACTTCATAGGACTGTTGAATGATTAACTAAGTGAGCTCATATAAAATGCTGACAGCTGGCACACAGCACTCAAACTTTTGGATCTCATCATAAATACTATGATTCCCTCCCAGTCTGGATCAGCTCTCCTCTCTCAAACTACTGGCTTGCTTCAGGTGTTTACTTCCCAAGCTGGGCACCAAGAGATTAAACTATGCTGTCTTCTGTCCTCAGATACGGGTAACCTGTTCACCTCTGCCAAAAGACAGCCTGCATCATAAGCCAGAACACATACTCACACACCTGCCCCACCCCTAAGATAGCTTCACACTCATTTATGGGAGTTCATCTTCACAGAAACTATGGAAAAGAGCTGGGGGAAGTGTAGAGGGAGGTTCTAAAGGCACCACAGAGAAGGAATCATGTCCATCTACCTTGGGGCTGTGTGAACATCCCCAGAATCCCAGGTGAAGCCGGGTGCAGAACTCTTGCAGGCTTCTACAAATAGTCTCTGGCACAAACAGCTCTTAAACAACATTGTGTATTTGTCCCAACCAAACATAACCACCAAAACCCACCTAGACACATTTTTTTTCTCCATTTAAGAGCTAATGAGTAAAACTCAGATATTGAAATGTCGGCTTCCAGACATCTAAGTTAGTGAAAGTGAAGTAATATAAAATACTTCTTCCTTCACTGATTAATCAATCAGGGTTGTCTTTTTTAAATGGCAGGAGTAAGCAGTTCTGCCATCTAAAAGATAAATTGTGTCTCCTTTGCGGAAGGAATAGAGAAACAAACTCTGGGCACCTACAATCAAACTCCTTCTATTTAGCTTCTTAAAAGTATATTATTCATAATTCCAGCCCCTGTCTTCAGTTAGCATAAGGGATAAACTAAACACATTTGCAGTAAAGAATATTATAGAAAGAATCAAACTCCTCATATTTAGTCTAAATCCTGCAGTAGATAGACAAGGGGAGAGGGACAGAGAGCTGTTAAAAAAAAAAAAAAACATATGGTTTACTAAAAAGTCGTAACTCTATAATATTTAAAAAGAAATGCAATATTGTTTCATTATCTAGTAAACTGTTACTCAAGCCTTGCTAAAGATAAGTTTCCTATTACAGGCCTTTAAAATAAGGACTTGCTTTGGTAATTAAATGGTAATAATGCAGAATTACATGGAAGTAAATGAAAGCTGAAGAAGTAACATGCTAGCACTTAAAAATGACTTATTCTTAACCCTGTCTCTACAAAAAAAATATAAAATCTCAGCCAGGCCTGGTGGGGCACACCTGTATTCCCTCCTCCTCAGGGAGGCTGAGGCAGGAGGGTTGCTTGAGCCCAGTGGTTTGTGGCTTCAGTGAGCCATGATCGCACCACTGCACTCCAGCATGGGAAACAGTGTGAGATGCTTTCACACAGAAAAAAAAAAAAAAGAAAAAAGAAAAAAAAATTGGCTAGGAGTGGTAGCTCACGCCTGTAATCCCAGCATTTTGGGAGGCTGAGGCAGGCGGATCACCTAAGGTCAGGAGTTCAAGACCAGCCTGCCCAAATGGCAAAACCCCGTCTCTACTCAAAATACACACACACAAAAAAGTTAACCAGGCATGGTAGGGGGCACCTGTAATTCCAGCTATTCAGGAGGCTGAGGCAGGAGAATCGCTCGAACTGAGAGGCAGAGGTTACAGTGAGCCGAGATCGCACCACTGCACTCTAGCCTGGGTAACAAGAGCAAAACTCCATCTCAAAAAAAAAAAAAAAAAATTAATTAAAAAAACTATTTTTTCCATGATCTAATTCACATGATATATTTACTTAGATAAAATATGAATCATAAAAAGATAAACTTTAGGCCACACCTCTATTAAATATAACCTGCTGGGGTTCTGAATCAGAGAAGTTTCAACATGGTAATAAAAGGAAACGTTTCTCTAAGGTGTACAATTCATACTTTACTGTGTGATCTCAAAATGACCTAAAATTTAAACTTTTTGTTAGAACTTCACTTTAAGGCTTACCTATAATCCTAACACTTTGAGAGGCCCAGGCAGGAAGATCACTTGCGCCCGAGTTCAAGACCAGCCTGGGCAAAATATTGAGACTTGGTCTCTATTTTTTTTAAAAATAAGAATATTAAATTTAAAAAATTCACTTTAAAAGTATGATTATAATAATTTAAAAGATCAACATTTTAATGTTTTCTTTCTTTTTTTTTTTTTTTTGAGACAGAGTCTCGCTCTGTCGCCCAGGCTGGAGTGCAGTGGCGCGATCTCAGCTCACTGCAAGCTCCGCCTCCTGGGTTCAGGCCATTCTCCTGCCTCAGCCCCCGAGTAGCTGGGACTACAGGCGCCTGCCACTGCGCCTGGCTAATTTTTTGTATTTTTAGTAGAGACTGGGTTTCACGGTGTTAGCCAGGATGGTCTCGATCTCCTGACCTCGTGGTCCGCCCGTCTCGGCCTCCCAAAGTGCTGTGATTACAGGCATGAGCCACCGTGCCCGGCCAACATTTTAATGTTTTCTTAAAATTTCAAAATACATACCCAGGTAGGGAAGAGACTGGAAAATGCTAGTATGCTCAAGGACCATAATTTAATTAAAGCTAACATTGCATATGCAGCAAGCACCTCTAAGTGTTCAAAAAACTAAGCTAAACAATTACAAGACACAATCCCACTTCCTAGGAGTCTCCCCGTCCTATTAAGGAAATAGGACTAGAAAAATAAATCAGCAACAGTATAAAGCAATACGTGCTAAGGTTCAAAATAAAAATATTAGTAATTATTTCCTACCAGGTTAAGAATATGCACATTGTCATTTTAAAGATTCTGCCACTAGTCATAGTCAGAATCTTAGTCAGCATCTTTAAAAGTGCTAATGTAAAAATACGAATCTTTTTCTACAAAGGTACACAGAAACATTACCTTTTAGTCAGTATCTGGCATCACTTTAAAAGAACTGATGACTTTTGGCCGGGCATGGTGGCTTACGCCTGTAATCCCAGCACTTTGGGAGGCCGAGGCAGGTGGACCACCTGAGGTCAGGAGTTCAAGACCAGCCTGGCCAACATGGTGAAACTCCCATCTCTACTAAAAATACAAAAATTAGCCAGGCGTGATGACACATGACTGTAATTCCAGCTACTTGACAGGCTGAGGCAGGAGAACCCCTTGAACCCGGGAGGCGGAGGTTGCAGTGAGCAGAGATTGTGCCGCTGCACTCCAGCCTAGGCAACAAGAGTGAAACTCCATCTCAAAAAAAAAAAAAAAAAAAAAAAGAACTGATGACTTTTAGCATCTTCCCTTACTCCTTAGGAAGTTTCCTAAACCTCAGTTCAAAAATGACAATTCTGTTCTTTTCGGCTACACATGGGGCTGGGCACCACAGATTTTATATTACCCCTAAGTTTCAAAGGAAGTTTCTGTGTTCTTTACTTGGAGACCTGTTACAAAAGCTATGTAGGATTTTAGAGGCCCCACTTCTTTTCACAGCACAAGGCCAAGGCCAGGAGAGCTGACTGGGATGAGTTTATGGGCAGCACAGAGCACTGGCTACATCCTGATTTAATAGACACTGTCTATCCTACAAAGCAAGCACCGGGTCCAGATGGATCTCCTAGTGAGTTCCACTAAACACTTAGGAACCACCTAATTCCAATTTCACATAATAAATGTTCCTAAGGATAAAAAGATAAATAAAAGAGGGAACATATCCTTACTTTATTTTATGAAAGTAGCAGAAAGTAAAACTTTGATATTCAAACCATATAAGGAAAAAGGAAAAATCACAGCTCATTCTTACTCACAAATAAACCTGTAAAAACACTAAATATTAGCACATGAAATCGACAAATATGTATTAAAAATACAATATGGCTAAGTTGGGATGCAATATTGGTTTAAGGTAATAAAATCTGTTCATTTAGCTCACCACATTTATAAATTAAAAGAAAAAAACTATTTCAAAAGACACAGAAAAAGTGTTAAATAAATTAAATTAAATTAAATTAAATTAAATTTTAAAATCTTTCCTTTTGAAACAAGTAACAAGACAAGAATGTCTACTATTGCCATCTGTTATGGATTGAAATGACTCTCCCCCAATCATGCTGAAGTCCTAACCCCCAGTACCCGTGAATGGGGCCTTATGTGGAAATAAGATGATCAGAGTCATTTAGGGTGAGCTCTAATCCAATGTGACTGTGTACTTATAAAAAGGGGAAATTTGTACACAGAGACAGATACATACAGAGAAAAGATAAGTGAACACACAGGAAGAGGAAGGAGATCTATAAGCTAAGGAATGTCTGAAGTTACCAGAACTTGCTCTCAGATTTCTACCCTCCAAAACTCTGAAGTAATAAGTTTCTGTTGTTTAAGGCACTCAGCCTGTAGTACTTTCTTATAGCAACCCTAGAAACTAGTACACGATCTCAGTTCAACACTGTATTAGGAGTATTTGCCAGTACCATAAAACAAGAATAGTTACAAAGAATTGAAAACAGGCTGGGCTTGGTGGCTCACGCCTGTAATCCCTGTACTTTGGGAGGCCAAGGCAGGTGGATCAACTGAGGTCAGGAGTTCGAGACCAGTCTAGCCAACATGGTGAAACCCCGTCTGTACTAAAAATACAAAAATTAGCCGGGCGTGGTGGCAGGTACCTGTAATCCCAGCTACTTGGGAGGCTGAGGCAGGAGAATCGCTTGGACCTGGGAGGCAGAGCTTGCAGTGAGCCACGATCACACCATTGCACTCCAGCCTGGGCAACAGAGCGAGACTCCGTCTCAAAAAAAAAAAAAAAAAAAAGAAGAATTGAAAACAAAAACATAAAATTATAATTATTCACAAATGACATTACTGTTTATATAGAAACCCACAAAAAAGCTATTAGAATTAATGACTTTATAATTTTTTTAAAAACCAAAGTTGTTTGTATTTCTAGCCCCAAAATTAGAAACTTAAAAAATGTACAATAGTAGAAAATATAAGGTATGAAAGAATTATCTAACAATGATATTTAAGATCTTTATGGATAAAATAATAAAATTTTATTGTTAGACATTAAGGAAGACCTAAATTATCATCTTAGAAGGCTTTTCTGCAGAAATTGAAAAGCTGGTTTTAATTTTAAATGGAAAGCACAGAACATAGCATAGTCAAAACAGTCTTGAAAATGAAGAACAAAACTGAAGGACCTACACTAACTGATTTCAGAAATTGCTCTAATACTACAATAATTAAGACATGAGGATAGACAAACAGGTCAAGCCTGAGATTGGGAGAAAAATTTGTAATGCATGTATCTGGCAAAGGACTCATATCCAGAATATAGAAAAACTCCTACAAACGAATAACAAGAAGACAAACATTTTTAAAATGGGCAAATGACTCAAACACTTCACAAAAGGCATATGAATGACCAATAAGAACATGAAAAGATGCTCTCCATCTTTAACCGAGATATTTATTTTAAGCCACAATAAGCTATCACTTCACACCTACTAGAAGAGCTACCATTAAAAAGATTGACAACACCAAACGTTAATGAAGATGTAGAACAACTGGAAATCTCATATGTTGCTGGAAGGAGTTTAAAAGGGTAAACTTTGGAGATCTGTTCATCAGTTTTTTACAAACTTAAACATGCATTTGTCCAGTTATGCCGTGTTTAATATTTCCATTTCTCTTGAGTATATCTATATCCACAAAAAGACCTGTATAAGATATAAGATACGCACAGCAAGCTTATTCATATTACCCAAAAAAAGGGAATGGCTCAGTTTTCCCCACTTATCCCCATTTAACTGTGGCATATTTATAGAGTGGAATACTACTTAGAAATAAAAAGAAATAAACTACTGACAAAGGCAACAAATAGATGACCCTCAAAAACACTGAGTGGAAGAAATCATGCCTATATTATATATTTCCAATTATCTGAAGTTCAAAAGTAGGCAACGCTAATCTATAGCGACAGAAATCAGAACAGTGTTTACTTTGGAAGGAACTGGATGACTAAGTGGAAAGGGACACAGCGAACTTTCTGTGTGACAGACATAGTCTGTATCTTATTTAAGGTATTAGCTATGCAAGTGTATGGAATTATCAAAATTCATTGACTTGTGCATTTACGTTCTGTGTATTTTACTGTACGCAAATTATGTATTTACAAAAAAAAGAAAAATCCCCTACCTGATCCAGAGAAAAAAAAATGCCATTCCAATACAAACTCTTACAGGTACAGGGAATGTGTGTGTGTGTGTGTGTGTGTGTGTGTGTGTGTGCGCGTGCGCGCGCGCGTAACTCAAAAAGCATTCTAAAATTCACATGGCAGACTGGGAGCAGTGGCTTATGCCTGTAATCCTGTAATCCCAGCACTTTGGGAGGCCGAGGCGAGTGGATTACCTGAGGTCAGGAGTTCGAGACCAGCCTGGACAACATGGTGAAACCCCATCTCTACTAAAAATACAAAAATTAGCTGGGTGTGGCTGTGCACACCTGTAGTCCCAGCTACTCAGAAGGCTAATGCAAAAGAATCGTTTGAACCTGGGAGGCGGAGGTTGCAGTGAGCTGAGATTATGCCACTGCACTCCAGCCTCGGTAACAGAGTGAGACTCCATCTAAAAAAAAAAAAAAAAAAAAAAAAATTAACATGGCAGAAAGGGCCAGAAAAAGTTAGACACTTCTGAAAAAAGGTCAGGAGACTTGACTCAACAGATAAAATATAATCAAAAACCGTGGTAATTAAGACAATGTTGGACTAGCACGAGGGCAGACCCAGAGAACACATCTGGGTGCCCAGAAACAGGCCATGCATATGTGGAAACTTGAAACCTGACTAGGTTGGCACTGTACATGTGGGGCATATACCATGTATAAACATGTACAGTAAACAGTACTTGTATGTCCACAGAAATACAAGCACAGTATTTGTATGTACTAGATGTCCATAGAAAATATAAGAAAGCTAGATTCTGCCGGGCATAGTGGCTCACGCCTGTAATCTCAGCACTTTGGGAGGCCGAGGAGGGAGGATCATGAGGTCAAGAAATGGAGACCATCCTGGCCAACATGGTGAAACCCCGTCTACACTAAAAATACAAAAATTAGCAGGGCGCGGTGGCGGATGCCTGGAGTCCCAGCTACTCAGGAGGCTAAGGCAGAAGAATCACTTGAACCTGGGAGGCGGAGATTGCAGTGAGCCAAGATCATGCCACTGCACTCCAGCCTGGTGACAGAGCGAGATTCATCTCAAAAAAAAAAAAAAAAAAGAAAAAAGAAAAAAAAAAGAAAGCTAGATTCCTACCTCACACATCAAAATTATTCCAGGTGATTAATATTCTTAAGTATAAAAGACATAACTTTGAAACATTGGGAAAAAAGCATGAAAAAATATTCTCATGACCTTCTTAGGGTAAGGGAGAAATTCTAAAATAAGATATAAAAAAGCACAAACCCTAAGGAAAAATGATAAATTCTCCCATGTGAAAATGTACTGTTTCTGTTCTTCAAAAGACATCATGAAGAAAGTGAAAAGATAAGGGGAAAAGGGGGCTGGGGAGAAGACACTGACATCATATATCTGACCAGAAACATCTGGATGATGTGGGAACTCCTGCAGCCAGAAAGTCAAGGATCTAACAGAAGGATGGGCGAAATACACAAACAGGCCTTTCAATGGAGAGGAAACATGAATATCCAATAAACAAGAAAGAACACAACCTGATTAGCACCTAGAATTTGCAAATTACAACTAAAATGATATTTCATTTCCTACCCAATAAATTGACAAATATTTGAAGTCTGACAACACGTGGTGTTCCTAAGAACACAGCACAATAAGGAGGCTCCACCATGCTGGGGGTAAGGACAGGTTATCATTATCTAGGAAGCCCCTGCCATGACTGAGTAAGCCATGACTCTACTCCTAGGCATCTGCCTTACTGAGTCTGTTTTGTGCTTACCAGGGCAAAGAAAGTTCACAGCAATCCTGTTTGAGACAGAGGAAAACTAGAAACACCTTATGTTTCCTCCAAAGGCTGAAATACTGTACAGCTGCAAGAGAATGAACTAGAGCCACCCACAAGGGTGAATCGTAAGAGAATCTTAAGGGCATGATGAACACAAATCCAGGGAGGATGGGACTGGGTGTGGGTGTGCATGAGATTCCCAAGGGTCAGTAATGTTTTATTTCTGAAGCTGGGGGTTGCTTTTATTATGACTCTCTGTATCTTATACAGATTACAAATATCTTTTTATAGGCATTAAATATTAATTAAAAATATACATGTACATGTAGAATGTATAAAATTCTACTCATTTCCCCAAACCAGACTACCCTGGAAATAGAGAAAGAATCTGTTTAATAAACCTGGTAGAATTCACAAACTGTATGTTCCTTGTTAAAAATTACATTGCATGGAAGCACATTTATCAAACAAATAAGTGATTTATAATTTCTTAGTTTATCTAAATGCAGTGCTTAGTTTATTTTTTATCCATATTTAATGGCCATTTCTCAGGATATCAAAGTCCAATTTGGGGCATTCCATCCATTATTTCCCATAAATATACCCTAGAAGGTAAAGGAAAAGACCAGCATGTGGTAGATGGCTCAGGGGGCGAACACCCTGCCCCATGGGCGTGTATACCGTCTGGGGCAGCAGCTTCTGTGAGGCTAGCCTCTTACCTCATGGGCCTCTGTCCCTCTCCCTTCTACTTCCAGGGCCACATAAGTATCTCCACTTTCGGTTTCAACCAGTTCAAAACTGGTTTTACTATCTCACTCTTCTTTCCATTTCCTCTGTACTAAAACTCACCAAGGACAGGCCTCATTAAAAAAAAGTCACAGCAGGAAGAATAAACGTGGAATGACAGCATTTTCTTTTTTTTTTTTGTAAGACAGAGTCTCACTCCATCACACAGGCTGGAGTGCAGTGGCACAATCTTGGCTCACTGCAACATCTGCCTCCTAGGTTCAAGTGATTCTCGTACCTCAGCCTCCTGAGTACCTGGGATTACAGGTGTGCATCATTTTGCCCAGCTAATTTTTGCATTTTTAGTAGAGACATGAATCTCACCATGTTGGCCAGGCTGGTCTCGAACTCCTGACCTCAAGTGATCTGCCTGCTTCAGCCTCCCAAAGTGTTGCAATTACAGGCGTGAGCCACTATGCCTGGCCAAGAGCAATTTTTTAAGTAGATAATCTAGACATAAAAAGAGGCTTGTAGGCCAGGCACAGTGGCTCACGCCTGTAATCCCAGCACTTTGGCAGGCCGGTGGATTACCTGAGGTAAGGAGTTTGAGACCAGCCCGGCCAACATGGTGAAACCCCATTTCTACTAAAAATACAAAAATTAGCTGGGTGTGGTGGCAGGTGCCTATAATCCCAGCTACTTGGGAGGCTGAGGCAGGAAAATCACTTGAACCCAGGAGGTGGAGGATGCAGTGAGCTGAGATCATACCATTGCACTCCACTCCAGCATGGGCAACGAGAGCAAAACTCCCTCAAAAAAAAAAAAAGGAGAGGAGAAAAAGAGGCTTGTAGCTCCAACATTAACTACATAAATATTAGCAAAATACATATATAAGATTTTAATATGTATGTTTAACATATATAGGTATATATATGTTTAACGCATATATACATATATGTATGTGTATATATTTGTTATATATTGAAATATACATTTGTTATATATTGAAATATATATATTTTTTATATAGACACATATATAGATGTTATATACACACATACATACACACACACACACACAATAGGAAACCCCTAATCTGGTACAGAGATAAATATATTCTGCCAAAAAGAATGCTATGACAAACTGGCATTTATTAAGATGGGCTCTTTACCAGTAATTATTCTTGAACCAAAGAATGACACTTTGTTATCGGCTCTACCAAATAATGTCCACCTGAGAGCCAACTTTTAAGATTGGCCTGGTGTCCTACATGTCTGCAAAAAACCCTCACATTTTCTAATTACTTCACAGCTTATAAATGAAACAGACTCTTCAGAAACCTATGTAGCTATATGTGCACCACAACTTCATCACCCTGGGGGAGGAAGTGCAAAAAGCCCTAGGAAGGCACTGTCCTATGAATAAGCTAAAAATTAATTCTGTATCTGCATTTTTAAAAGGACACACTACCTCAAGTAAGATTTGTTATTTTCTCATTTTACAGCGAGAAGTTTTTTTTTTCTTTATAATAGTCTATCAAAAATGAGTAGAGATCAAGTGGTCATTCTAACATTTGGAGCAAAGCCAGGTCAGATCTGAAGGCAATGCAGAAAGGAGGCAGGAATGTGGGCCACACATCTGAAACACTAGGTCATTATCCTCCTTATAACACACCATAAGGTAGTTCCCTGCCCAAAAGATAAACTCCAGATTCAGCTTAAGATGCACAGCCCTTAAAATTTTAACCTCAGCCAACCTTTCCTCCTTTATTTAGTAAGAAAAATTATGGCTATTAACCTATTCTTATTGTTCCATAATATCAGTCTCTTGTTTTATAAGCTACAATCAGTTCGGAATTGCTGCTGAGTTCCAAAGAGCCTGTAAGTGTCCAAGGCACTCCACAAACCAAGGAGTTGTCAAAAGGGATTTGAGCAAACGCTACTCTCTAGACACCTTTCCAAAGGATTAACACTATGAGTCAGAAAATAGTTACCATTAACTACAGTGGTGGGATTGAATTTAACAATGTAATAATCCCCAAAGGAAAACACACTGCCTCCTCCTCATCTGTTGCTTGTCCATATGAAAAGTAGCAACGTCTGGGGGACAAGGGCAGCCTCAGAATGGGCTCTGGTGGACGACAAAGATTCCCATACACTGGACTACTGACTGGCTGATGGCAGGGATCCTGGCTTTAGGCATGAGTATCTTTCTTTGTTTGCATCTTCCTACAATTTACAGTTTTTGTATAAATACAATGACTTATTTTTTTTTATTTTTATTTTTTGAGATGGAGTCTCTCGCTTTGTCGCCCAGGCTGGAGTGCAGTGGCGTGGTCTCGGCTCACTGCAACCTCTGCCTCCCAGGTTCAAGTGACTCTCCTGTCTCAGCCTCCCGAGTAGCTGTGATTACAGGCACCCGCCACCATGCCTGGCTAATTTTTTGTATTTTTAGTAGAGATGGGGTTTCACTGTGTTGGCCAGGCTGGTCTCGAACTCCTGACCTCAGGTATCTGCCCACCTCGGCCTTCCAAAGTGCTGGGATTACAGGCGTGAGCCATCACGCCTGGCCTACAATGATTTTTTTAAAGTTTCTATTTTGCCATTTTAATATAGAACTTTTATAGAAAAAAAAAATGTTTCTCTGAGAAGCAGTTTCTCAATTAACCTGGATAAACATATCTACTAAGACCATGAAGCCACAGATAGCAATGTCCATCACAGGGGAAAATTGAACACAGTGGCGTGCTGCATAATGACACTCCATTAACAACAGACAGCATCTACAACAGTGGTCCCATAAGGTTATAATGGAGTTGAACAATTCCTATCACCTAGTGACAATCTAACTGTTGAAAGGTTGTAGCGCAATGCATCACTCGCGTGTGGTGTTGCTGGCGTACATTAACCTACTGCAGTGCCAGCTGTAGAAAAGTCTAGCACATACAATTACATACAGTACGTAGTACTTGATATAATAATAAATGACTATGTTACTGGTTTATGTATTTACTCCACTACCCTTTTTATCATTATTTTAGAGTGTACACCTACTTATACAGAAAAAAAATAAGTTAATTGTAAAACAGTCCTTCAGGAGGACTCCAGAAGAAGGAACTGTTATCACAGACAACAGCTCCATGCATGTTACTGCCCCCGAAGACCTTCCAGTGGGACAAGATGTGGAGGTGGATGACAGGGATAAGGATGATCCTGACCCTGTGCAGGCCAAGGCTAGCGTGTGTGTGTTTGTGTCTTCATTTTTAACCAAAAAGTTTAAAGAAAAAAAAAAGAAAAAACTTATAGAATAAGGATATAAAGAAAATATTTTTGTACAGCTATACAACATGTTTTCAGCTACGTGTTATTACAAAGAGTGAAAAACTTTAAAATAAAGTTTATAAAGTAAAAAAGTTACAGTAAGCTGAAGTTATTACTGAAGAGAAGTATTTTTAGAATAAATTTAGTGTAGCCTAAGTGTACAATATTTACAAAGTCTATAGTACTGTACAGTAATGTTTTAGGCCTTCACTTTCACTTGTCACTTACTCACTGACTCACCCAGAGAAACTTCCAGTCCTGCGAGCTCCATTCATGGGAAGTGCCCCATACAGGCGGACCCTTTTCTTAGTCTTTTATACAGTATTTCTACTATCGCTTTTCTGTGTTTAGATGTGTTACACACATACTTTTGCATTACAAGATTCTCTTGTGCCTAGAGATTCAGTACAGAAGCATGCTGTATAGGTTTGCAGCCTAAGAACAATAGGCCATACCCATATAGCTTAGGGTATGAAGCTATAGGGTGTATTATACTCCAGTACCATACAGGTATATAATACACTGTACCATCCAGGTTTGTGTAACTCACTCTATGATGTTCATATGATGACAAAATTGCCCAATGGGAGATTTCTCAGAACATAACCTAGTCGTTAACTGATGCATGACTGTATATCATATATTAGCTCTAAAAACCAAACCTATAAGTGAATTGACAAAAGTTGCCATAGATCCTAAGAGCCTTTGAGAGGGATGAGGGGCAGACAGAACTTGGCACACTTCAGCCGTTCACAGCTCCCAGTCAACCAGTTAGGATGCTGGTGCCATATAATTAGGAGAGAAAGCTACATCACCAAGGACTCAGCCAAAAGCAAACTATGGTGGTGAGGAGGAAGGTGAAGGAAAGGGGTGGTGTGCAACACAGTGGGACACCTTGCCTTATTCCCCATTGTTTTTGGAGGCTGGTCCTGAGAAGCTTAAGAGAGAAAGACTCAGAAGCATGCATTGGAGGCCAGTTTTCTTGTGGTCCCAGTGAATGGTAGCTCTTGTGATGCCTGGATGGGGAGGGAGAGCCTGGAAAAGTCAGGTGGTGACTTCAGTCGAGGGGGTGGGGGGATGTGCTGACACCTACCTCTGGCTTTGTCAGCTTCCTAAAACAGAAACAGCGTGGGCAGCTGCCAAGGGGCCTGCCACCCAGCCTCTATCTCTGCGACCCCTTGGGACTCGGTGCAAACTCAGACCTTCCTATCTCCCTTTGGCACAGGCACCAACCTCATGCCCATTCTTCCTCTCCTGACCATCATATCGTGGGTATTGAGCAGGACAGGCAGGTATGACTGGACACTTTTTTTGCAGGCAGCAGGGAGAGAAGGCTTGAAAACCTCTATTTCCCATGCTGCATTCCTGACTGAATGAAGAGCCAAATCACAGCCTCAAAATTCTATATTGGGTGAGAAAAGACAAACCTTGCCAGCAATATTCTCCCACTGCAAGCTACCTTCAGATGAAGTGTTTGTGCTAAATGAGTGAAATGAGATGTCAACAAAAGTCCCTACCAGAAAACAAACTGACAAACACCTCCAGTTCCCATGGGGGGTTTGATAGGCTCTCTGACAATCACTGAAGTCCCATCTGAAAAATGCATTTTGGTAGCTTTACAGGTTGACTTAAAGTCTTGAGATACTGATGTGGTTTTCTTAAATGTGTTGTTTCTATAGATTGTGAAGGTGATTGTCAGAGAGCATCTCGAATCCCCCATGGGAATTGGAGGTGTTTAGATAAATCCAAACGGAGGGATGGTCTACAAAATCTCTGACACCCTTTCAAGAGTGTTAAGGTCATGAAAAAAGAGGAAAGGCTGGTGCATTGTCACAGATTAGAAGCCAAGAATAAGTGACAATTAAATGCAAAGTGGGGAAATCGGATCAGAAAAAGGATCCTGGAACAGAAAAAAGACATTAAGCAGAAAAACGGGTAAAATTCAAATACTGTGTGCACTTTATAGTGGTGTACTAGCACTAATTGATTCATTTTGATCATTATACTACAGCCATATAAGATGTTAACAAAAGAGGAAGCTGGGTAAAGTGTATTCATGAATTCTGTACTATTTTGCAACTCTTAGGTAAGCACAAAATTACTTCAAATTTTAAAATGAAAATGTAATCGTGGTATATCGGATAATTAACTCACCTTAGAGTGATCAAGAAAGAGAAAAGAAACCTGAGAATCTCCTTTTCTAGCAGGAAACGAAACAGTCATAAGACTGTGAGTGTCAGTGACTAAAAAGGACAAACATGAACCAATGCCCATCAGTCCAGCCCAGGACTCTGCTAGCACACTGGGCTACTGGAGCCTTTTTTATTGAGCCACTTTTAGAGGTGATTTTTCTCCAGCCAAGTGTCCTAGCTTAAAATTACAAGCATGAATAATATCCATAAATTAAAAGTTTTTTTTTCCTTCTGAAAATGCATTTCAGAAGAGAGTTTGGGAGTTCTGCTCATTTGGAGTATTTCCCCCGACAGAGGGGCTGAGATTGGGTTGGGGTGAATGTGAGCTGACTCCTGCTGTGTTCAGAATTGGATACACCGTGAGCTTTGGGAGAAGCAGTTAGGTGGGGGGCTCTGAGGGTGGACACTCAGGCTAGGAAGGAGCACAGCCCCTCAGTAATAAGGATCAAGGCCCCAGAGCAAAACTGGGCCACCCGGGCAGTGAACTGTGGTAAATGTGGGCACGCTTCATAGCAGACATTCCCGACATTAATCTGGGAATCCTGAGCTCTGCTTGTTGCTTGGTCACTTCCTGATGATCTTAGGCAACTCACTAAGAGGCTTTGTCTGGGCCTGTGTTCTCCTCCATAAAACAGAAATTTGGACTGGGCTGTGTGCTTCCCCTATACTGTTCTCCAGCTACTTCTGGATGAAGAGGAAGGGAATGGAGGTCTTGAAAGGTGGAAGAGCCACGCTGGTAAGTAGAGACCTGGGATTCCAACCCAGGTAGTCAGCTCCAAAGCACACATCCTTAATCAGATGCCACACTGGCTCCCAAGGCCAATGCTGCCCCAAGCCTGGATAATGGATGGCACCCATAGGCTGCAGCCCTGGCTGACACCCTGACTGCCTCCTCATGAGAGCCCCAAAACTGGGTTTGGTGGGATACTGCACATCGATATAGCATTATCCTTTTGTTCTTACCTTGACGCTGAGAGGTGGACATTATTATGGAGATATAGAGATCTTAGGTGGCTTGCTCAAGGTTACCTAGCTACAAGGTGATGAAACAGGGCTTTGACCCTAGTTTTTGTTCATGACTCCAAGGCCATACTCTTATTGATTGAGGGGAACAAGTATGATTTCAGATCCTCTCCTAGAATTCAGTTCTGAACAAAACAACAACTCTCAGGAGGAGGCCACTATGGTACTTAGACTGGCATGCTACTGCAGTTCCTCCTGAGGAATCTTTGCTATTGCTTCCCCACCATGAGTCTGGAAGAGGAATCCCGTGGCTCTATCTGCTTGCTGAAATTCAGACACAGAATAGTATGTTGACACGCTTTTCTACTAACATAGTAATCTACCAAAACAGGATACACATTTATGTGACAGCAACTGCTTTTCCTGAGCTGCACCCCATGCTGGTCCCGTGTTCTTCTCTAAGTCCCACAGCCATCTGTTGAATGACTCAATCTTGAAATTTGTCAGGAATCAACAATAAATTTATTGGCTTGTACAAAAGTCAACTTTTCTCCCCTTTGAAAATGAAGACACTGCTTGACAACCATTTTATGTCATCTTTTGCACTCATCCAACAGACAGCAAGACTAGTTATAGTGCAATGAACCTGTTCCGATAATCTGCAAGAGTATCTAAAAAAAGAGGATTAAAAAAAAGACAGTTAAGGTCTAATATCTAACTTGTCATCTTAACATTATCATGATGTATATCTAATATATGTAACTATTCATAGTTGGTATCATTTTTACTGGGCAATACTAATCAAAATACATATAAACATATATTTATATACACACACTATATATGGTGTGTGTATACATACATATGCATAAGGGTGTATGTGTGTGTGTATGTACATATATATATATATATATAATATACATCCTATAAGAGTACCATCAGCAGTTAGAATTAAAAGGGTTTAGGAAGAGAAGTGGGAGGTAGAAGAAGAGCAGAATAGAAATATGGCATGTACTTCATAACATCTTCCTCAATACTGAAACTTCAAACAGCCACAAAAAATTATCGAGTACTGGCCAGGAGCAGTGGCTCACGCCCATAATCCCAGCACTTCGGGAGGCCGAGGCAGATGGATTGCTTGAGCTTAGGAGTTCAAAACCAGCCTGGGCAACATGGTGAAACTCTGTCTCTATAGAAGAATACAAAAATTAGCCGGGCATGGTGGCATGTGCCTATAGCCCCAACTACTTGGGAGGCTAAAGTGGAAGGATCACTTGAGCCTGGAAGGTGAGGTTGCAGTGGGCCGAGAACACGCCACTGCACTCTAGCCTGGGTGACGGGGTGAGACCCTGTCTCAAAAAAAAAAAAAAAAAAAAAAAAAATTATTGAGTACTTACAGGACTTCATAGTCCATAATATCCAGTCAGTTGTCATCTTTAAATACATGATTTTTTCCTTAAATCTTTAACTTTTTCAACAGCAGCTACTTGACTATCAAGAAAAGATCTTGATTTCAAATCATCTGTAAGATTTCATAATTCACTTTTCATGAAGCACTTAAAGTCATTTGGGGTAGCACCAAATTAAGTTGTTACTCTACATTCATTTAGTAGGTATTTATTTTTTAAAATAAAGAAAAATGACTCAGGTTTGCTACAGAGATGAGTTGTAAAGTCTGAGCCAAATTATTCGGCAGTATCCAAACACCTGGCTGCCACAAATGACTACTTTAATGTATTTCTAATGAGGGCTGGATTCAGACCAAGATGAAGACACTTAACCCATTAAGTAAAATTTCTTCAAGTTTTCTTAAAAGATCACAAATTTGTAATATTAGCATGAAGGAATAAGCCAAATAACTTCATTTTTTTTCCTAACAGAAATGTTAGCTGCAGATCAGACCCAGAAAATACAGCAAGTTTTCTGGCTGGGCGCAGTGGCTCAGGTCTGTAATCCTAGCACTTTGGGAGGCCAAGTCAGGAGGATTGCTTGAGGCCAGGAGTTTGAGAACAGCCTGGGCAACACAGGGAGACCCCTATCTCTACAAAAAAATTTTAAAATTATCTGGGTGTGGTAGTGTGAGCCTGTGGTCCCAGCTCCTTGAGAGGCTGAGGTGGGAGGATCCCTTGAGTCTGGGAGATCAAGACTGCAGTGAGCCATGGTCACACCACTGCACTCCAGCCTGGGTGACAGAGCAAGACCCTGTCTCAAAAACAACAGCAAAAAAACCACCCAGAAGACAACAACAAAAAGAAAATATAGCATTTTTTAAATAGTGAGCTCTATGCTTTTAAAACTCCTCAACTGGAGCTGCCTAAATGAAGAATGGGCCCTTTACAAATCCCTGTCTCTGGAGAGTTTAAGCTGAGGTTAGATTGGTCCTGGGATTCCTGCAGTGGTGAAAACGCTCTGCCTCCAATGCTACAACAAGAGGACTGCCATGCACAATCATGAGTGGAGAAGAAAAGGCAGAGTGAACGAAGGCTAAGAGCGGCACCTCACCTCTCACCCAATTCAATTATGTAATGCAAACCTTGATGCACATAGCAAATTGGAATTCAGAACTCACAAGTTTAACTCCAGAGTAAATCATTTGTTAGGTTAACAATTACTCAAAACATAAAACTACATATTTTCAGAGCTGAGGGAGACCTGGCTCTACACCCTCATTTATATTTGTCAGCAATAATTTATTGAGCACCTGCTAAATGCCAAACCCTGTGCCGGATCCTTTCCAGGCACAATTTCTTATTAGAATTCATGTGCCTTTTCTAATATTATCCCTATTTTGATGGGGGAATTCGAGACTCAGAATGGCCAGCAAATTGCCCAAAGGTCACAGGACATGGCAGAGGCAGGATTTGAACCCACACTCCACATTCATTACCACCACAGAGCATCACTCCCATTTCATAGATGACCTGGGGCAGGCTAGTTATGGACAGGTTCCAGCAGATTCCAGCCAGTAGACTTTCTAGTACCCCAGGCAGCGTTTTGCTACACATCACAGAAGCAGCTGCAATGACTGTTGAGGCTGCTTGTTTGGCAGAAATGGAAGGAAAAAGAAAAGGAAGCAGCTGACCAAATGTTCCTTCCGACTGACCATGGAGCTGCGAGCTCTCAGTTGTCTGCCAGCTTCCGGCTGACCAACAGAGAGAAGCATGTCCACCATGAGAGAGTAGCAGCCACCACACAGTCCCTCTACACTCGTTCATCCTGACTCCAAGCAAGCCAACACACACAATGCAGTAGGATCTCCCCTGCACACCTTCTCAGTGCCTTAACTTGACACCACAATCACACCCGCAGCTGCCTTCCTTCCTGATAGACAAGGTGCTTGCCCATGAGCACTTCATCAGTGATTAAACTCTGCTCAGACATGTTTTGACCACAGCTGCGCGTGCAGTCCACGTGCAGTAAGGCCTGCTGTGTGATCTGTGAGCTCCCATTTTTAGCAGCCAGGTAGGAGGCTTCCTGAGGGTCACTCAACAGTCCTTGGGTAGAAGCCACGGCAGGTGCAGACAACTGGACAGCTTCCGTGTTTAAGGATATCAGCACTTAACACAGGGAGGCAGGCGGACTAACTTGCACCTGCACCTCCAGAAGGCAATGGAAAGAAAACAATTCCACGGGGATGACAGCTTCCAGCCCTTGACCTGGTGCTAAAAACAGGGGCCAGGAAGCCCAGCACAGCACTTTTCCCTGCTCCCCAACACACCCCTGCCTACTCTCCAGATCAGGACAATTCAGGCCTGAGTGTGACCCGAATTTGAGCTCTCAAATCCAAAGAGCTCCGAGAAACCTCAATCACAGCGCCAAAACCATTCCATACCAGGGATGGAGGTGCAAGTCCTTCCTGGCCCTTCTCCCCGGAAAACCCAAATCAAGGACGAGGTCTCTCAGGTCTTCCCTTGCCCTAAACACACACGCACTCCTCACACACAACATACACACTTGCTGACCCCACACCCGTGCACACTTCATCCCACACACACGTGAACACTTATTTGCTCACCCCAGCAGGCTAGCCGGCCCCCACAAGGGACAACTACCAAGTCGCACACCTGCACACCTGCCCCCAAGTGTACAGCCACTTGCTCCCCCCACCCCGCGCTCCAGCCCCCACTACACCTGCCCCAGCGCACACGCACGGGCTCGCCCTCCACCCCGCCCCGCCGCTTACCCCCCCACTCCTGCTCCCCGCTCTCCTGCCCCACGCGCCCCGCGCCCTGAGCCCCGCACCCCCCGCCCCGCCGCCCCGCCGCCCTCCTCACTCACCGGCGCCGGCGCCCGCCGTCCCGCGCCGCCCCGCGGCCTGGGGCCCCGCCGCCCCGCTCCGGCCCGCGGCTCCTGGGCTGGCCCGACTCCGCAGCCGCCGCTTCCCGTCACGTGGGGCGGCCGCCAGGCGCTGGCGGAGGGCGGGAGCGCAGCAGTCCCCGCGCCGCCCGCCGGCCCGCGGGCCCTGCAGCCTGGCTCCGAGCACAGGCCGGGACGGGCCCTGCTCTGGGCCTCGGCGTCCCCCTGCGTGTACCGGGGCCACGACACGGCCCGCCTCGCGGGGCGGCCGGCGGGCGGAAGGTGTTCATTCGGGGGGCGCTGAGGCTGCCGGCCCCGGGCGAGAGCGTGGTCCGCGCAGCTGTGCGAGCCGTGGGGCTGAGGTCTCTTCTCCGCCTCCGCGAGCGTCAGGGAAAACGGGCTTTGCCTGGCTCCCTCGCCACCCAGTTTCTGTCACCTACACAGGAGGAGGGCGCTGGGGAAATACCTGCTGAGTGAATGAATAAATAAATGAATGAATGAATCCTGGGAAATGCTTGGGCCCGCAGCCGCCTGACCACGCTGGCTGGAGGATCGGACGTACCGCCGGTGCCTCACCAGGGGCAGAAGGCACGGTTGGGATGCGGAGGCCTCCCAGGAGGCCCATAGCGCCCCAGGGCCCTAGGGATTGACTAGGACCCCTGATTGGCAGAGTCCACCTGCTTGATACACTTATTTGAGAAGGGAGGCCTGGGACTATCTTACTCCTTTTAGGAAAACCCAACTGTAGCTGCTATTCCTTTGGTTCAGGCCGCAATGAAGAATTGTAGGTTACCATGAATCCATGAACCCCTCTTCAGTATACAAAGTCCAATTTCATGACGAAAGAATTGGAAAGCTCCCTCCAGAGTTGTCAGAACTCAATTATTAGCATATAAAAAGTCAAATTTTCCCAGTGATTTTCAGACTTTAGAAACTGCTAGTGACCTGTGGCCTCCGCTTTCTTCCAGCCATTCTGAGTATTGTAAAACAAAGATATTATCCCAACCCTGAAGGCAGATACCAGATTGTACTCCATGGTCTTCTGTTTCAAAGGGATAAAAAAAGAAAGAAACTGGCCAAAAAAAAAAAAAAAACCAACAATCCTGTGACTTGTCCTCCACCCCTAACCAAGTGTGACTCATGGCCACATAAATGCCCCATCCCCAGTGGTGCTTCAGCTCTGACCCAGCGGAACCAGTGTCACCGGCTCAGCCTCCAGGTAGGGGACTGGCTTCCCAGGAGGGTAAAGCTCTGACCAGCAATTGAGCTTCACGGGCAAGCAGCAGTGAATGGATCTTCAAGTCTAAGGTGGCCAACAGCTAGCGGAGCCAGGGATTGGGAAGGTACAAGAGCAAATCCAGTCTCCTCATTTTACAAAAACCAGGCTCACAGAGACTATGTGACTTGTCATCAACTAATCACTGGCTCAGGTGGGCCTAGAATTCACCCTTGTGCTTTTGCATCTTAGTCCTCTATCAGATCACATTATAGAGAGCTGCACAAGACTAGTTACAGAGGTGATACCTACTGACTGCCAGACAGTGACTTCAGAAACTGCTAGTGACTGAGCAATGAAGTAGACGCTATTAATTTACTTAATAGCATCAAAGAATTAATTTAATTCTTTGATTGAGGCAAAGAAAAGTGAATGACTTCTTGTGTTAATTCACTTAGGAAAATATAAATTAAAAAATTTTAAAAGGTGACTTGTCCCAAACCCTATGCTGTAAGAAAGAGCAACAGTAAGAATCCAGAATTCAGCAACAGTGATTCTTTTTATATAAAGTTGTTTTGAATAGTTTATGAACAATCTTTGTGTTCTATTTTAGATGATCCAGGAGTGAAAATGTATAACAAGAGATAATTCAGATATATTTATTTTATGAAAGGATTTATCACAGGATTTTTACAATGGCAAGCTCCATATTATTCCATCTAGAAACATTTGTTCCTTCTGAAAATTGATGAGAAGTCTGTGTCACAAATGACAAACACTTCCATGTAAATGCCTGTACCATAAATATGCAAATATGTGCACAGGCCAAATTCCTTATGTTGTTTCTATTGGTTACATTTAAGAAGAAATATCAACCATATGGCTTTCAAAACAATTATTAACTTCATTTTTTAATATTTATTAAGTATTCCTTGGGCCCATACCAAGCGTTACTTTACAGAATGTGAAAAAGATGTGCTCCCGTGAGAATGGTTAATGACGACTGAGTTGCATCCATATAACTGAATATTTTCGTAGTTGCTGTCTACTCTCAAAACTTAGTATTTTTATGCTTACACATACTCTGTGCTTCTCACTTTCTCACTGGGTATATGCTTGGGAGGGCAAGGATTGTGTCTATGCTCTCTGCTGTATCTTTCTGCATATAGAAAACACTCAACCAATTTTTAAAAATTCTTGATGCTCAATATTGAAATATTAACTAGATTACTTTTTTGTTTTTTTAGACAGTCTCTTTTGCCCAGGCTGTAGTGCAGTGGTACAATCTTCTCAGCTCACTGCAACCTCTACCTCCCGGGTTCAAGCAATTCTCCTGCCTCAGCCTCCTAAGTATCTGCGACTACAGGTATGCACCACCACGCAGGGCTAATTTTTGTATTTTTAGTAGAGAAAGGGTTTTACCATATTGAACAGGCTGGTCTTGAACTCCTGGCCTCAAGTGATCCACCCACCTCAGCTTCCCAAGGTGCTGGGATTACAGGCATGGGCAACCACATCCGGCCTAGATTAACTTTAAAAGAGGCTTTTAGTACTAAGATTCCATTATTCTAATATATAAACTGTTTAAGAACACATGTAGGATGGTTGGTGTCATTTTAGAAGATAAGCAAAGGTTACATTTTTGATTTTTTTAAAGCAACAGCTTACTATGTGCCATGTTTTAAGAGCTTTTACATGTAATAGCTCATTTAATCACATATACACACACATTCATATACTTGTAATCTAGCTTCAGTAAAATAAACTTTTTTGAACTATTGTTCAATCAACTATTTCTTTAGCAGCTCCTATGTGCCAGATACTATGCCAGAGTACTATGCCAGATACCGAAATGAGGAAGACCATCTCTACCCTCATGAGTTTAATGTGCAATGGTTTATAAGGTAGAGTTGGTAGCCAGCAGTATCAACATCACCTCTGGACTTGTTAGAAATACAAATTTTGGTGTCCCCACCCCAAACCTCCTAAATCAGAAACTCTGGGGTCAGGACCCAGCAAACTATTTTTACAACCCCTCCAGAGGATTCTAATGGGCACACAATTTTGAGGACCACTGGATTAGTGTGATATGTGCAAGAGAAACCCACCTAGTGAGATCATAAGGCAAAAAATAATGTGCTGTAGAAGTTTGGTGATAGTGGAGCTCAGTTAGGAAGTACCTGAGGATGCGGAAAGGTTCATTCATCTGTATTCATTCAGCGCACACTTACTGTTCTTGTGCTGTTGTGGCAGGCACTGAGAATCCAAAGATGAAAGGTAACCTATGAGTGCTGTCATCATCTGAATGTGTACCTCCAAAATTTGTATGTTGAAACCTAATCCTCAAGGTGATGGTATTTGGAAGTGGGGCCTCTAGGAGGTAATTCTGTCGTAAGTGTGGAAACTTCATGAATTATTGCCCTTATAAAAGAAGCCTAAGAGAGCCTGTTGCCCCATCCACCATGTGAGGACACAGCGAGAAGGTGCCATCTCTGATGAATGGGTCTTCACTACACCCAATCTGCCAGCACCTTGATCTTGGACTTCCCAGCCTCCAGAATTGAGAGAAATGCATTCTGTTGTTTATAAACTACTCAGTGTATGGTATTTTGTTATAACAACTTGAAATGACTAAGACAATGTATTTAAAAGCAAGCCAGTAGTTTAACTGCTCTAAATAGCTAACAACACAGGTCCAAAATGTGAAATGTTGCTTAAATTATTACCTTCATATTGAAGCCCCTTTATGCTCGTGTGTATGTATACACTATATATATATATTTTTTTTAGAAGGAGTCTTGCTCTATCCCCTAGACTGGAGTGCAGTGGTGCGATCTTGGTTCACTGCAACCTCTACCTCCCCGGTTCAAGCGATTCTCCTGCCTCAGCCTCCCAAGTAGCTGGGATTACAGTCACCCACAACCATGCCCAGCTAACTTGTTTTTTTTTAGTGGAGATGGGGTTTTACCATGTTGGCCAGTCTGGTCTCAAACTCCAGACCTCAAGTGATCCACCCGCCTCAGCCTCCCAAAGGGCTGGGATTACAAGTGTGAGCCACCGCGCCCAGCCTGCTCAAGTATATTTTTGACTCAATATTTTGACACAATATTTATAACATATCTTAACTATTACATTATCAACAAGAATCAACACCAGAGTCCTCAGTATATATTTTGTTCATCATGCATTCATTCCACAAATATTTACTGAGCACTTACTAAGTACAAGCACTGTGCAGGCTAATGGCTAAGTGAGGGATTTGAAGAAAATGTATGGACCCTGTCCCAGAGGAACTCACAATCTACTGAGGTGACAATGCCAGGCATTACAGTGTTTGTTGGTTCCCCACAGCTTTGCTTTTGTCAACTATAGTCACCAAATAAAAATGTTAAGTGAATAAAACGTCAAGATCTTTGAGTGAAGCAAAAATCCTTATAGTTAGCTTAAAATGTTGAGTGCCTTATGGTTACGGATGATAGTGTAGCAGGAGTAACCTTAGGCCTGCAAACTCAAATGTGTAACAAAGATAATGTTTTTTTCTGTAACTGAAAGGTATTTCTATTTGAAACCTCCATTTACCTGCAGTGGCAATAATCTTATCAACAGGAGGCCCTCCTCCTTTCTTTCAATTTGAAACCTCCATTTATCTGCAGTGATAATCTTATCAATGGGAGGCCCGCCCCTTTCTCCAGGGCTTTGTCAAGATTGGGGAGACTTCTGAAGTGCCAAGATGAGACGAGAGAGACCTTAGGTCCTTGTGTCACTGGTCCCCACAGAAGTTCTGAGATGTTCTTTGTCCACTGTAGTGTTGGTTTTCAGTCTTTTGGTTTCAGGCTTGAGGGTTGGAGATGTCTGTGACTTCAATTCCCACGTGGTATGGCAGAAATCTCTGTGAGGTGGCCCTTCTGCCTGGACATACTTGAAGCATCACCTCAGAACTTGTTAGAAATGCAAATTATAAGGCCTCCTCATCAACCTCCTAAATCAGAAAGTCAGCAGACTGCAAATTCTCCAATGTTCCATGCTACAAACGTTCTGCCCAGGAAGGAGTGGGCAGGCATCACCACTCTCTCCTTCCTGTGGAGGAGAGAGGGTATGTGAATCTCATTCTAGTTCCTCCTCTCTTAATCTTGATTTTTTTTCCTCAGATGACAATCCTTCCATCTCAAGAGTTCTGCTTCAGAGGCACCTAGAATAATATTCATAGAATTAGTTATAAGCAAGGAAGTACTCTTAGTTTTAAACCGGGAAGTAGTGGAAGAAGAAAAAGACATCTTACCTGCCACAAAACATTTTTGCAGATGAAGTTTAAGGCTTCAGGTTAGGCGATGGGTTCAGAAAACCAGAGAGGAAAAGCACAGCAAGAACCTGTAACCACTTTTTCAGACTATTAAACTCAAGGTTCTTCCCACTTACACCATCATCCTGCCACTTTTTTCCTTTGATGACAATCAATAGGATACAAGAACTCTCCAAGGAGAGCCCACAGAGGAGGCATTTTACACACTTGAGCTACAGTCCTCACCACATTGCGAGATGGTTTATAATTTCCATCTCAGAGGGGAGGAAGCTACAGCTAAAGAGAGAGTCTATGTCCTAGGTGAGTAAAGAAGCCAAGGTTATAATACAACTCTGAGCTACTCCAAAGCCCGCGCTCTAAACTGCCTTCTATGACCCATAACTTTGTAAAAATCAGCTACCAGTTCTTAAACACTTACTCTGTGTCAAGTGTGTTTATAATCTCTATAATCTCCACTCCCTTGATCATTCTTCACAGAAAGTGCTAACACAGCATTTTCCTGATGAGGGGACTGAGGCTGAAAAACTAACTCACCCAAGGTTTTGGTGCAACAAGAGTAAAACTTGAAATGAGGTCAGGTTCTAGCCCCGGATTCTCCCAAGGTAGCTGCTTTTGATACTAAAACAATGTGCCTCCCAAGGTAGCTGCTTTTGATACTAAAACAATGTGCCACTAAAACAATGTGAAGGAAATGGGGATAATACTAATCGCACTTATTTCTCTATTGTAATGAAAATCAAATCAGATTTGAGAGATATGGAATATGATGATGTTAATACTATGACGCTAATACATTTAACTCCAATTTAAGACATTCAGACGCCTGCCTCAGCTCAGATTTAAGACTATTCAATTTTGGGCAAGTCATTTAATCTCTTTCTGATCAGCTTTCTTGGCACTAACACGAAAGAACTGGACTAACTTTTAAGTTTCCTCCCAGCTCTGAAATTCAGTTTCTAAAGTATTACATACATAAATAAGAAAAATTGGGAAACACTTCTAAGCTTTATCTTTTTAAGGAGCTCACTTCTAGTACTCTTTCATGGTTTATCTTTTGGCATCTTCAGAGTTCTTCATATTTTTGTAGACAATGCAATAATTTCCAATAAAATGATACATCATAGAGGATGCATACAATAAACATTCAGAACATATCTGCAAGTTTTATTTTTATTTTTTCAGACATGGTCCCATTCTGTCGCTCAGGCTGAAGTGCAGTGTGGTAATCCTACCTAATTGCAGGCTGGAATTGCTGGGCGCCAGTGATCCTACCACCTCAGCCTCCCGAGTAGCTAGTACTACAGAGGCACTACCATGCCTGGCTAAATTTTTTTATTTTTTGTAGATATGGGGTCTTACTATGTGGCCCAGGCTGGCCTGGAACTACTGGACTCAAGCAATCCTCCCACCTGAGCCTCCCAAAACGCCATGATTACAGGCATAAGCCACCACACCCAACAAGTTTAAGTTTTAAATGTGCTAAATATTTAGGGATATGTATCTCTCCATGAATGATGAAAGAGAAGCAGAAAATATTTCTTAGTAAGTGAATTACTGGGAATTAAGACTATAATTGATACCTACAGCAATTTAAAAAATTACTTCACTGTACCTATTAATACATGCAGAAAAAATGTACTTGGATTTTATGCTTGCTACTTCCTCGCTCTTGAGTAAATTATCCTTTCTATGCATCAGTTTCCTCATCTGAAAAATAGGCATTCTAGTAATATATACCTCATTAGGCTGTTCTGAGGAATGTGATAATACACGTAAAATGCAGTCCCTGGCACACTGTAAATGTCTAACAAACGTTTGGCGGTCATTACTGGCGTTTCCCAGCCAGTTACTATTTTTTACATGTGAGCAGGTTAATTCAGAGGATTACTTCAAGAAACAAATACTTTAATACCTATTTGTCCACGGAGCCGGAGTTACAGGAAATTCACTACATAAAGCCTCTGGTCTTACATTATATAGAAAGGCGATGAAGAGACAAGCAACAGGTTAAACAGAAAAACACGATAATTTCAGACACAACCACTGCCATATCTAAAGTACTGTACACCGGCCCTCCGCGCCAGAATTCTTTCCCTTGAGGTTGCCCCAGGAATCCCTTTGACCTCTGCCGTTGGACGTCACAGAAGGCGCGACCAATCGTGGCTGGCTCCCGGAGCTTCAGTCTTCCCTCTCTTCCTGCGAAACTTGACACGCCATTTGTTTCTACGTCTGACATCCTCCTCTTTTCTCTGGTCCGTGGGAGCTTTTGCAATCGGGACCAGGCCCCAACACCCGAACCAGCAGCGAGAGAAGGAGCCGGCATGCGGTGCACTCAGAGTGACGACACACGCGAGTCTCCGCCCGAGTACGTCACTTCCGTAACGCTTCCTTCGCGGGGCTTTGTGGGTAGCCGACTGGGGTCTCCTGGCGACGACGATGGCGGGGGATGTGGGCGGTCGCAGCTGCACGGACTCGGAACTGCTGCTGCACCCGGAGCTGCTGTCCCAGGAGTTCCTTCTCCTCACTCTGGAGCAGGTTGGGAGCGCCGGATCGGAGGGCGGGTGGGTGGGCCTTCCCAGGTGAGGCGCTTGCACCCGAGCTTGCCTTAAGTAGCCCTCGGCAACCACGGACACTCCCGCCGGGTTTGTGTCACTCTCCACCCATACAGACCAGGCAGCTGTCCCCTCGCTCCCGCTCCTCGCCCCCTCTCCAAAAATGAGACGTCCGTAGAATATCAGGAATGCTTGGGAAATAGGGCTTATTTGAGTCCCGATGGCTTGTAAGGAAGAGTCCCAGGCGACACCCCCTGCCTGTGTGTAAGCCCCGACCTGAGGAAGAAAGAAGTGGGGAAGAAGCGTGGAATAGACATGGAATGTAGAAATCATGGACTGTCAGGACTGGAAAGCATCTGAGAAACCGTTCATTCCACACCCTCTCTAATCGTTTAAAGATGATAAAAACAGTTCCAGAGAGATGAAGTGACTTGTTTAAGGTCACACATCTGTAAATGGTACTTCCGGGAGGAGAATTCAGGGCTCCTGGCTCTCCATGCAGTGCGTGCTCTTTTCCAGCTGGTGTGGCCTCTGATAAGATGAGAAAAATGAGAAAGGAAAAAAGTGATGTTTTAAGTGATAGAGAATTACTGAAAGTTTCCTTGGGGTTTATGTAGCGTATTTTGTTGTTTTCATATGGTTTTCCCCTTAGTACCCTATCTTTGTTGAATTTCAAGTCCTCTTGCCAAGTAGAGCTTAATTATGTCGGTAAGTTTTTACCTGTGATTCTCAAACTTTTTAGGTACTTAAGAATGATTCGAGGGCTTGCTAAAACACAGATTGTTGGGCTCCGTCCCCAGTTTCTCGTTCAGTAGTTCCGGAATGTGGCCTGAAATTTTGCATTTTTTTTTTTTTTGAGATGGAGTCTGGCTCCGTCGCCCAGGCTGGAGTGCAGTGGCGCAATCTCTGTTCACTGCAAGCTCCGCCTCCCGGGTTCACCCCATTCTCCTGCCTCAGCCTCCCCAGTAGCTGGGACTCCAGGCGCCCGCCACTACGCCCGGCTAATTTTTTTTATTTTTAGTAGAGACGGGGTTTCACCATGTTAGCCAGGATGATCTCGATCTCCTCACCTCGTGATCCGCCCGCCTTGGCCTCCCAAAGTGCTGGGATTACAGGCGTGAGCCACCGCGCCCGGCTGAAATTTTGCATTTTTAATCAGCTTGTTGCTGGCCCAGAGAGCACGCTTTGAGAACCACTGCCCTAAGGCAATACTTTCCAAAGTAATGGACCTATGAATTCTCTGGGAGTGTTGTCCAAGAGAATCCTGGGAGTTTCCCCTACTTCTGAGCGAGTACGGGATAAAAATAGATTAGTCCAATATACGAAAGAGAAGTAAAATGTGCTTTTATTAGTTTTTGTTAGAGGATATAGGCTTGTCAGTGGTACTAAACACAAATGTTTTCAATCCTTTCTGAGTTGAAATTGAAGAGCCTGTGATCTCATTTCCATTCTCCTTAAATCCAAACTCTGTCTTCATGACTACTCCTGTGCTTATGCTATGTTTTTCATGATGTCAAGAACAAATTGGAAAATGAGGAAGAATTTGATGATTTTGATACAGATGGTTGGACAATGACTGGAAGCTTACTTGAAAGGACCAGTGAAAATGGGGTGCAGGCTTTTCTAATGATGTACTGCTACTGTCATCAGTACGGGAATAACAGTTTCTATTTGAAATCTTGGTAGTTAACTTCAATTTAGGAAGCGCCAGATTAGAGAAGCACCAGAAATATAAGACAGACTGAGACCTTCATCCCACTAATCTGATCATGATAGTAACACTCAAGGTAGCTTATCGACAGAATGTGGTGATTGTTAATCATTGTTAGCTTTCTTTTGTCAATGGGCAGTCTCCCATTTTCAATCCCCTTTGTATGTTAAGATAATTTTACTGGAAATGATCTTTCATGCTTGGTTTGTTGGCTGAGCAGTTGTGGACAGCAATCCCTGTCACACTGAGAAAATATGACCATTGTTTTTAAGATGGGGCTGAACCTAATATCTACAGAATTTAACCTTTAACACTGCCTCTAAGTGCGTGTGTTATTGTGAAAATGGTTTTTTATAATTTGTTATTTAAGCAGTAATGTTTTACCATGTTAGGTAAGGTGGTTACTTATTAAAATTAAAAACGTTGTTTTGAAATTACTTTTGTTTCCTTTCCCACAGAAGAACATAGCCGTTGAAACTGATGTAAGAGTAAACAAAGACAGTCTTACTGACCTTTATGTCCAACATGCAATACCATTGCCTCAGAGGGATTTGCCGAGGAATAGATGGGGGAAAATGATGGAAAAGAAAAGAGAACAACATGAGACTAAAAATGAGACTAAAAGGTACTTTTTGGTGGTTCTAGCTTTCAATTTATCTTATATAACTAAAGTTATATTTTTCCTGAGATAAGTAAAAAATTTATTTACCCAGTAACTATCTATTGAGCACCAGGCACTGTGCGTATAGCAGTGAATAAAACTGACAAAATTCCCTGCTGATATTTTTGTTGGGAGAAACATAACAACAGGTTAAGATATGGTATTGTTATATAGTAATAAAGGCAGGGAGAAAGATTACAATTTTTGGTAAATAGTCCAGAAACGATCTTAGTGAAAAATGACATTTTAGTAGAGAGGCCTGTAGGAAGAAGAGAACAAGCTAGCATTCCAGGCAGAATACAAGAGCCTGGACCTGGAACGTGCCCATCATATACCAGGAGCAACAAAGCAGCTATCACGGCTGGATGGAGAAGTAGGAAGAATAAGTTGTACTGGGGGTGAACGGGAGAGATTGTCAGATCATGTAAAGCTTTGTAAGTCATTGTAAGGACTTTGGCTGTACTCAGATGAGAAGCCACTAGAAGGTTTTAAGCAGAGTGGTGACATCATTAGATGTACATTTTGACAAGATGACTCTGGCTGCTGTCCTAAAAAGTGATTTAAGGCGTGTGGGGAGGGGAAGGGGTGTGTATAAGAGTGGAAGCAGGGAAACAAATTAGAAGGCTGTACTGTAATCCAGGCAATAGATGGCGGCAGCTTTGACTACAATAGTAAATTTGGTGGGTTGGAGCATGCATGTATTTTGAAGATAAAGCCAATAGGATTTCCTGAATTTTGAGAAAAAAGTCAAGTCAGATAAAACTCTAAGGTCTTTGAATAATACACAAATGAAGGGCCTGTTAACTAGCTTAAGTTATGCTATTTAAAATTATTTAATTTCAAAAAAAGTTTTATAAAACCACAAGCAAGTGATTTTTCTTTTTTAAAGAAAATTACATTTGATTAATCAGTGTTGTGGATTGGTTAATAAGTACAAAGTGTCCTAAGATCCTTAAGTGAACTCTTCTGTGTCTATTATATCTCAAGTGATCAATTAATTTTTTTAGGGCCTTCTATTTGTAAGGCACCGTCATAGGCAATTCACTAGAAGCAGTGAGAGAAGACAGAGTAGGAGGGTAGGGGTAAAAGGGAGTATGTTCCTCTGAGTTTTAATCTCTGTTTTACAAAGAAAAACTTAATGATTGAGATTATTCTCCAAGTATGAAGAATAGTCGAAGAATACATGTCTGCTCATTGTCTTTTGGAAAATACACACATAGTCTGACCTTTGATCAAGAATGCATTTCAGATTGGCCATTTTAGCTTGATGGTTACTTTACTTACTAGTACAGGCTATGTAACGGTGTTAACTTTCATAAATATGGGTTACACTGCATATGGCTTTTAATTTACTTTTGCTGTTATTCAGCCAGTATTTTCCTCTTGATCAGCACATTCTAGTAAGCAAAACTTTATGTGCCAGTCATACTTTCCTTTGAAGCAATCTTCGTACAACTGTCTTGATTAGTACCCCAAAATCATTTTGGAAAGGATCTTTGACTCTATTTTTTAAATTCACAATTGAATCAGAGCATTAAAACTGGAAGGATCCAAGAGATCATCTTGTATTGTTGAACTACTTATTATTTTATCTGTGGAGGAACTGAGATCCTGAGAAGTGCTATAACATGCCCAAGGTCATACAGAGCTAGGACCAGGTCCATAGCAACATAGCCCTGTGCTTCTCAAACTTTAATGTGCCTCTTGAATCTTAGATTAAACAAGCTGTCATCCTGGCTAACACGGTGAAACCCCATCTCTACTAAAAATACAAAAATTAGCTGGGCGTGGTGGCATGCACCTGTAATCCCAGCTACTCGGGAGGCTGAGGCAGGAGAATCACTTGAACCTGGGAGGCGGAGGTTGCAGTGAGCGGAGATCGTGCCATTGCACACCACCCTGGGCAACAAGAGCACAACTCTGTCTCAAAAAAAAATTCTTTTTTTCAATTCATCTGTGATATAGATATTATCTGAGGTATAATAAGTAATAAGCAAATGAATGCTTTCATTATTAACCTTTACTATTAAGAGTGAAAATTAGATTTCCAGAAGGTAAATATGAGACACTTGCCAAATTTTACAATTGAACTTGTACAAATGTCATAATTACAATTAGTTTAGAAAATGTCTTGGCTTTAGAGACCTTTACTGAATGGAGTAGAATGCTGTGCCTCATTTGTACACTGCTACTGTGGTAGTCTTGGTATAGTTCTATAGTTTATTATCCTTTTAAAATAATAACTGATTACATGGTTAAGATAACCCTATCAATAAGCTGGTGTTTGTTTTTTAACTAGGAAATCTCATTTTAAGTTCCAGGGCTAGATGGTTAATTGATGTTTTAAAAATAGCTGCATGTTGTGTATACATTAAAGCTAACTTTGAATTTCTTGTACATAAATATTTTAAACTTTGAAATAAAACACTAGGAAATTCTTTCATTTAGAATGAACATAGAAAATTTCATTTTTAATAGTCTCACTTAGATTAGTCTTATCAGAAAATCTTTTTGTTTACTGCTTATTTTAACTTGAATTCCAGTGAACTGGTTTGCCATTCCAGATGGTATTTTTCAAGAGTGCATCTCTTTGATTTCAGGAGTAGCACTGTAGATGGGTTAAGGAAAAGACCCCTCATCGTATTTGATGGAAGTTCAACAAGTACAAGCATAAAAGTGAAAAAGACAGAGAATGGAGATAATGATCGACTCAAGCCTCCCCCTCAGGCAAGCTTTACCAGTAATGCCTTTAGAAAATTATCAAATTCCTCTTCGAGTGTTTCACCCCTAATTTTGTCTTCCAATTTGCCTATGAACAATAAAACGGAACACAATAATAATGACACTAAACAGAACCATGACTTAACGCATAGGAAAAGTCCTTCAGGCCCTGTGAAGTCACCACCGTTGTCCCCTGTTGGAACTACTCCAGTGAAGTTAAAGCGAGCAGCTCCTAAAGAAGAAGCAGAGGCCATGGTAAGTATGGGGGTGGTTTCCATGCTGGTAAGTGGTCTGAATGAAACCTGAGCAGTCTGCCTCATGACGGGAGGTGGGTCGACTGTGCTACGTTCTGTTCTTGAACCCTTTTGATGGTCTGTCTGATTTGTGTAATACATCTCATTACTCCAGTACTTGAATCCTGGAATTTTAAAATCCATGGTGATTAATGTTTTTAAAAGTTCACTCAAGTTATTTCTGCTTAAAATATGTAGAGAGAGGATCTGTTAGGCAGTTTTCCTAGATTTTTCTCATTTAGTTCCTTTAACTGTCTTGGAACTAAAACAGATAAATATTCCCTTATTAGCAAGGTTTAAAACATTAAGTAATTTGTCCAGGGTCACACATTTATTAAGTAGCATTTGGGGCCTGACCTTAAGTCTGTCTGTTTGTGCATACCTTAAAACCACACCAGACACCAGAATCTTTTAAGATTTACCACTTGTCTCGCCTACTGCTCAATTTACCTAGCTTTGTGGGGATAGCAGAAGTTGGGGACATCTATTATGTTGTGCTCCACTATGTTGAATCATTTGGATGTTTGTTGGCAGGCACATTTGGTGCAGTTAACACAATGTATTAGAGTTTAATTTGTGAGATGATTTTTTATGTATGTATAAAATAGCTACAGGCTCTTCAGAAAAGTGCTTTTACTTTTAAATACCTAGTAGTTTAATAGCCATTATTCCTGTGGAATGCTTTGGCTTTATTATTATTATCATCTAATCATGTATCAAAGGGATCAAAACTCAGAAAATTCAAACATTCTAAAATAGTAGACCCTGGAAAAAGAAAACCACCTGACTGGTCATGAGTTTTTTACTTTTATTAGTTCACTGAATCAGTGACTCTATGAAGTAGGCATCTTTGTTATTCCTATTTCACAGATAAGGAAACAGAAACTTAGTAAATTTAAATAAGTTTGTCCAGAATTCCAGAGTTATTAGTAAGCCACCAGGCTGCGATTTGAATTTAGGTTTGTTTGATCCCAGGGCACACACTTTGGAGGCCATGCTGCCTCCATACTCCTTTCAGCTACCTTTGTGGGAGAGAGGAGAAGGGTGTGGGATAAGAGTTAGAACAATAAAGCCACATCTAAAATATTGCCATAAGGAGGAAGCGTCAGAGAATTTTTTTTTCCAAGCTCTTAAACAGCATTTCTCTACCCTAGAAAATTTTACTCTTTTATAGATATGAGATATATATATATATATATAGAGAGAGAGAGAGAGAGAGAGAGAGCGTGAGGGAGCTATATATAAAACACTAAGGATAAAAGATTCTTTTTTATGTATGCACACATATAAATCTTCTTCTTAACATTTCCTATTGACTTTGTGTTTTTGTTGTGTTGTTGTTTGTTTTTTGAGACAGTCTTGCTCTGTCTCCCAGGCTGGAGTACAGTGGCGAGATATCAGCTCACTGCAACCTCCGCCTCCCAGGTTCAAGCAATCCTCCTTCCTCAGCCTCTCGAGTAGCTAGGATTACAGGCGCCTGCCACCACACCCAGCTAATTTTTTTATTTTTATTTTTGTAGAGACAGGGTTTCACCAAACCTGTTGGCCAGGCTGGTCTCAAACTCCTGACCTCAAGTGATCCGCCTGACTCGGCTGGGATTACAGACGTGAGCCACCTGCCCAGCCTATTTGCATTGACTTTGGATTGTTAAATTGTAAAGTTGATGGAGGAGATGGGCTGGACAGGGAGAAAGCAGATCTGGAGCAGTCGGTGGTTTTCAACTCTGATTGTATGTTAAGATCACTTGAGGAGCTTCCAAAAAAGAGCAAAAAGAAGTCAGAGCCTTATCCCCCTACCTTTTATGGATTCTGGTTTAATTGGTTCTGGGATAAGACCAGGCCTGGGGCATGTTTTTAAGTGCTCTGAGTTATTCTAAACTACACACATTTGAGAACCACAGAGCTAGAAAACTCACCCGTTTCTTTAAATATATTCCCACCAGATGGCAGCAGTGATCGTCCATTAATATATTAATAGTAAACCTTGGTTGTTTAAAATATTCGTTTTAGTTGTTTTCTGATATTTCTGCAAGTATAAACTGATTTCTGTTCATGTCTTTCAGAATAACCTGAAGCCCCCACAAGCAAAAAGGAAGATACAACATGTTACTTGGCCCTGAAGAAAAGTTTCCAAAAATGTAAATATACCGTAACTGTAGTTTTTCAAATATGTTCATATATATTGACAATATTTACAGAAATCCTGATTATTGTGGAATTTTCTTAAGAGGTTTCAAATAGGTTTTAAAAAAAAAGGATTTATTTTCCTTCCCTTCTTCCCTCCCTCCCTTCCTTTTTTAAAATTCTTGCCTGTCTTGCCCTGATTAGGAAAGAATATCTTTTTAAACCAATGGCTTAGTATATGTCATTTATATTGACCCTACTGAAATCATTAGCTATAAGTGTGCTATAAAGCATCCATTGAATTGGCCAGGCGCAGTGGCTCACGCCTGTAATCCCAGCACTTTTGAGACTGAGGTGGGCAGATCACCTGAGGTCAGGAGTTCGAGACCAGCCTGACCAACATGGAGAAACCCCATCTCTACTAAAAAATACAAAATTAGCTGGGCATAGTGGTGCATGCCTGTAATCCCAGCTATTCAGGAGGCTGAGACAGGAGAATCGCTTGAACCCGGGAGGCGGAGGTTGCGGTGAGCCGAGATCACACCATTGCACTCCAGCCTGGGCAACAAGAGCGAAACTCCATCTCAAAAAAAAAAAAGCATTCAGTGAATTTTAGGAGTTACTCTCATTAGCCTTGTTCAGTCTTTGGGGGAAATTTGAGATTTTTGAGATTTTTTTTTTTTAATTCAAATATTTTACTAGTTTGCTTGCCATTTTTATTTCTTTTACAAAGCAGAAGCATATAACAATTTATCACAGTATTTTAGTAAATATTGCAACATTAGTCCTTAAAGGTTCACCAAGAAAAGCATCTTTGTAGTACTGCTGGAAAACTATTCAGAATATACAGATAAAAATGCTGTTCTTTAATTGCTTACATTGTTTCTTCCCATAAAAAGCAAAAAGGAATCAGTGCTTGCTATTGCTCCTTTCCTTGAAGTCATAATAATTGATATATATATTATGAGTTGACTGGTTGATTCTGTACCTGGCCCATCCTTTAGAATGTTCTTGTCATGTAGCAGTCCTACCTACTCTTTTCGTGAGCAGTCTGTGATCTCACTCTGTGAGTTCAGCTATTACTCGCTTGTGGGAGCTTAATCTTTTCAAAATGAAGTTGATTTAAAAAGTCTTCAGGCAGAATAATCATGTTGGAGGTGGTATTCGATGGAAGAAAGTTTAGAGAATTAGGAGTGGGGGTAGAATTCTAGAATTTTTATAAGAGTCCAGGAAGCATAGCAGTCAGGAGCAAAAATTAGTCTAATATGGAGTAGGCAATAGAGGAGCTACTGGAGTCGGAAGTCACTGCAGAGTGCAACATAGGAAGATGGACTCCTAGCTTACATGAGATTCCCTGCAGCTGTAATATAGACAATTCCCACATGGCTGTTCCACACAGAATTACCTGCTAAGGTTTTTTGTTTATTTTTGTTCAAGTGGTATTTTCACTCCAATTGTATAATGGAAATCAGTGGGAAGATAGGGTTTACCTTGTATTCATGAGTTCTAGTTTCTACTGTTCTGCTATGTGTTTCTAAGCAAGAGCAAAGGATACTTCATACTTTTTTCGTTATATGATTGATCTTCAAATTGGAATTTACCTTTTTCAATATGTTTTAAAGTAGTCTTACTCCTCTTTTGATTTGTTAAAACAAGCATTTTAGTTCAGCTATTGAATAGCCTTCCAAAAAATTAATTCAGCCTTGCAGGTAAGTACTGTACTAAGACTTTAACCCAATAGTTTTTAATCATTCTGCCTTTATTCCAGACTGTAAATCTGTACACATAGGATAAAACATACTAAGTATTGCATAAATTGTTAACGTTACACTAAATTGTTATCTGCAGGGCTGACAGACATAATGTTGGTGGGCAACTGTGATCCTATACATAAATATATGCAAAAGGAGATTTTAAAAGTGCAGATTATGATTGACAAATTTTATTTTATATTCAGTTGTCCTTTCTGCTTCCATCTGTGTTTCTCTCTTAGTTGAGAGAGAGTTAGCCATTTGACGATTTTAAGTCAGTGGGAACTTATTTTTAGTTACTCAATAAAATTAATATTTTATTTGTATTTTAACTTACAGAGTAGGTTGGTAATAACAGCTGAACTGTGTAACATTGTTGCTTCAAATTGAAGTTTATATTATGAACATTCAGAATCAATGCTCATGTAGCAGCATATTATTGAGCTATTTTGAGTTTGAAATGTGGAGAAACACTAAACCATGTACTATGTGTTAACATAATCCCACCTTCTTAGAGCTTTGTTCTTTCTGAAGGTGTATGGAACAGCTTGTCTTGAAATGTCTTTCTCCACATAATGAAGCATGCTGAATGCTGGGAATCTGGAGCAGCAGCCCTGGGAGCCCTATGTTTTGAAGTGTTTTGGTTTGCTTCAAAGGTTAGAAGAACTTGATATGTATGGCAAACAACTTTAGAATACTAGTTACTCACTAACATAGGTGGGTAATGTTGCTCTTGATTCTATATTCCAGTAAAGCCAGCTTTTCTTATTATTGGAGTAGGCAAATGAATGGCATTAGAGTTAGTGGGTGGCTTGTAAGTTTTAGTTATAGGCACTTTACCACTTCCTGCCATTAGCAGGCATCGTTGTTTTTTCTTCCTTTCCCTCTTTGTTCCTTATTTTCCCTTTCTCCTTACACATTTTCTTTCTCTACTTTAATTCTCCTTCCTCCTTACTGTAGATCCCAAGCTTCTGGCTTAGGTTTGCAAGTCATATTGCTTGGCCCTCCTCATTCACTGAGAGGTGAAGATAGGCTGACCCCCTGTCCTCTTACATTTGAGGGATCATAGACTGCTGTGTGAATTCTGGAAAGTCTCAGGACCCTACAGTACCAGGGCACTGAATGGCTTCTCAATGGCTGTAGAGACAGTACAGTTTTCCAAAGTAGCCTAATTCATCTGGACAGCTACCAGGCACTTTGGAAAGTTGGTTCAGTTACTACTATGAGGCCATAATATATTTGCTAGTATTAAAGTTCTTCAGAATTGGAATTACTATTTGAAATAATATTTTGGTTGACTTAAGTTTTGAGAGACGATTCTAAAATTGATCTAGAGACTCATTCAATAGCAATGTGACCTTTTAAAAACTTACATTAAGTAAAACTGCCAGTAGATTAAATCATATATATATGTATATATATGTAAGAGCTTCCTCTATTTACTACTGTTGAACTTCAGTAATTTTTAGAGGCTAAATAATGGTCAGAATGTTTTTAAGTGTGCTGTTTTATTAAATGCTTGTGCAGGTTTTGTAATTCAGTACAGAAAAGTTTAACCTTGTACATTTTTGTATGTAAAAAGTCTTTTAAGTAGCCTTATCCTTATTTAAATAAACAGAATAAAATTACCTTGAGTAGGTCTGTTATTCTTATTAAAATGGAAAAATGCTCTGTAATGACTTGATCTGTTTTTATTTGAATAAACAATTTTGGAAAGTATTCATTATAGTACAACTTCCTATACCTGGATTGATTAAGATCAGATGTGATTCGAGTAGTCCAGCCATATCTTGTAGCCCTTCTTTGAATGAGAGGGTGGCTGGAGTGGTCTGGTGCTGGGATATCATGGTGCTACAGAGCCTGGCATGTTGACTGTCACTACATGTTGAGGGATGGAAATAGAAGTCTCTGAACTTCCCATGTAATATTAAAGCTCTTAACAAAATGAGGCAAACTAGAGATTCAGTTGAGAGATTTTATGTTAGAGTGATCTGAAAAAAAGTTAATTTATAAACTGCTATCTTAATATTATTATATTTGGAGACTGACGCTCTAAATTAAATAACTTGGAAAAGGCTCACGTAACTTTCTGCTTTGTCTTTTGTTTTGTTTTAGAGATGAGGTCTTGCTTTGTCACCCAGAGTGTGGTGCAGTGGCATGATCATAGCTCACTGCAGCTTTGAATTCCTTGGCTCAAGCGGTCCTCCTGCTTCAGCCTTCTGTAGCTGGGACTACAGGCATGCACCACCACACCCAGCTTCTACTTTGTAACACATAGATTCTTCATTTTTTTTGTCTGGACAGAAGAGACAAAAATCTTATTTCCACTTAGATTGCTTTTACTAAAGTGCATTTTACTAACTAAAGTACATTACTTTTTCAGTTGTTTAGTAACTTGATCATCTTATTGTGGAATAAAAAATAGAGATTTGAATTGCCTGTATATTTGTTGAGCACCTACTATGCTAGCTCTTGGGAATGAACAAGGCGGATTAAGTACTTGCTTTCATAGAGAAAACAGACAAGTGAACGATGAAATAATGGGTAATTGTAATGGTAGAAAATAAAACGGTCAAGAAATGGTGAAGGATGAAGAAAATAGGATGAGAAGCTATTTTAAATACAGTGGTTAGGAAAGGCCTCTGAAGATACTATATTTTGAAGAGAGCATGCCTAAGGCATAGCTATGGAAAGCTTTCAGGAGAAGCATTCTACATGTGTCCAATTTTAGATGGCTGCATACTCCTCCCGTCAAGGCTGGAGTCAGCTTCCCACCACTTGTATGTGGACTGGCCTTGTAACTTGCTTTGATCAAGTGAATGCTTCTGCTCTTACACTTGGACCTCTGCTCACAGCCATGTGAAAAAGCCCAGGCATACTCACTGGAAATACATGGCTCACCCAACACCCAACAGCCAGCACTAACTGCCAAACATGTGACCGCTAGTCACCTGTCCCCTCCGGTCTAGCTGCCGGCTGACCAAACCTGCATGATGAGCTTCCTGGTGGGATTAGTCCAAATTGATGACTCTCAGAATCATGAGTAAATAAAATGGGAGTTGTATAAAGCCACTAAGTGTTGGGGGTAGTTTGCTACCCAGCAGTAGGTAACAGGTCCCAGACAAGGACAAAACATGAAAGCCCTAAGGCTTACTAGGTTCTTAGAACAGAAAGACTGGTGTGGCTCAAGTGAATGAAAACAGGGGCAGTGGTAGTATAAAATGAAGTCAAAGAAGGTAGGCAGGAGCCAGATGATGTATGAATGTAGGACTTTGGATTTGATTCTAATACCAACTGGAAGCTGTTTGTTAACTGTTGAGACTTAACCACGCATTCAGTTTAATCAAAAATAGACTAGTTGAGTAAGTCTATAATAGCCCTATCATTTATCCTCAAGTAAAATTAGCCAAGTTTTGTTTTCTTTTTTAATCTTCAGGTAAATAGTTTAAACTAAAACTTACTTCTTTGACTAACAGTTAAACCTTTAGGAGACTGTAAAATGCTTTACCAGTTATGGTGAAAGACAAATGCTTTTCATAAATATAAAACCATCCTGTCTTTCAAAGCCTTCTGTTATGTCTGTTCTGCCTTGCTATATAAGTTTTTAAAATAAACTTTTAAAAAATAAACCAGGACAGTTAGATTTCTGGAGAAATTGCCACAGTAGTACAGATTTTTAACATACCCCACACTGTTTCCCTGCTAACGTACATTCGTATGGTACCTTTGTTGAAATGACTCATTGTTAACTAAAGTTGTTAATTTTTTTCGATTTTCTGAGTTTTTCCCTAATACCCTTTTACTGTTCCAGGATCCTACCCAGGATACCATGTTATTTAGTTGTCATGTCATGTTAGGCTTCTCTTGGATGTGACAGTTTCTCAGAGTTTCCTTGTTTTTGATGACTTGACAGTTTTGAAGAATAATGGTCAGGTAAATACCTGGAGAATGTTCCTCAATTGGGATTTTTCTGTTTTTCTCATGACTAGACTGGGGCTCTGTGTTTTGGGGGGAAGACCACAGAGGTAAATTGCCATTTTCATCACATTATTTTGCAGACACATGCTGTAAACATGATACCACTTTTGAGGTTAACCTTAATCTCATTTGGCCGATGTAGTGTTTGTCATTTTTTTCCACTATAGTTATTGCTTTTCCCTTCTAAATGTCATTTTTGCCCACCATCCCCCCCGCCCAAGAAAAAAGATTATTTCTGTTTCCCCTTTTCATACATACTGTGCTCTTTGGAACAAATTCACTTAAGGAATGCAGAGTTACTTTGCTGGTGAAGTACCTAAATTATTTGGAATTCTGCACAGGAGACTTAACTATTCTCTACCATTAATTTTATTCAATGATTTATGTCAGTATGACTCATGGATACTTATTTTATATTTTGGGTTAAAGTCTAATGTGTGTTTTTGTTTTGTTTTGTTTTTTAACTCCAGTTCTTTCTGCTTTGGCCATTGAAAGCTCTTTCAGTTCCCTCCCGTTTCCCTGTGACTTATCCCATCATTGTGTTTTCTTTGAACACATCCTTTCTGGTACTATAGGATGCTCTAGTGTCATTTTGTATATTTCTTGCCCAAGCCCTAGAATGAGCCATTTCTCTCTTTTTTTTTTTTTTGAGACGGAGTCTCGCTCTGTCGCCCAGGCTGGAGTGCAGTGGCGCAATCTCGGCTCACTGCAAGCTCCGCCTCCCAGGTTCACGCCATTCTCCTGCCTCAGCCTCTCCGAGTAGCTGGGACTACAGGCACCCGCCACCACGCCCGGCTAATTTTTTTGTATTTTTAGTAGAGACGGGGTTTCACCGTGGTCTCGATCTCCTGACCTCGTGATCCGCCCGCCTCGGCCTCCCAAAGTGCTGGGATTACAAGCGTGAGCCACCGCGCCCAGCCGAATGAGCCATTTCTCTAAGGAGCCTTTGCTCCTTTTATTAAAAACTGAGCTCTGGGTACTAAGTATGCTGATTGCTACTGGGGTGTCATTGTTTTTAGGCCTCCTCAACTGACAGAGCAAGGAAATATATGTATGTATATTAACCCCTATAGGTGTACATTTCTATAGATATTTCTATATGTAACCATCTGTATCTATAGTAACTAACACATGAGTTCATACTATGTCTCTAACTCTAATCTATTACCATGTTGATCGTTCCAGACTTCCCTTGCATGTCTGGAACCTCCCACTCCAACAGTGAGAAACATGGCTCCTACCAACCACCATCCATTTACTTAATTGTTCAATTCCAGTACACATGTATAGAGGTTGCAGAATTGTTAGCCTGTACCCATGTGAGAAACGACTTTATCAGCTAGATGAGAGTGATTATGTTCATTCCTTTTGCCTTTAATCTTACAGACTCCACTCATTTCTAATGTTGCTTAAGTCATATCATTTAAGATAGTTTCACAGTTTTGTTTTAATGAAAAAGAATGTCAAATAGACTTTTCTCTATTAACAACAAAATAAATCCCTAGACAAACATCCATTCAACAGTTTTAAGGTGTCTATACTTAGGCTCCAAATAAGGAAATGGAGTAAATAAAACATGGTCCCTGTCCTCAAGGGCCTTTTCTTCTTTTGTTTGTTTGGGTTTTTTTTTTTTTTTTTTTTTGAGATGGAGTCTCGCTCTGTCACCCAGGCTGGAGTGCAGTGGCAGGATCTTGGCCCACTGCAACCTCTGCCTCCCGGGTTCAAGCGATTCTCCTGCCTCAGCCTCCCAAGTAGCTGGGACTATAGGCGCGCACCACCATGCCCCGCTAATTTTTTGTATTTTTAGTAGAGACAGGGTTTCACCATGTTAGCCAGGATGGTCTCGATCTCCTGACCTTGTAATCTGCCCGCCTCGGCCTCCCAAAGTGCTGGGATTACAGGCGTGAGCCACCATGCCCGGCTGGGCCTTTTCTTCTTCTTAATCTGAGTTGTTCAATCTAGATAAAAATTTGAGAAGGAATCTGAAGAACACTTAACAAAGTCACAGTATTCTGTGCACTAGGTAATTTACTAGTTATATTTTTTTAATTCCTCGAAGCCTAGAGAAACCCATCAAAAACAAACGACTGGATTTTTCTTGTAGAAGATCCTCTCTGTCTTAGTCCATTTTCTCTCCCTATAACAGAATACCACAGATTAGGTAATTGATAAAGACCAGTTTATTTGGCTCACAGTTCTGGAGGCTGGGAGGTCCAAGAGCATGGCACTGGCACCTGGTGAGGGTTATCCCATGGCAGAAGGCAGAAAGAGCAGCGAGTATGCAAAGCACAGAACTTGGACTGAACTCATCTTTCTTTTTTTTAATCAAGAAATCACTTCCATAATAACTGCCCTTGTGATAATGGTATTAATCCATTCATGAGGACAGAGTCCTCATGGCCTAATCTCTTCTTTAAGGCCCTGTCTCTTGATACTGTTTCTATGGCAATTAAGTTTTCAACACATGAACTTTTGGGGGAGACATTCAAACCATAGCACCCTCAGAACGTAGTGAGTAAAATGCATAAATGCTAATAGATATCAGGGATGAAGTCAGTCTGCTCTTTTATAACAGAGTTCTAGTCTCAATTTTTTTTTCTTTTTCACTGAAAGGTCACTACATACATTTTGGCATGTATGTCACCTGGACATTTCCTTCTCAGTGTTTAAAAACTCATGTATTTAGAGATGGCAGTTACCCCATCTTCATCTCTATGTGTAAGAAAAAAGCTCATGTTTTAGGGGACAGTAGTCTAGGAGTCAAGATTTCTGATTTCTAGTGTGTAGGCCTCTTTGCAGTCTTGAGTAAGCTTTATTCTTCCTGGGCTTCCACTTCCTCCTTTGCAAAGGAGATGGATTTCACTCTTATCCTTGAGACTCTTGATATTTCTAGAATTAACCTTATGCTTATCCCTAAGCCTCTGTAATCTGTCATTTAATAACTAGGCAGAAAATGAGAGGTGCCCTCAAGTCTGAATGGGCATCACTAAAGATGATTGAGAATTGAGTATATATTTTAAGTTTCTAAAGTAATATGATTAAGTGATATGCAAGTTAATATAACTTTTATTTTGCTTTAATATAACTAGTTTTACAAAGTCTTGTCCAAAGGAGTTAGGGTTTATTTATTGTGCTGACTTAAAGACTTGAGAGCAGCCCTCTGCTTACAAATTGGATAGTGTCTAGTTGTAGCAAGTCCACGATGTTCAGTACATATACCTCGGGCTTCATTTTTGTGATCACAAGGATTTCTTTACTAGTTTCTAAAGTTCTGCTCTACTAACAGCACCGAGTTCTTTTGCAGGCATTTCTCTAAAGTTTTTCCAGAGATAAAGCTTTCACTAAGGGCAATATTGAGGGAGTAGTAACCATTGTAGTTCCAGGGCACATCGCACCACAGCAGATATATTTAATGAGTTTCTTGCCTTGTTTATGGTTCATGTAGAATGACTGCCTCATCAGTGAAACTGTTTCTTTCACTTACTTCAGTGACTAAATTTTCATTGTTCTGGTTGAGGGTAGACTAGTTCTATTAAGCATTTTATAATACCCTGGCCGGGCATGGTGGCTCACGCCTGTAATCCCAGCACTGTGGGAGGCCGAGGTGGGCTGGTAAGTTGAGGTCAGGAGTTCGAGACCAGCCTGGCCAACATGGTGAAACCCCATCACTATTGAAAATACAAAAGGTCAGCCGGGAATGGTGGCAGGTGCCTGTAATCCCAGCTATTTGGGAGGCTGAAGCAGGAGGCTCAACTGAACCCTGGAGGCAGAGGTTGCAGTGAGCCCTGATCGCACCATTGCACTCCAACCTGGGCGACAACAGCAAAACTCCGTCTCAAAGAAATTTAAAAAAGAATTTTATAATATCCTAAATATTAAATATTATTACAAAGTTTAAATATGTAATTTATTCTACAAGCTAGTTGTGCATTTAAATTAAAGCTTAAACCAATGAAATAGATGTAATTAATGTAAATCTTAACATTGTAGAATGTGTAACAAAGTAGAAGTAACTAATACAATATTTATAATTAGGTTTTTCATTTGCTAAACATTAGAGAAAAAGGCTTGCTCTTCTTAAATGGAAGGAGCAATTCTGCTGGGAAAAAAAATGGGTTTTTTAAACATAAAAGCACAGAAGAGCTGACAGGCTAAGAGACAGCAAGAACCCAGAGAAGCAGGCGATTTTGTTTGATGCTCTGTTGAAACTCAGCTGTAGTTCAGGTGACTGTAATGTAAGGGAGAGAGGTCAAATCTCTGAGTGCTCCAAGAGGGGAACCTAATAGGTATGACCTCAAAAAACACCACCACGTATAAGTGTGAATTCGAAATACATCTTTTCTTTTCATGGATGGAGGGAGGGAAGAAAAAGAAGGAAGGAAGAATAGGAAAGGGAAAGGGGACGCAGTGGGGTGGAGGCAGGCAAGCCGACTCTCATACAGACTTGTAGCTAAGATTTACATCCCCAGGAAGGTGAAAGTAACTCTGGAAATGACTGGGAAGTAGTTCTAGTCTGGTGGTAGCCCCGGTGTCTGGTAAAGACAATGACAATCATCTCTGCAGGAAGACATCCTTATTCTAAGTCTCAAGAAACACCCCAGATAACTTTTTAAACGTAGTGATTAACACAAGTCAAAGTTATCCTTGCATATAAGAAAACAGTGGACCCAGTGTGGGCTGCAACAGAAACATCAGGCAGTAGAGACTGACCCCCAAAGGTTTCACATATTGTAATAACCAAGTAAAGATCAAACAAGTTGGCTTGCTGTTTAATGAAAAAAGAGACAAGCTTTAAAGTAACTCAGTGTACTCAAGTGAACTCAAGTTCAAAGTGTAACATATTTTAAACTTTTAAAATTTTCATTGAGTTATAATAAAATGCTGTAAAGTTAGAAAAGTTCTAAGTTATATAGCTCAGGAGAAAAAATGTGTGTGTGTGTGTGTGTGTGTGTGTGTGTGTGTGTGTATCACTACCCAGATCAAGATACACAATACAGCACAGGTGGCAGGTTTTTCTGTAAAGGTCCAGATAGTAAAAAATTGCCAGCAAACCAATGCATAAATGAACATACATGGCTGTATTTGAATAAAACTTTTTTGTTAAGAAAACAGACCAGGTGTGATGACTCATGCTGGTAATCCCAGCGTTTTGGAATGCCAAGATTGGGGGAATCACTTGAGCCCAGGAGTTTGAGACCAGCCTAGGCAACATAGTGAGACCTCATCTCTACAAAAAAAATTTAAAAAATAGCCAGGCATCAGCCAGGTGTGGTGGCCTACACCTGTAATCCCAGCACTTTTGGGAGGTCGAGGCGGGTGGATCACCTGAGGTCAGGAGTTCAAGACGAGCCTGGCCAACATGGTGAAACCCTGTCTCTACTAAAAATACAAAAATGAGCTGGGCGTGGTGGCAGGCACCTGTAATCCCAGCTACTCAGGAGGCTGAGGCAGGAGAATCACTGGAACCTAGGAGGCGGAGGTTACAGTGAGCCAGGATCATGCCACTGCACTACAGCCTGGGTGACAGAGCGAAACTCTGTCTCAAAACGACAACAACAAAACACAACAACCAGGCATGGTGATGCGTGCCTGTAGTCCCAGCTACTTGAGAGGCTGAGGTGGGAAAATCACTTGAGCCCAGAAGTTCAAGGTTACAGTGAGCTGTGATCATGCCACGGCACTCCAGCCTGGGCAACAGAGCGAGATCCTGTCTCAAAAAAATAAAATAGGAACGAAAACAGGCAGTGGGCAGAATTTAGCCCAGGGACCATAGTTTACAACCCCTGATACAGAATATTCCAACATCTCATTGGTTTAGTTTTGCCTGTTAACATTTGTTTTGTGTACTTTTGTATATGTATGTTTAATTTCCCAATTTAATAAAAAGTCTTAATCATATAGCTATATTATTTTACATCTAGCCAGAGTTTTCTCATTATCTTTGGCATTCAGCATTTTGAATGTAATGTGTCTGGGTATGGTCTCTGCATTTATCTTACTTTGAGTTTTTGAGCTTCTTGAATATGTAGATTAATATTTTTCATCAAATTTGGGGCCTTTTTCAACCACTAACTCTTTTTTTTCTTTTTCTTTTTTAAGAAGTTCTCACTATGTTGTGTAGGCTGGAATGCAGTGGCTGTTCACAGGTGCAGTTTTCTCACACTGCAGCCTCAAACTCCTAGACTCAAGCAATTCTCTCTCCTCAGCCTCCTGAGTAGCTGGGACAACAGGCGCATGTCACTGCACCTGGCTAGTCGTTAACTCTGAAAAATATTTTCTCCTGTTCTTTTTTTCTCTCTCCTAGCCTTCTAGTCCTTCCATTACACATATGTTGGTATGCTTAATGGTTTCTCACATTTCTCTGAGGCTCTTTTCATTTCACTCTTTTTTCTGTTTTTCAGATGGTATAATTTCTGTTGCTCCATCTTCAAGTTCACTGGTTTTCTTCTCCCAACTCAAATCTACTATTGAGCTCCTCTAGTGAATTTTTCATTTCGTTTAGTATACTTTTCAACTTCAGAATTCCATTTATTAAAAATAATTTTTATCTCTTTATTGGTTTGTTTGGTGAGTAAAGTCATCTCTTGGTATCTGTGGGGGATTAATTCCAGGACCCCCTACAAATACCAAACTCCGTGGATGCTCAAGTCTCTTATATAAAATGGCACAGAATTTGCATATAACCTATTCACATCATTCTGTATACTTTAAATAAATCTCTAGATTACTTACAATAATACCTAATACAATGCCTACATATCACTTCATTTGCATGGATTCAGCATAGTACTCAGCATGTGGAAAATCCAAGTTTTGGATTTTGGAACTGTGTCAACTTTTTTTTTTTTTTCCTAAATACTTTTGATCCACAGTTGGTTGAATCCACAGATGAGGAATCCATGGATATGGAGGAGCAACTGTAATTGTTCTCTTACCTTCCTTTTTTAAATATGATTTCCTTTAGTTCTTTGAACAAACATGTTTATATGTTCAGCCAGTGTTTGGTCAGAGGTTCTACTTAAGCACTTTGAGCTAATAAGATTTCTGCTCTTTGCTGATGGATCTGTTTATGCCTTAGAGAATGCTTTCAAGTTTGTTTCACATCTGATTGCTCCTGAGTGGATACAGCCCAGTCCATACATACTTCCCGAACCTCAAGGATAAACCAGATTCCAGGAGGGCTCTTCTTGGCTATCTCTTTCTCTGGTTTTCTGTGTTAAACTTCTGGCTGGTCTGTCATTTTGCTTTTTGCTACTAATAGCATGGAGTTACCAGCCCCTTCCTTAATGGCTCACTGGCAAGATGTCTTATTGTTTTTGACAATCCCCTTAGGCAAAGATTTCTCGTTCTCCATACCAAATACCAGTCCCCTTGGACATAACTGCTGAGTTACCAGTCTCAGAGCCTGGATCTCCTCTGGGGGCTGGACAGCGGCCTGCTTCTCCAGGAGTGACATCCCTTCTCTGTGAGTGGGTTGATAGCGACCGGTCTTCTCAGATTGCCCCTCCCAATGTGGAGCCTCCGCACTAAGCAGGCTAGGGTAGGGGCAATTGGAGCTCTAGGATTCTCAGCCTGTCGCACCTGGGGCAAAGCCCTAGACTGGTAGCTGGAGGAAGAGAGACCCCTTAATTTTTGGCTGCATTGATCCAGAGTAGAGTTTGTCACATGAAGCTGGGGAGTGGGCATGGGATAGGATGAGGCTGTGGCTCAAATGCCACAGACTCACTGTTCTTCCTAAGACTTAGTAGTGGATTTTCCTGAATGAATGTTTATTTGTTGTATGCTTCTGGGGAAATTTTCAGAGACTTTGTGTTGTGTAGTTTATATACAAGTAATTTCCTTCAGTAGGAAGAGGGTCGGTCAGCTAAGCCCTGCACACCACTATCCGTAAAGTCCTGTCAGTCAATGCTTTTAGCCTTGGCTGGGCTGCTTGGAGTCTGGCCTAAGTATACACGGTTCAGTTGTCAGCCAGAAATTTCTAAGTTCATGCAACGAACTTGGGGCTCTCCTTTTCAGGATTTTCTTCCTCACTTTCCAGAGGCTGTTTGTCCCAAACTCTGGTCTCTGGTTCCTCAGGCCAGTAAGACTGCAGGTTTCCTAACAGAGTTTTAGATCCCTGGCTGGGGCCTGCCGTTGGATAAAAGGCCAAAAGAGGAAAATCACCCAGTGTCGTTCTCTTCTTCCAAGTGTCTACCCCCTGCAATATCTGCCTGCTTTGGATCATGCTCCAGTGTTCTCAACAATTAAATAAATATTTTGTCCAGAATGACTGTTAATTTGGAGGAGAATTAGTCCAATTGGAGCTATTTACTAGAAGTGGAATTCCCCCTAACCATTAATTTTAGAATGGGTAATTTAAGGTTGGGAGAGTCTATGGTTTTAATGAGGAACAGGTAAGATGTTCCAAAATGAAATTTGGAGTGCTTTTACTTTTATATTATGAAGTAGAAAACAGCAAAACAACTAACAAGGGATGAAATTATTCTTTTTAAGCAAAACCTCAAGTCAACTATAAATCCAAAAGACTCACTCCAGACATTATCAAACATTCTAACAGTGACTACCACTCAGATTAAGAAACTGATTTCACATATGCTCAGCATATATCAGACTTGATTTCCACCAAATTTTTCTGTTGCTCAGCATATCATTTTATTATATTGCATTGTCTTAGAAAACTAAGGACAAAAAGTCACTGATGCTCCCATTCTAAAGAGAACTGTGCAATGTTCTATCCCATACATTGGCTCCGTGCTTCCCAACTGTATACTGCTATCTGAGATTATTTCACAGACTACTGCCACACTAGTAGCTCAGAATGTTATTTTTACTGTAATGACTGTGTGTCTCTCCTGCTTTACTGCCCTTTTCAAAAACACTGAAGGCTCCCAGTGTGCCCTCAATTGCGAGGGTGTTGAGAACATAAAGATGAACAGGATGTCATCTCTGGCCTCAAGTTGCTTATGTCCTTGTGCAATCTTTCACTTTATGGAAGTCGGTGTAAGATGTGGATCCATAACACTGGGACAGAGCCGATAAGCTCTGTCAAGAAAAATGACCTGAAAATTGGCTTCACTGTCAGTTTATGTTACTGCATCAAATGCAGAGGATCACATTCCAAGAGAAAGAGTATGGGAAAGACAGAGAAGGTAGCCAGGTGCGGTGGCTCATGCCTATAATCCCAGCACTTTGGGGAACTGAGGCAGGTGGATCACCTGAGGTCAGGAGTTCGAGACCAGCCTAACATGGTGAAACCCCATCTCTACTAAAAATACAAAAATTAGCCGGGCATAGTGGTGGGCACCTGTAATCCCAGCTACTCAGGAGGCTGAGGTAGGAGAATCGCTTGAACGCAGGAAGCGGAGGTTGCAGTGAGCTGAGATTGTGCCACTGCACTTTAGCCTGGGCGACAGAGTAAGACTCTGTCTCAAAAAAAAAAAAAAAAAAAAAAAAAAAAAAAAGGGGGAGAGAAGGTAGCAAGGAAGAGGTGCCTGGTGCTGACTGAAGGCTTTTTTTTTTTTTTTTTTTTTGAGATGGAGTCTCTTTGTCTCCCAGGCTGGAGTTCAGTGGTGCCATCTCGACTCACTGCAAGCTTTGCCTCCTCCCGGGTTCATGCCATTCTCCTGCCTCAGCCTCCCAAGTAGCTGGGACTACAGGCGCCCGCCATCACACCTGGCTAATTTTTTGAATTTTTAGTAGAGACGGGGTTTCACCATGTTAGCCAGGATGGTCTCGATCTCCTGACCTCATGATCCACCCACCTCGGCCTCCCAAAGTGCTGGGATTACAGGCGTGAGCCACGGCGCCCAGCCGAAGGCTTCCTTTAAAGGGTGTGATGCTATTCCAGTTGGCAATGCCCCAGGCCATTGGAACTGCACTTCATACAGTGACCATGGGACCATGCAATAAAGTGTTACTTAGACTCAGTGCCTCAACCTTTAATCATGATTTCACACACTGTGCCTTAGACTCAGTGCCTCAACCTTTAATCATGATTTCACACACTGTGCCTGGCAAAGATTGTGTTCTGAATAACTTTATTGCAAGTCACATAACCTTGGTTTAGACTTGACGCAACAGGAAGTTACAGAGCTGTAAATACCAACTGGTCATTACCTTATTGAGTTTAGCAAACTTTTAAGTTCGTGACATATGTTAATTGCACTTAAATAGGCAGTGAGAGAAAGATTTATAAAGACATCATTCAAAAGGATTTTTACATTTGGGTGTGCCTTACTCGATTACAAAAATTTCAAACCATCTTCCCACCTAGGGCCTAGGGCGAGTTTTGTCTTTCCCTGGGACTGAACTAGCACAAAGCACTAAAGGGTTTAAGCAAACGTGAGTATCACTGAAATGCACTAGAAGAAAGTCTCGATGTGGCTGGAAGAAACCAGAAGGCAAGATTGCCTGGGTGAGAAAGAAAACATAAAAATCTGTGTGTGAGATCACAAGCAGCAACTTCTCTGTGTTGACTTCAGATGTCTTTCCCACAGTCGGGGCACAGGATGTCGTCCCTCTCTGTGAGGAAGCCACGCCCCACCAGTGAGAGGGAGCACTTCTTACAGTTAAAGCAGTCGTTATGCCACTGCCGTTCCTCAAAGGAGATGTATTTTGTGCCGCCAAGTCCTGTTAACAGAGAGAAAATAATACCGGATGAAGAAAGAATCAGGCCACTGGGACTGAAGAAGGAATTCTGGTTTGATTCATTTCAAAGTTTGGATTGTGTAATATGGATAGTGTGAATTTCTAGTGACTGGGTGTTGGGAATCCATATATAAATCAGATTCTGTGCACAGCCTGGAGGATCTCGTGAATATCAGAAGAGATATATAAACTGGTTCCAAAACAATGTGATAAGTGCCATCAAAGAATGCTGACTGTGTATTTGTTACGTGTTTTCCCACAAAATGAAACTCCACAAGAAGAGGGAGCAGATTTCTCTTATGTCTTCACTAGGTGCCTCATGTTGCCTGGTGCTCAAATTTTTATGACTTAATGATTGAATAACTGAAGGGAGTGTAGAAGAGGAAAAGGTTAATCCTCCCTGGGATGGCCAGGAAAGGCCTCACAGATGAAGTGCGACGTGGGTGGGAATGAGGGGAGAGGGATATTGTTGCAGCAGGAAGATCCTGAGAAAGCTGCAGACAGATAGAATGGAATCAAATATTTAAGGTACATTGGTCCCTGATTGTAATACAGTTGGTTTTTACCTAGTGTTTTTTCTCAGTGCCACAATAACCACAATTCACATTCATATCTAACGTTTTACATTTAAAAGTGCTTTTATGTAGATTGTATCACTTTATAAAGCTTAATGTTATAAACATTTACCTCAATAGAAATTACTGCTGAAAACAGCATGAAAGATGAGTATGTTCTGGCAAAAGATTACATTTTCCCCCTAAATCATTCCAAGGGAAATCTGGTATATAAACGACCAGAAACAGATATTTTAACATAGGTAAAGTGTAAATACTATGCTTTCCTTCATATTTTAATTTCACATGGAAATGAGCTCTGCATTACACATGAGAGAACTGTTTCAGTGACCTGGGAAGATGAGTTAGTTGAGTTAGGTGAACTTGGTTCTAGGCCTAAGGGAAAAGAAAGTCAAGGAGAAGCACACGGTGGGTGTATAGATGTGTTTCTGTAGTTACACTGAAAAGCCGCATAGGAAAGCCAGGCCACCGGGTACTCCAAGTGTCTGCCACCTTCCTCTGATAGGAACGAACCAGTCAACTGAATGCAACGGGATTGCAAATCCCGCGTCATAAAACTTCTCCTGTGTTATTATAGAATACACACTTTTCTCTCCCCACCCAGTCACTAATTTGTGTAGTGATACGTGATGACCATTTAAAGGACTTTAGTGTGGAGTCATCTGTTCTCCACACTGAATTTCTCCAGCCTGCTTAATAGTCTAGTCCAGAAGCCTGGTCTTCCAGCCAGCCAGATTTTGGGCTCTCACTTAGCCAGATTCTTTGGGGGAATACAATATGAAAAACTCCTTAGAATGTACCCTCTGCCCTCATATAGCTATGGCCTTGTGGTAGAAATTTCCCACTCAGATGCCTTGGAGTACAACCGTCCCACTAAGATGCTAGAGGACACTTCTAAGAACACAGCACAGCTGCTAAGCCTGAAAAGGCCAGTTTTTATTGTGCTTTTGTGGTGTCACAGGCTCACAAACTGCAGTTTTAGAGATAATCCAACCCAAAGCCAAAACTAAACCGGAGCACAGGCCATATGGTTGTGATCACCGGGTGGGTTGCAGAGGAAGTAATCATTACTTGCTGAAGCATAGCCAGTGCACCAAGGAGAGGAAAGCAGGTAGACAGAAAAGTCTGCTGTGTTCAGAGCCTTAGGGAGGTCTGGGAAGTTTAGGGATCTAGACAGGGTCACATGCTAAAATGCTAGGCCTTGTTCAAGCTTCCAATCGCTCTTCGAAGTGGGGACCCCAGGACACTCACCGCTGATGGGGTTGGTGCACCCAGCACACTTCTTGGCATACAAGTCACAGAAGCAGTTCAGGCAGTAGGCAAAGTCATCACGAGCCGTGAAGCGCTGCCCAGACAGCTGCTTCCTGCAGGCGGTGCACACGAAGCACTCCTTGTGCCAGGGCTGCTCCCGGTAAGTGACCCCTCCTGTGGTGATGGGCTGCAGGGATGAGGGGGAGAGTTAGTGTGGCCTCTGTGCTTGGCAGACATCTTCAGTCTCAGCTACTGCCACTGGATGATGCAAGATCCTCATCCAGAAAACGTCCAGTTTGTTGTCACCAAGAAGCTGCTTTACAAACTTCACAGTCACTTGTTACCCTCGCCACACGCTTTCATTCCAGTGTCATAGGCCCTGGCTTTCCCATTAGTGAAACTGGAGCTTGGGGGTTGCCCTCAGCCCTTCCCAGGGATGCTGGGGATCTAAGGCATAGGGCGCCTCAGTGGTGTTGCCACCTTCCTGAGCAGGGAAGCAGCACAGTGGAGGGGGTCGGGATTCAATACAGCATCAAGGAGACCTGGGTTTGAATCTTTACCCTACTCCTTACCAGCCCTGTGGCTGGGAGCAGGTTATAATAAAGATCTCTGCACTTCAGTTTTCTCATCCAGGAAGTGAGAGTGATGAGGTTAAATGGGTAAGTTGATGAGGAGTCCTTACTTAGAAGCCTGGCAGGGCCGGTGGCTCACACCTGTAATCTCAGGACTTTGGGAGGCCGAGGCAGGTGGATCATTTGAGGTCAGGAGTTCGAGACCAGTCTGGCCAACATGGCGAAACCCCATCTCTACTAAAAATACAAAAAATAAGCTGAGTGTGATGGTACGCCTGTATTCCCAGCTACTCAGGAGGCTAAGGCAGGAGAATCGCTTGAACCCTGGAGACGGAGGTTGCAGTAAGCTAAGATCATGCCACTGCACTCCAGCCTTGGCAACAGAGTGAGACTCTGTCTCAAAGACAAAACAAAACAAAAATCCTGGCAAGTGGTAACTTCTCCAATGCCACTCACAAGCCTGTCTCTCCAGCTACTTATGGTGAAAGAAGGAAGAGACTTAAAGGACAGCCGGGACTGGCACCTGCTGATGCCACAAGAAGAGATGGGCATCATGGAAGTTTTGGGAAAAATAAGCCAGATGCCTTCATTCTCACTTGTATTGTGGTCTTAGAACATCTGTGAGGTGAAGCTGCAAAGCCACACGAGGTGGAACTGGCCATCAGTACCTCAATTTACCTGGTATTTTTCTCCAAATGTTGCATCTCACATTCTATTTAAAAATGAGTGCTTGGTGGAGCTGAGTAAGATATCAGAGGAATGTAGGTGGCCTCAGCTTGGCAAACGAAGGCCATGGAAGATGGAGTGCAAGCACCTCACAATCACACTTTTTTGCATTTTATTTTTTGAACATTTCGGTATCATCCAGTAACTCCTTTGGTTTTTAAATAAAGCTTGTGAAGTAAGAAAGATATTATCGTAATTTTATGGATGAGTAAACTGAGACTCAGAGAAATTAAAAAGTGACTTGCCCAAGAATTCATAGCTGGTTAATGACAAAGCAGGAACTAGAATTCCAGACTCCCTTCTACCTTGTATTCTTTTCATTAAACCATAAATCATGAAGCATCTTCCTATAACCCACCCCATTGCACAAGAGAATGAACACAAAACACACCTGGTTGCAACGTATCCATGTGAATGCAGTAACCTGTGTGTGTGAGACATCTCCTTTGCCTGCAACATACATCCTCAGTACTCCCTTGCTCCAGATTCCATGCTTCCCACCCACATCAGCTAACTTGATGCCTCTGAGCATAGCATGGCTTTCTCAGAGACTCCTTCCCTAAACGCCACCCTGGCCCCCAACTCCTCAGGTTAGTTGAGGTCCCTCCATTCCACACTCTGCTCTTCTCCTCCATAGCACACTGCTCAGTAACTACTGACGGGTTTGACACTGGAGTGTACTTCCACCTAGACTACAGTTAAGTGTCTGCGTCTTGTCCAGCATCGGATCCCCAGTGCCTGAGAGGGCCAAGTTCATGTCGAGGAATGGATGCTTCTGGCATGAATGTTTTTGTGTGTATTTAATGAACATTAGTTTATAAATTATAAATTTATTAATTTATATTAATTTAATGAACATTAATTTATAAATTATAAATAAAACATAATTTGATGCACACAAAAGGCATGCATCCCAGAGGACGTGTTGCTTTCATTTCTGCAAATGAATAAAGCACACATTGGAAAGATGACAGAGGAAGAGCAATTCAAATGAACTTCCATTAGGTCTTGATGAGAAAAACAAACCAAAATAAAAATGAAAAGGGGAGAGAACAGGGAAGAGGGTTCCTAAAATAAAAGCAGGAATGAGAGCTCAATCTAAGAATAAAGAAAAAAACGGGAGTTCGTGACCAGTCTGGCCAACAAAGTGAGACACCATCTCTACTAAAAAAAAAAAAAAAAAAATACAAAAATTAGGTGGGTGTGGTGGTGGCACCTGCCTGTAATCCCAGCTACTCAGGAGGCTGAGGCAGGAGAATCGCTTGAACCCGGAAGGCAGAGGTTGCAGTGAGTTGAGATCATGCCACTGTACTACAGCCCAGGTGGCAGAGTGAAACTGTCTCAAAAAAAGAAAAAAACAGAAGCATAAAAGGAGAGGAAATAAAGAGAAATTTAAAATAACAGTAAAGAACAAATGGCGCCAGGCGTGGTGGCTCACACCTGTAATCCCAGCACTTTGGGAGGTGGAAGCAGGTCAATCACCTGAGGTCAGGAATTCCGAGATCAGCCTGACCAACATGTTGAAACCCCAGCTCTACTAAAAATACAAAAAAATCGGCTGAGCATGGTGATGCATGCCTGTAATCCCAGCTACTTAGGAGGCTGAGGCAGGAGAAATTGCTTGAACCCAAGAGGTGGAGGTTGCAGTGAGCTGAGATCAAGCCCCTGCACTCCAGCCCAGGTGACAGTGTGAGATTCTGTCTCAAAAAAAAGAACAAATGGAAACGAGAGAAAGGCTGAATGGAAATTTGGAAATTGGTAAGAATACTCAGCACTTAGAAAAGGTGCGGGCAAGGTGGGGACATTCTTGCCTAGGCCAGCCAGGTACAGGTAGCAGTATCGGGGATGTTTCTCCATGGCCCAGATGCAAAGGTAGAGGCCCCAAGGGCAAAACAGCAGAAGCTGGGTGAGCAGAGTCAATAAGAGGATGAGAGCAAACAGAACCTGTGATGAGTTCCACAGCTGGCACTGCCCAGGGCGAGTGAGCAGTGGGAGGGTGCCACTCAACAGGCTGACACAAATCCTAACAGCACAGAGACGCTAGAAGCTACAGCATAGTAAGAGTTGCGTGTGTGTAAGAGTCAGAGGGCACAGCAGAAAACTAAGCTACACCCTGAAGGGCGTAGGTCAGGGGGCAACTGGGCAGAGAGATGGCTTCCTACAGATATGCAGTTCCCTTTCTTTCTTTAACCCTAACAGAGCCATGACTGGAATGGCACATTATCGAGTCAGTAAGTTTATTTATTTTCATTTTTTTTAATTTTTTGAGATGGAGTCTTGCTCTATCACCCAGGCTGGAGTGCAGTGGTGCAATCTTGGCTCACTACAACCTCCACCTCCCAGGTTCAAGCGACTCTCCTGCCTCAGCCTCCCGAGTAGCTGGGACTACAGATGTGCACCACCACACCCAGCTAAGTTGTGTATTTTTAGTAGAGATGGAGTTTCACCATGTTGCCCAGGCTGGTCTTGAACTCCTGACCTAAGGTAATCCACCAGCCTTGGCCTCCCACAGGTGATCCACCAGCCTTGGCCTCCCACAGTGCTGGGATTACAGGCGTGAGCCTCCATGCCTGGCCAGAGTAGATACATTTAATAAATGATCTGTCCCATATCCACGGGGACAGACTTTTCTCCTTTACTTTTCTTCTCACATCCGTCTCTCTCTCTCCTCCCTGCTCCCTCCCTTCCTCTCCCTGCTCTTCCTTCCATCTTTCTCTCCCTCTCAAGCTTGCAGTTGTTTTCTTGTTTTATTCATGGAGAGAAGCTGAACAAGACAGCTTTGGGATAGTGGCTCCCCTTCCCTCTAACCACAGGTCATCGACATGAGAACATATTTAGAAATGGTCTAGAAGAAGGCAGGGTTAAACGATTTGATCACAGAGCTCAACAGTGTTGATGTCTTTGAAAGAAGGATGGGCGCCAAGACCTAATGGATAAATGCTTGGAATGTAAGACAGGACAGGCACAGCTCCTATGCCATTTAAGTATCACGGGTATCCTTGTTTTTGGAAAGAGAACTGACAGACATGGACCATGGAGGCAAATCAGCCAGAACGTGCAAGGGCCAAGGGGGAATCTGAGATACCTTTTTGCACTGAACGCACTGCATAGCATGTTGTTTCTCATAGCAGGGCACACAGAAATTCTGATTGTCTTTGGGGATGAAACTCTTGGTTCCAATTGGCTGCTGGCAGCGGTGGCAGATGAAGCAGGTCTCATGCCAGCTGCTGCCCTTGTACTCCATCTTGCGGGTACCTGTCATCAGAGTCAAGAGGAACACAGCAGAGTTATGGTTAGAGGGGTGTGGAGTCCCAGCAATCCACCCACTGAGCTTGCTGCCCTCTAGTTTTATGACCAGAGCAAGTCATTTCAGCTCTTGAAGGCCCGCCTCTAAATGGAGGTAATTCCTATTTTGTGCAGGGCATGGACTTTGTCTTTTGGTTCACTACTGTACACCCAGCTCCTAGAACAACACATGTACATTTTAGGTACTTAACATTTATTTACTGAATATCATGGTTAGGAATGTTAAATCTAAAAAAAGTTAAGTCTCTCTCAGCAATGCAAAGTATAAAGAGAAGTGTGGCATAGCTCCGATGAATTCCCATGGAGCGTGACTTTTGGAGTCTAGGGACTGTATTCACCTACTGCACACCTGATAATGAACACCCTGTCTGGTTCGCAGCAGGATGGAAATAGCTGGAGTGTGAATGAACCTGGAACCTTGAACCTGATTCAGTGAGCAGCCTCTACAACACTCACTTTACATACTGCCTGTTGAACCAAGTTGTGATGTATCTTGGTAGTTTTATGAACTGTACTAAGTGCTATAATTAAAACCTACATGTAGTTTTTTTTTGTTTTCGAGACAGGGTCTCGCTCAGTCACCCAGGCTGGAGTGCAGTGGTGCGATCCTGGCTCACTGCAGCCTTGAACATCTGGGCTCCAGGGAAACTCCTGCCTCAACCTGAGAAACTAGAACTACAGGTGCACACCACCATGCCTGGCTGAAATCTTCGTGTGTTACTTGTCCATCCCATTTAGTAATTGCCTAAACCTGCACCATCCATTGTCTTTTGAATAACTATTAGCATTTGATACGTTTCTACCATTTCTCCAAGTGAACTGAGGAGCTCTAGAGAACTGAAACACTTATGGGTCACCCCTGCCACCACCAAGCTGGACTCACTGCAAATGCTTGGTGTTTGTTCAAAGACTGACATTTTTTTCATTTTTGTTTGCCAGAAAGAAATGTATCTATTTATAGCAAGAGATGATTCCAGATAGGCATATAAACAAGTACCCTTCGTATAAAGCAAATGTAAAGAACGATCTGGGGAAATGAGTATTATGGACAAAGAAACAGGACAGTGTTGTAAGTGCCTGGACTAGTTGAGGGGCCTGGCCACTGTATAAGGACCAAATCCAGACTGCTGCCTGCTTTTCAAATGAAGTTTTATTGGAACACAGCCACGCCCATTAATTTACTTCCATTGTTTACATCCGCTTTCACGCTAGACGGCCGAGTAGTGTGCAGCTGTGTGCAGTTGTTGTGTAGTTGTAGTAGCTGAGTAGTTGTGACAGAGACGGTATGGTCCACAAAGCCCCAAATATTTATCTGGTTTTTGAAGGAAAAATTTTGCCAATCCCTGGGGACTGTGGCATGAGGGTCACATACATGTGACTTCAACTGGAGGTCAGGGAGTCATGGGGAATCAAGCCAACAGGGGGACTGCCCGCTCCAGACCTGGTGGAAGCAGCTGCAGTAACACAGGTGGCTTATAGGAATCTATAGACTAGTCCGTAGAGCTCAGCCCCAAAATCTTATGGTCCCAAGGACAAAGCTAGGGGTTGTATTTTAGCTGGCTAGAAAGTTGGTCATGAAATGTCTGTCCTCCAGTAATTACGAATGTGCTGAGAATTATCACATGATTGTTATTTAGGATCATTTTCTCAGCTTCCTGTACTTCCAAGACCAGACATTTGAGATTATATAAAATAAGTAGGGTGTGTATTGGGGGGCAATGTGTGAGAGGGAATTTGGGATGGTGACACTCAGTGATCTTAAAATTCAAAACTAAGCTGTACAATCTATGGAATTCAATTGTGGGGTGATGAATCCTAAAACGAACATTACATGAAGCAATTGAAATTCAAGTAAAAATAGTGGAAGGACTTTGACTTCACAAAGACTTTCTTCAACCTCCATGCATACTTTTGTCACTTGCTCTTTGGATCTCTGACCTTCATTCTGATCAAGCAGCCCAGATGCCAAAGGATTTTGCCAATGAATATGGGGCAATTATGACTCTCATGGCATTCTTTTCGAGTTCAGAAATAAGTCTTATCAGATCAACACCAGTTCGAGGGCAACTCTACGTGCAGAGAATGCACGGGGCACCTGGAGCGTCAGGGACGTGGCACGTGCACCTCTGAGGCATGGCGACAGCAGTGGCTGGAGGCCTGCGTGGTCATATGCAGCAATACCGGCAGGTGGCAGGAGCGTTCCTTCTCCTAACTGAATCGCACACTGAACCAAGTCTCCCGCAGACGGAAGCGCAGTCTTAAAGAAGGGATGTCTTAATCTGATTCAAATAGTCAAATGAGGCTGGCTGCGGTGCCTCAGCCTTGTAATCCCAGCACTTTGGGAGGCTAAGGTGGGAGATCTCTTGAGCCCAGGAGTTGGCGACCAGCCTGGGCAACATAGGGAGCCCCTGTCTCTACCAAAAAAAAAAAAAAAAAGCCGGGTGTGGTGGTGTGTGCCTGAGGTCCTAGATACATAGGAGGCTGAGGTGGGAGGATCATTTGAGCCCGAGAGGTCAAGGCTGCAGTGAGCAGTGATCGTACCACTACTCTCCAGCCTGCGCGAAAGAGCGAAATCCTGGCTCAAAAAAAAAAAAAAGTCAAATGAGGAGCCAGAAATTTGGTTGCAGGGTTGGAGACAGAATCGCTACCTGAGTCTGCTCAGAGGCTGTGGTGCATCTGTAAGCAACGTCTGCTAATAGGGGCGCGAGAGCTGGTAAACCCCAGCACTGGGGTTACTGATGGTATTCCAGTTTCCTGATTAGTCATCAGGAAACTTACTTGTGTGGGGATGTGGAGCTGGTGGGTGAGTTTTTCACTTGTCTTCTAAATGTAAATTCACTGCAAAAGCTGTGCACTGACGCTGTAACCCATATTCATCTCGAATGGGTTCTAACACTTTTAAAAATCAAACCCAGGCAAGCAAGTGCTTTGATTCAGCGTTTTGTTGGTGGTAGTTTGTTTGTTTTGCATACACCAGGATTCTTCTAGACGCCCTGCCTTTGGTGCCCAGTCCGTTTCTTCTGGCAGAGGCACCTGTAAAATGGGGATGAAGCCATCCAATCCAGGGAACACTGAAGATTAAATGGGATTCTGTAAAGCAGCAGAGTGTCTAACCCCTGTGTGTGTGCTCAGGGGCTGGTAGCTGTAGCTGTGTTGTTATTATTACTTCACAGCATTTCTTACCACAGAGCCTGAATTCCAGCTTCCCTCATTCCTTAATAGAAGAGACTGCTGGCCAGTTAATTCTCAGATATTCAGTATGGGTTACCTCTCACTGAACATTAGGTTTTTACTTCTTATCTGATCATGTTTTTCTTTTCTTTCCGCCCCGCCCTGCCCCCAGTAAACACCAAGAGAAAGAGAAGGTGTGATGGTTAATTTTATGTGTCAGTGTGGCTGGGCTCTGGTACCCAGTTGTTTGGTCAAAAACAGGTTTACTTGTTTACTTTACTTCACGGCAGTGAAGGTGTTTTTTAGATGTGACTAACATCTAAGTCAGTAAGCTTCGAGTGCAGCACGTTACCCACGTATCAGAGCCGGGCTTCATCTAATCAGTAGTAGGCCTTAGGAGCAAAGACTAAGGTTTCCCTAAGGGCAACTAATTCTTCTGAAGACTACAGGAGACACACCCTGCCTGAATTTCCAGCCTGCTGCCCTACGGAATTCAAATGCTTCCATTTGGAACCGCAGTATCATCTCCCCTGAGCCTCCAGCCTCCTGTCCTGTTCTATAGATTCCAGACTTACCGCCTCCACAATCTCATGAGCCAATCCCTTGAAATATATCTTTCTCTCTCTCTCTCCATATATATGTATCTAAGTGTATACATTTCTTTGATTGATTCTGTTTCTATGGAGAACCTGACTAACACAGAAAGTCAAGACAGGTGAAAAATTCAAAATCCGGGAAATATGCATACTTTTTATGTCATGGTTGGTGCTAACAGTTAAAGTCTTTAAATAGCCCCTAGAGTTCCCAGTGGAAGCTTCCTTGGGCCCTTGTTCAGGAAACTAGTAAGAGTTTAATTTATTTTTCAATTAATGTTGTGGTTCTTATTGTTACCGAGAGTGTTGTGTCTCTGCAGTGACTCCCTGTGGGGCAGGACACAGGTCAGCCTGGCTTTCTGCGGGCTTCAGTTCTCATTTGCACTGTCGCACATCACTGGGGCCCGAGTTTTCAGCCTCTGCAGGATCCACGTGATCTTAGAAGAGGCCTTCCTGCCTGGAGCTGCCCCATCTAAAGTCACCATGTAGCGCTTCCACAGCTGTCTTCCCTTACAGCTGCCAACAGGGCTGGGGCTGTGTCAGCCTGGGCATTTTTCTTCATAGTGTGTCACAGTTGTTTTAAAGTTACATTAACCAGAGAAATGTAGTAGCAGTAAGAAACCATCTTACCAAAGGTCAAATTACCTCCTTACCTTTTTTAAAAATGATTATTCCTTATCCTACGTAACTTTTTTTTTTTTTTTGAGACGGAGTCTTGCTCTGTCGCCCAGGCTGGAGTGCAGTGCCTTGATATCGGCTCACTGCAAGCTCCGCCTCCCGGGTTCAGGCCATTCTCCTGCCTCAGCCTCCTAAGTAGCTGGGACTACAGGCACCCGCCACTACACCCGGCTAATTTTTTGTATTTTTAGTAGAGACGGGGTTTCACCGTGTTAGCCTGGCTGGTCTCAAACTCCTGACCTTGTGATCCGCCCTCCTCAGCCTTGCAAAGTGCTGGGATTACAGGGGTGAGCCACCACATCTGGCATCCTACATATCTTTCTAAACTATTTCCCATGTCAGTCTCTTCAGCATTTCTTTATTATCAAAAACAAAGCAAACCAACGTGATGAAACCCCGTCTCTACTAAAAATACAAAAATTAGCCGGATGTGGTGGCGCACGCCTGTAGTCTCAGCTACTTAGGAGGCTAAGGCAGAAGAATCTCTTAAACCTGGGAGGCAGAGGTTGCAGTGAGTCAAGATTGCACCACTGAACCATGTTGGCCAGGCTGATTTCAAACTCCTGACCTAAAGTGATCCACCCACCTCAGCCTCCCAAAGTACTGGGATTACAGGCATGAGCCACCACACCCAGCTTCTTTCTGTATTTTGAAATTCCATATGTTTTTGTCCACTTTGCTTTTTAAAATAAAAGATTCTGCTCTCCTACATAAAAAAACAAAACAAAACAAATAACTCCCCCCACATACACACACAAAAAAACCATGAGGGACGCAGTCCCATCAACACACAAGGCACCTTTATTGCCATCCTCGGTACCTGGCCCAGTTGCGGCTGTGCCCTTTTTGACTGTCCATCTAGAACACCAACTCTACAAGGGCAGAGGACCAGGTGCACCTTGGCTCACACCCTATGAATGCTCAGCTCGAGCCCAGTGCCTGGCACGCAAGGGCACCATGCACACTTGGTGAAATAACTGAAAGAGTACAAATTCAGCAGGTAGAAGGGAAGAAAAGAGAAACTGAAAGGGGCCGGGCGGAGATCAAACTACACCGGTCGCGGTCAAGAGATCTTTATTGGAGGTATTGAGTGGAGAAGGAAGAGAAGAGAGAGAGGGCTGCTGGTGTGCTGGGTTTTATATCCCTTGGGCCTATGTGGATTGGGCTGGGGCAGGCCCAAGGGAAGGCGGGAGATGCTTCTTTCTGATTGGCCCTCCTTTGGCGGGTTCAGACAGTGCCCAGTCAAGGAGGGGAGAAGAACCTGGAACCAGCCCCATCTTAAGGTACGGCGCCATTTAAGGTACCCCATGTTACCTAACAGAAACCATCTATGGTGGTGGGAAAGTGGGGCTGAGGCAGGAGATGTATTTTTAAGGGGGATGCCCACCATTCACTTACTCTAGCAATTTGACTGCATAACACTGCCCCATGTGCACAGCAAAAAGATCCCGTTACTGCCCATGATAGAACCCGTATGTCCCTGATTCGTAAGTACTCTAAATACTCCTCTGTAGTTCAAGGTCAAACTGGAAAGTCAACACCAGTGTCTGGAACCAAGTCAATGTGAACAGCGGGGTCAGAGGAACGTGCACAAGACCTGAAGCTAGACTGGCTCATGCATGAGAAAGGAGTGTCTCCTGACCTGGCATGATGGTCTTCTTGCATTCCTGGCACTTGGATGAGTACTCATTGGAATAGCAGTCTGTACAGAGCAGCTGGTCCTCCTTGGCAGCAAAGGGCTTGTCCACCAGTGAGTTTCTGCACTGCGAGCAGTGGAAACAGGCTTCATGCCAGTGCCGGTCCTTGTAAGACAAGTCCTGTGGGGCCAGACCACACAAGACAGTCAGAGGCAGGACAGGAGGGCTTGGACCCATAGCATAGGGGCCCCTTGCGAATCTGCAGAGCAAACAAGGAAAGAAGTTGGGCCGAGGCACCCTGGCGCACCCACATTCATACCCCAGGACCACCTAACTGCTGAAATCAATTAAGACTAGGCTGCTTTTCTCTTGCTGCATTTTAGAGCAACAGGTTAGACAGATGTGCATGTATGCACATGTCTGTGTGTGAGAGATGCTTCTAAAAAACAAAGGGATTTCCCTTATGTTTGCCTGCAAGCAAGAGAAACAGAAAACATGAACACCTATCAATTCGTCTCACACCACATCCGGCGACAGAGAAACAGACTGCAGGACGTCCTTGGCTGAGGGAGCCCTGCCCAACTCAGATCACTGTGGTCACTGGCATGGCAGAGAGGCTCTGGGTGTCGGGATGTTCACAGAAGGCCCAAGGACTGTTCGGTGGGAGAGGGTCAGGAGAGACTGTGTGTGTGGGTGCTACCTCTGTGGGTGGCAGTGAGCTGGCGGTGGAGGGGAATTTCAAGCAGAGAAAGAGCGCAGACACAGAAGATCTGGGGACAGGGGGCATGTCAGATTGGAGGGAACCACAGGCCAGGGGCGAGGTGGGAGGGCCACCCGGCCTGGCTGGACCGGAACATATGGCTGCCTTTTTGCCTTTTATGTCTGCGTAGAGATTCTGTTGATCTTGAACGCAGTGGGGAGCTGCTTTTCAACAGGAGAGTGAAGTGCTTGGACTGGGGGACGGGTAAGGATGTGGGAGTGGAGGGAGGTGAGGGTGGGAGAAGTGAGACAAAAACTGGGCACACATGGGAGAGGCCCTGAGAAGACAGATGCATGCTTTTGAGTAAAAGATGAGAGAGAGAAAGGAGCCCCGCAGAAAACTCGACTCCACAATTGGCTTCATCTTGCCTGAGGAATAAGAGAACCTTCCATATTCGAAGGTGACACACAGTATTTTTAAAGTGCCAATACAAAATTAAAATAACAATCTCTTTATGCCCAGCTTTATCTTAGAAAGGATATGTTTCTATTGCTGTCTTTGTGTTCCCAGCTCTGACCCCAAATCATTATCCATTTATTCATGAGGCAGAAACAGAATATTAGGCTCTGCACGGTTTCCTGAGCAGGCTTCCAGTTGGTAGGTATCCTGAACAGGGCGCAGGAGGGCTGTTCATGCGATGGCCCTGAAGAAGAGCCTGCCCACAATGTCTCTGTTACTGAAACCTAAGTCGAAGCTGGAGTTATGCTGAATGTAGGATGTGAAGACATGGATCTTGGCCTTGATTAGAAAGTCCTAAAACACCAACTAACTCGGAACCAAAACTAGAACAAACAGTTCTCTTTTGCTGAAGTATCTGTGTGTGTGTGTGTGTGTCCGTGTATGTGTGTTTTCCCGGAACCTGGAACCAAACTAAAGTTATTTGATTTGGTGATCTCTTTGCACATTTTGTTTTAGTTCAAGGAATTTTAAAAATGTGAACGCTGAGACACTTTGAAGACAGTCATGACTATGGCCTTTGTGAGGGGTGACCTCTTGTGCTATCCCTGTTAGAAGTTTGCTTCCTAGAACATCTGGGAATAGGATTATTGCTGACGCAAGATGATAAAGAATGAAGGAGAGGTCGGGCACAGTGGCTCACGCCTGTAATCCCAGCTCTTTGAGAGAAGGAGGTGGGAGGATTGCCTGAGGTCAGGAGTTCAAGACCAGCCTGGCCAACATGGCGAAACCCTATCTCCACTAAAAATACAAAAATTAGCCGGGCGTGGTGGTGCATGCCTTTAGTCCCAGCTACTTGGGAAGCTGAGGTGGGAGAATCACTTGAACCTGGGAGGTGGAGGTTGCACAGGCTGAGTGACAGAAGGAGACTTCGTCTCAAAACAAAAGGAATGAAGGTGAGAGGAGCATAGAGTGCTCTGAAAGCCGGACTAAACGCCCTTGTTTCTGCGGAATTAGTTCTCACCTGAGCCCAGCACCTCTGGGTATCGTGGGTCCCCTGGGTAGGCACTGCCTCTCAGGGAGACTCGGGGACAGGTTGCTGAAATGCCCAAGCCCTCTCCATCCTTGAGAACCCAAACTGGGTACGCACTGGGAGTTGGGGGCAGAGGGCTAACCTGTCTTTCGTATTTTTAGCTTAAAGTATTTTCAGAAATCTGAGGGGAAAATCACCTGTGCTTTATTGGTTATTTTGACAAGTGAAATAGAGGACAAACTGCTTTGATTTGAGTTGATGTCTACACATGCAAACTCATGAGAAACAGCAAAGCCCACAATCCACATGGACATCATCATCGTTCAGGAACAGGCATGGTCTCCATTCTTTCCATGCACATGCCCCGGCTTCAAAAAGACATCTGAAACACTAGTGATGACCATCATTACCCCATCTGTGAGCTCCAGGCACGGCACAGCCCTGCAACGTAAATGTTATTACTGAAGGTCAGAGAAGTTCCATAACTTGCCCAGTCACATACCTGGCACGGAGCTAAGCCAAGCTTCGAGCTCAAGTTCTCCTGATGCAAAAGTTATTTCCACTGAACCAGCCCAGACAAAATCCTGGTCGGGTCTGTGTTACTCTTCGCTTTCAAAACAGATAGCCTTGAGAAGATGTGTGTGTGTGTCCATCAAAAAAAATCCAGAAACGACCAAACTCTGTCAACTTGCTAGAACGTATTTTGTACCTAAATGAATGTGGCTCAGTATTGCCTTTGTTTAGACTTTGAATAAAATTGAACAAATCATTAGAAGTCCTATCCACCCAAAACAGTAATCAGCCTAATTTAAGAAGAGATGGAGATTTTATTCATGTTATCACTGTTAGAATGCTGATTGTGGAAGAAATGCATTAAGAATAAATTTTGTATGGAAAACAGCATGGCAGATATTAAAAGTAGAATTACCAGATGATTCAGCAATTCTACTTTTGGATATACCCCAAAGAATTGAAAATAAGGTCTCAAAGATACATTTGTACATCCACGTTCCTTGAAGAATTATTCACCATAGCCAAAAGGTGGGAGCAAGCCAGGCGTCTATCAACATGTGAAGGGGTAAACAAAATGTGGTCTGTGCATACAACGGAATTTTATTCAGCCTTAGAAAGGAAAGGAATTCTGACTCATGCTACAACGTGGATGAATCTTGAGGACATGATGCTAAGTGAAATGACAAATCGGTCACAAAAGGACAAATACTGCATGATCTCACACATGTAAGATACTTAGGGAAGTCACTTTCATGGAGACAGAAAGTAGAAGAGTGGTTGCCAGGGGTGAGATGAGAGGGGAATGGGAGTGAGAATGTGTTCTGTAACCCACTGGGTTCTCTAACCCATTCATGCCTGAGGTTGCAATTTTTTGAATTTCTGCAATCAGACCTTGGTGATGATCTTGAGCAGTAAGATACACATAACTCCCACATGCTTAGCGTTCCACTAATGGAATACTAGGTGTAAATGGGTTTGATGGGGGTAGTAGTTCAGATTTGCAAGAAGCAAAAGCTCTGGGGATTGGTTGCACAGCAATCTGAATGCACTTACTACTGAACAGTACACTTAACAGTGGTTAAGAAGGTAAGTGTGATGTTCTGTGTATTTTACCACAATTAAAAGAATTAAAAAGTAAGTTTTGGCCAGGCGAGGTGGCTCAGGCCTGTAATCCCAGCACTTTGGGAGGACGAGGTGGGCAGATCACCTGAGGTCATGAGTTTGAGACCAGCCTGGCCAACATGGTGAAACCCCATCTCCACTAAAAATATAAAAATTAGCCAGGCGTGGTGATGCATGCCTATAATCCCAGCTACTCAGGAGGCTGAGGCAGGAGAATCTTGAACCCGGGAGGTGGAGAGTGGAGGTTGCAGTGAGCCAAGATCGCGCCATTGCACTCCAGCCTGGGCAACAAGAGTGAAACTGTCTCCAAAAGAAAAAAAAGTAAGTCTTGATTGTCATGTAGTAGGTGAAAACACCTTTTCAGAAGTTATCTCTGTCCCTCCGTGCAGGCGAGCCACCTCATAGAGGACTGCTCGTTTGGGGAAAAGCTGCAGATTGTTTTCCATGACCCAAGAGTCACTGTCTGGCTGGGACAAGAGATCCGGAGGAGCAGGCGCCAGGGAGAGGGGAGGAGATCCTTGGCCTCTCTCTGGGAAGATGGTTGCTGCTACATGGTGGCTGCCCTGCCCAGGGAGGAGGCATTGCGCACAGAGGGGTGGCAAGTTATCCGTGACAAGAGAAGGAAAATAAATACGCTTTCTGGGAAATTTGCCTTTTGGGACTGACCTTCAAGAAAATCTGAGAGAGAAATCTCCAAGGTCAACATGAGAGCGAAGCCACTAGATGTCACCACAGCCAGCGCTCTGGTCATTAAGTCCCCAGATGGAGGAAAGAGCACATCAGCGTGCCTGGACAGACATGGAAAAGCTGGCTAAGACATGCACATGGGTCCAAGGCACTGCAGAATTCAATTTTTCCTACAGTTAATATTTATGGCACAAAAATGCAATAGCTACAGCTTAAGACTGATTCATTGACATGTGACACTTGAAACTGTCCCTCTAAATGTGGATATTATCCACATGTTACTGGACTAAGCATCCATGCAAAACTTGGAGACCTTCTGCAGGCGCAGCCTCTCTCCCCCACCCCGCTCTCTATCGGATCCCACCTCGCAAGGTGCAGGCTGCATTCTCTCAGGACAACCTGGTCTGCTATATCCCCTGGGAACCATTGCGCCTTGGCTCCTGCCAGATGCTGCCCTTTCCCTTCAGGCTGGTGTAGAGTGGACACCTGAAAGTGCTCCCCATCCCATTCGGGATGGGGCATGCAGAGATCCAGGTTTTGTCCTAAGAAACAGAAGACAGAGTGCCTTCCACAAAGTGCCTTCTCCTGCCCAGGGCTGCGTTATCTCGGCATCATTCCCTGGGGCCGTCTGCACTCAGCTCCACAATGTTTCCCTCAGCTACCTCTATGAACTGCACCCACACGCATTCCTGAGTGAATATGCATGCAGCAGTTCCTAATTCTAAAACCTTCTAAAGGAAACTCTTTTCCCTGAAGATAAATATTAACCTATGCTCACGTTCTTAAGTTTTGTGGTGTACAATAACTAAAAATACTCTATAAACAAGCTTGCATCACTGTTGCTGGTGGGTCCTCAGTGGGAACAGAACTGGCCCACCTCACTGCTGCAGTACAGGGTGGTGGGCTTCCTGGGCCAGAAATGCCTGAATGCCTGCTGCATGCAAGCAGGATGGGAGAGCATGAGGTCCCACAGTCCACATCTCTTGTACCACTGTGGGCCAAGCGCCTGCCCCTCTGGGATCCCAGGAGCACGTGATTAAATTGCTCGGTTATTTCACCCTAGGGGTTCAATTCAAGGGCCCAAATGCCAGATGGACTAAACTTAAATCCTGGCTCCGCCCTATGCCAGGTACATCACCATGGGCAAGTAATTTAACCTCTCCTACCAGATTTCTGACCTGTACAGCAGGAATAATGGACCCACTACTGGCTGTGACAAGCATGTACAACAGTTGCTGGTATGTATTGTAATTGCTCAGTGGATGTTAGTATAAGTCATTATTTAGACCACAGCTAATAATGAGAAGAGCTGCCTCAATGTGTCACTTGCTGAACCTACATTTCCTCATGAAGACAGTCCTATCAATGAGAATATCTGCCACCTTAAAGCTCCACGTTGGTGACTCTACCACTCTACTTTTGTAGGTGCTTTTTCATTTTCTCAGCCCTTTTAAATCTAAAATTCTTTTTCTTAATTCTTCATACCTATTTTGAGCCATACAATAACTCTATGAAATAAAGTTTTATTATTATAGATGAGCAGATTCAATGTAACAACACCAAAAAGTGTTTTCTCCAACATTCCCACTGCCCTTCCACCTGAAATGATCCAACAAAACTAAACCATGCTCCTGTTTTTTACCTGGCACGTCAGCCCCTTTGCAGATTGACCCCAACTCACTTTCCAACCTGACCCTCTGCTCTGGTCCCCTCTTCCTCATCTCCATGCCTTTGACTATACTCGGTCCCTGGCCTTCGAATGCCCTTTCCCTTCTCCCCAAAAGGCCAAATCCCACTTGGCTGCAAGTCCCAGCTGAAATCTCATCTGTTCTGGAAAGCCTCCTTGGCCAGGGCAATGCTGGCTTCAGGGAAGCCATGTGCCATGCCGGCTACCTAGCTTGTATGTCTCTTTCCAAATCCTATTTGGAAACTCGTAGGTAACTGATTATGCCATGGGGTTTCCCTGTCACTCTCTGAATGGGGCGCCCAGTTTGTGTTCTCTTAAAAGTCTGAGTCAAGTTAATAAAATTCATGTCACCGCTTCCTCCTGGACTCGCTTCTTAAGAAAGTTCACAATAAGGAGGAAGTGAGGAAAGACTTTATGGTAAGAGGAAGGTAACTCAATACTGCCAGGTTTGATTTTTTTAGAGATCTTGGCCAACATGGTATTCTCTGAGTCTCAGCACGAGGGAAGATTTTAGCCACACGATTCCCTAGAGCTTAGAGGTAGACTAGAAAATGCCACCAAAAGGCCTAGAAGTGAGATTGTCATTGATTAGACCCAGGTGCCTGAGCCTGTGCTTCCTACCACACTCTGAATCTTTACCTGTGAAGACCTAGTGCCAAGTGACCCTTTTCTTTTCTTCTATCTGTCTGTTCTGTCTGTCTATCTATCATCTATCTGTTTAGAGACAGGGGTCTTGCTATATTGCCCAGGCTGGTCTCAAACTCTCGGCCTTAAGTGATCCTCCTACCTCAGCCTCCCAAAGCGCTGGGATTACAGGAGTGAGCCACCATGCCAGGCTCAAGTGACTCTTTCCAAACAGAAAAGCTCCAAACCGATTTTTAGTTTCAGTTATTAGCACCATGCCAGTAGCTTCATTTTGCTATTTCATTAGTACTCCACTGTGAACAGCGAACATGAGTGTAACAGAGATAGCACTTAGATGCTGAGAGGCAACAGGGTAAGAAATGTGGACACCTTGACAGACTTGCTCAAGAACTTTAAGATGGAAATATCCGGTTTTAAATTCCTCTAGAGAGAAATTGAAAACAAAAAGAAAGAAAAAAAAAGTCTTTTATACTTCCCAGAAAAAAATACCAAGGCTAATCTTGTGTTCACAGAAATGTCATACATTGCAGTAAAATGTTGATAAACATGTAAGATTAGGCCCACACACTTCCTTTCTGGTTTTGTATTTTTCCATTTCAGAAACATTCCTAACATGGGCTGTGCCTGTTGCTTGGCTCCGAATGTGTCCTTTTTGAGACTTTAGCTGAGCTTTAGTGGCAAGTGGCCTGGAGGGAGCCCTGGACCCCTCAGTTAATGGAAGGTGGCTCTGGGTGGCAGGGTCACCCAGACTGAAACATCTGGCTCTCATCCTCCCTCCTTCGCACCTGATTCCACCAGGGCTGGGACCAACCATTCTTCAGATCCATACGATTTCACTTCAGACATGATTCTCATGTCATGCATGCTCAGCATTATGAAAAGATATTCTATGCTTAAGATCATCAGGTTTCCAACTGTACATTCTTTCAAATCCTTACAAAAAATGATGCAGAGAAATGGACAACAGCAGAAATGACAGTACTGCGTTGGCATGTCACAGGTGCTCCCTAGACGTTAACTCACTCAATTACCCCTACAGTCCCGTGAGCTAGGAACCCCAGTTTATAGACATGGACACAGAGGCTCATAGGTGGCAGGTCTTGTCCCCTTCATGCAGCTCGTCGAAGGTGCAGCCAGGGAGATTTGGATGCGGGGTCCAGCCTCGGTGCATGCAAGGTCACTGCTGAGCGCTGTGCACCTCTGTTGCTATGTCTTGTGGCTGAACTTTTGGTTTCATGCACTGACGGGCCCTTCTCATGGAATCCATCCAGACAGCTTTGCTCCTGATCCTAGGACCCTCCTTGATTAAATTCCCTTCACAAACAGATTTTTCTCTTGTAGGAGGAAATCCAAATAAATACACGTTTTCAGTGCTTGTTACAAACTCTGTGGACAAATTCTACACGGAAGAAGATCCAAAAAGGTAATTTGCTCATTGAGAACTTAAAAACCACCCCAACAAATAAAAAAGCACCAGGTTGGCAGGCTGGACCCTGAGAATGTGACTGGAGTAGGCGCTCTTCCCAGAAAAGTGTCCAGAAAGACCAGCAGGGGAGGCCTGTGTCACACCGAGGACAGAAGGATGGGTTTTTTCAAACCTGACCTACACCTTTCACTAGGCTTGGTCAGAAACCTTCCAAAATATACCAGGGGCATCTAGATTTAACCCGTATGTGTAAAAACCTTCGTCTCCTATTTCAGAGCCCTGCCAGGTTGCTTTCTGCCAAAATATCACTGAACATTTCTGTCCATTACCAAACATTAGCTGAGACTTTTACAGCACGATGGGTTAAACTTGTGCCAATTTGATCATCACTTCAATGTTTCCTATTTAATTACTACAAAAACTGGAAAGAGAGTTTGTGAAACAACTTGAGCCTCAATTCTGCAATGTAATCATCACCATCTAAAGGAGCCCATGAGAAGAGTAGGGGCCTCTGACTGAAGGTCACTTGATTGAGGCCAGGTGGTCACCATCTCTTACTCGTAAGGACTGACCACATCTGGCCCGAAAGTCACATAGTCAGGGTCCTGCCCGAGGCTGCAGGTGGCAGAGGGCATAGCATGCTAGGTGAGGACCCTCTGGGTCTGGGCTCAAATTGTACCTCAGATACTTCCTAATCCCGTTAACACTGGGCAAGATCCTCATCCTCTCTAGTCCTCAGCGCTACTCCATAAAATGGAATGAAAAAAGTTCCTACCTATAGGGTGTTAGGAGGAATTTAGATCATGCATTTACAAGTGCCTGGAACAAGTCATCAGGTGATACACAGTGGTTTCAATGACTACTACTGGAAACTAAACCCTGAATGCTAGTTTCTGATCTGCAGATCTTTTGTTCTGTTTATTATTATTTTTTCTCTTTGTAACACCCCCTAAGCACATGAGTGGGTGTGGTGGCCCATCCAATTTCATGGCATTGCTTGCAGACCCAGGGAACATTCAAAGTCTGTGTTAGGTGTGTCGCCCAGGGCTTAAAATCACCAATTTGTTAAATGCACAGTATTAGCAGCCATCTCTGGAGTTATTGGCCAGCCTATTTTTTATTTTTATTTTTTTAAGATGGAGTCTCCCTCCGTCACCCAGACTGGAGTACAGTGGCGCGATCTCGGCTCACTGCAACCTCCATCCTCCAGGTTCAAACGATTCTCCTGCCTCAGCCTCCCAAGTAGCTGGGATTACAGGTGCACGCCACCACACCCAGCTTATTTTTGTATTTTTAGTAGAGATGGGGTTTCACCATGTTGGCCAGGCTGCTCTCCAGCTCCTGGCCTCAAGTGATCCACCTGCCTCGGCCTCCCAAAGTGCTGGAATTACAAGCATAGGCCACTGTGCCTAGCCCTATTTTTTCTTTAGTTTGTTGAATTTTTGAAGCCCAGAACGCAGGTAGATCCCCCAAAAACTCTGTAATCAGTCTACGAAAATATTTTGTTAATACTAACAGGTATCCAAGAAAACGTTCAGGAAGGATGTAATGTCAGAGGATCATAAAACTGTATTAGCATTGCCTATTCTCCACTATTACACCGGCCATACAAATGAATAATCTTTACCCTTTGAGATCACAGCATTTTCCCAGAGTACCTTAATAAAGATTACAATTCAGTGGCTACATAGAGAGGATGTTCAAACTACAGAACAGGCTCTGAAATCTTGCCTGTCTCATTTAAGTAGGTCAGGACTCTCAAAATTAGCCTAATTCCCATAGGCATGCCAACATTTAAAATTCGCACACATGAACACGTCCTTTAGAGGGAAGTAGCTGAGGCCTGTGGTGGCTGTGCTATTTTAAGAGAAGAGATTGGCCATCAGACCTAAGAGCACAGTTCCTCTATCAGGTATCTCCCCGCCTGCCAGGATTGTGGGCTTTACTTCCAGAAAAAAATAGAAACATTTTTTTCTATCATTGCTTCCACTACAAACCCAACAACCTGATTATTTTTGAAAGTCAAGAAAAGCACGCCTAAAGCATCAAAAGCCCCAAATGCCAAGGTCTCGCTTCAACTCAATGTCTCTTTTTATTCCAAAATGTAGAAAATCATACAGTGTAACCCCACGTATCTCAAAACATTAATCTGGGTTGAAAAGTTCAGCACAATTCACTCCTGGCTTGACAGCAGCCTTGATGATTTTGGCTCCATTTGGGAGACTTTTGTTTATTTGCTCATAAAACATGCGTGGAAGGATGACTGCTTTTAAGGGTCTTTCCACTAAATCACTGGAGAAACAGCAAGTGATTTTTGTTTTGTTTTTATTTCAGCCACTGGTCAGGGATGATTAGTCCCAAATATCCAAAATCTGTCCTTGAAAGTGAGACTTATCTTTTACCAGATGATACCTGAACCTCTCACCTATGTAAGTATTTCTTTTCCAGGTAAAGCTTTTATAATTGTATTTTTCTCAGGCTATCTAGTTCTTCCTCAAACTGGACATTTTTATTGATGTTTCCAAAATGAAAAGCAACAAAGAGAGAGGGTGAAGCTTCTGAAAGGTGTGTGGAAGGGACATGTCACAAAAAGAATAAGGAAGTAGTCAGCAGAAAGGTGGCAGTCTGGAGCTTACCCTGTCAGCTGCTAGAAGAGTACGAGTGCGAGGGCTTGTATCTACATATTAGAACCACCCTATGAAGCAGACCCCTGGTTCTCCCCAATTTTTTTTTTTTTTGAGACAGAGTCTTACTCTGTGTCCCAGGCTGGAGTGAAGTGGCATGATCTCGGCTCACTGTAACCTCTGCCTCCCTGGTTCAAGTGATTCTCGTGCCTCAGCCTCCCAAGTAGCTGGGATTACAGATATGCACCACCATGCCCAGCTAATTTTTGTGTTTTCAGTAGAGACAGGGTTTCGCCACGTTGGCCAGGCTGGTCTCGAACTCCCAGCCTCAAGTGATTCACCCGCCTTGGCCTCCCAAAGTGCTGGGATTATAGGCTTTGAGCCTATGCCCCTGGACTGGTTCTCCCCATTTTATAGATGTGAAGATGTGCACGGAAGGGTCAAGTAACTGACCCAAGGCCACACAGCAAGTGAGACACAGAGCCTGGGCTGGAACTGGGCAGTCTGGTGGCTGAGCTCTCATGCCTGGCCTGTTAAATACATGAAAAGGGACTGAGAAAGGTCGTCAGGTACAGTGAGACATGCAGCAGGCAAGACGGGATACAGGAAGATACACAACTTTTAGAGTAGCCAGATCAGCTATTTTTGCTTATGGTATTTCGAAGGTTTGGCACAATACCACTGTTGAGTTTCGTTTCTTTTACATTCAGCACAGCATCTGCCCTGAAGCCAAAAGACACAGGGCTGCAGCATTAGTTTTGGGGGCTGGTGCTGTACCTCTTTTGTCTCTGCTCAGGGCAGAGGTCTCTTTTGCTACAAGATGGAAACCATCCCTCAACTGTTACTAAATCCCTGGGAACAGAAAGTGATGGCGCAGCCTTCTGATTCCTGTCTGTCCTAAGAATGATGTGATCAGAGAGAGAAATAGAAGGAACACATGTTGGATGTGCTAGAATGATCCAACTGCAGGCATGGCCTAAGTCAATTAGTCAGTGGCAACGTGCTGATATTAACAACCAGGGAGGAGAGCGGCAAAAATCCCTACAGAGCACAAAGCAACGAGAGCAGAAAAGAGATAGTAAAATGCCATGAACTGACTTGGTGCCCATTCAGTTGGGAATCCCTTTAGAGATGCCAAAGGAACCCCATTTCGTAGCCAGTTTCATGGCACTCAGGATGACAGCCACATGAGGGGTTTCACTGGGGTGTTTTAGAAGCCGTTTGCGGATGAAGGTATCAGAGAGCTCAGAGCTATGGATGGGTCCCCCAGGGTGTCCTTCAGCAATCCAGGTTGGAACAAGGGTCTGCTGAGAGGTGCAGGTCAGGGTTCACCACCCTCAACCATGGGGCAGTCGGTACAAGTGACCAGTGGTCTCTGCTGAACCATGCTGTGCCATACCAGGAGAGCTGTGAACACATTTCCCCATTGAAAGGAAACAATACAAATCCTGTCCTTCTCTCTTTAAAGGAAAAGAGCCCACAATTTTCCAAGGACTTTGTGCTTTTATGTGCCCATTTATCCAGGAACCAACTCTGGTTCTCTCATGTACACATTCATTCATCAAATATTGACTGAGCACAGCACCTGCTCCACATTACTCACCACGGGGCAAACAGACAAGAGGAAGAGAGCACCGCCCTTAAGAAAGTTCCAGTATTGGTAGGCAGCTAGGTAGTTAGATAAGGGCACTAATTGCTAGAATACAGAAAATGTACTTAGAGACACTAAGCACAAAAGTCCTGGCAAGGCCCTCACCCAGTGCTTGTGGGCAGAGATCACATTCACTAGAGGGAAGAAGCTTCCAAAAGGCTACATGCAGGGTCCACACCCCTCAGAGGGGGCTCAAGAGACAGACTTCAATGGTGGATCAGGGCTTCAGCACAAACCACAGAGAAACCCGTGTTTCCTAGGGGAGCGCTGGGGACCCGCAGAGGCCCGCAGCAGGTACCTTGCAGTCACAGCCGATGGGCTTCCCACACTCCTCGCAGGTGTTGGCGAAGAGGGTCTCAAAGCACACCACGCAGTAGGGGCTCTCTTCCCGCAGGATGTACTTCTTGCCAAAGAGAGATTCGTTGCAATGGTGGCAGTCAAAGCGCTCAGTCATTTTGACTCCTGGCTTTTCAGCAACCTATCAAAAAGAAGAGAAAATCCAGGTCCCATTAAGCACTCTCTGAAAGGGGTGCACGCAAAGGCATTAACTTTCCCACTGTCTGTCATCTTTAGCTGAAAGGTGGCTAATTCCTCTGGATGAATAATTAAAACTCACCCTTTAGTCGGTCATAATTTTCAATGATAACACCTTCTTTTTTTTTTTTTCATTAGCTAGGGCAGTTTTGTGTTTGAATGCATTCCACTTTTTTTTTTTTTTTTTGGAGACACAGTCTTGTTCTTTTGACCAGGCTGGAGGGCAGTGGTGCGATCTCGGCTCATTGCAACCTCCACCTCCCAGGTTCAAGCGATTCTCCTGCCTCAGCCTCCCGAGTAACCGAGATTACAGGCACCTGCCACTACGCCCAGCTAATTTTTATATTTTTAGTAGAGACAGGGTTTTACCATGTTGGCTAGAACTTTCTGTTCCAGCCATGTTGGCACACATGTGGCAAGAAAACTTGGTTCAATTTGCAGTCTTCAAAAGATAGGAGAGTGAAATCCCAGAATCAGACCTTCTGATGCAAATAAAATATTGCCGCCTGGTTTATGATTACAGTAATTTTGTACTATTGCATACACACAGTCCTGACAACTGTAAGCAAGGAAAAGATCATCTTTCAAGAATTCATTCTTGGATATTTCTGTGTTTACAGAATAATTCTCTTCCAAGAGCAACAAATATGCAGCTGGACACATGTGGCAAGATCTGTCCTTCTAAATCACTCCTCCTGGAGTTAAAGAAAACATTGTCTGGACATTCTTGTGATAACATCACAAGATGAGGCTCTTGAGCACTTGAATTATTATTCTGAAACCCAACGTATAAATATCCTTTGTAACGCAGCCATCTCCGGTTGGAGCAGCCATGCTGGCACAAGATTCAATGCTTTCCTGTAATTGTTCAGTTATTGGCCTTGAAAGTGGCTGTCATTTATTTCATCACAATTGAGAGCTGTTTTTCCAACATATATATTTTTCCGATAAAGGGTGCGATTTAGCTGTGGGACAAGAGGCTCACTGCCCATTCTGTGCCCACAAACATAAGAATAATAATTTGGGAATTTGAAATAAGAACCAAGAAAGGACAGAGAACTATAAATCGTGGAATTGTAAAACCTGGAAACAAATCCCCAGATTATCTATGACAACTTCCTCATTCTATGGATGGAAAAACTGAAGCCCAGGCATATTTATGAAAAAGAGGGTCCACTGAGCTTTCTCAAATAGCCATCTGACTTACAGAAAACGAACTCCCAATCTAACTTGCAAGGCCGTCTGTGTGGGTCAGGACAAGCACCAGCCCTGCTAGGGAAGGGAGACAGTCTACAGCCTCTGTTAATGTCTGCAGAGCTCCATTTATGTTGGCAGCTGGTGAAAGGGGTACACCTGTTTTCCTCTGAGGTAATAATCATGATCATGGTGCTCATATACCTGATGCGTGTTTTCCACTTCCTCTGATTCTGCAGGACCAGGACAGAAAAAAACAAAAACAAAAAAAATCTGGCCAGGTGCAGTGGCTCACGCCTGTAATCCCAGCACTTTGGGAGGCTGAGGCGGGTGAATCACGAGGTCAGGAGATTGAGACCATCCTGGCTAACACGGTGAAACCCCGTCTCTACTAAAAATACAAAAAAAAAAAACATTAACCGGGCGTGGTGACGGGCGCCTGTAGTACCAGCTACTTGGGAGGCTGGGGCAGGAGAATGGCATGAACCCGGAGGTAGAGCTTGCAGTGAGCTGAGATAGTGCCACTGCACTCCAGCCTGGGCGACAGAGCGAGACTCCGTCTAAAAAAAGAAAAAAAATCTAAGAGAATAAACTCTGAAAATAAGTAAGGCTCCACATTTGCTCAAAGTACGACTGAGGTTATGAATGTCATCATGACGAATGTCATCATCAGTGATATGATGAATATCATCATCAGTGATACCAGCTCCCAGCAGGAACAGTAGCAGCTGCTATCTGCTCAGTGGGTCCACCTGGGAGGAGGCACTTGGCCCTGTGGTTCAGCTCCTAATTCTACAGAATTCTTTCTGAGAGTGGTGGATCCCTCTTCTACCTTGTTCCTCATCTTCTAAGAGGTCACTAGAGTTCTACAATGAGCAGAGAGCATTTCTACTCAGGGCAGAGCATAAAATGAGCATAACCAACAGGGCAGAGCATAAAATGAACACCTGCTGCTACCTAGGAGCACAGCAGGATGCACTGTGTGAAAGCAGGCCCCTGAAGGAATTCCACACAGTTACATACTGCACAAGCCCTGAGTGTCAGAATAAACAGTCCATGAGCTAATAAGCAAGCTCAGAGCTTCCCTTCTATTACAACGTGTTTAAAAGTATATCTATTGTCCTATATTAGAAATCTCCTATAACTTGCATTTTTTTTTTTTTTTTTTTTTTTTAGACAGAGTCCTGCTGTGTCACCCAGGCTGGAGTGCAGTGGCATGATCTCAGCTCACTGCAGCCTCCACCTCTCAGGTTTTAGTGATTCTCCTGCCTCAGCCTCCCGGGTTGCTGGGATTATGGGCACACGCCACCACACCCAGCTAATGTGTGTGTGTGTGTGTGTGTGTGTGTGTGTGTGTGTGTGTGTGTGTGT
>NW_026652290.1:36935434-37357524 GCF_009828535.3 Hylobates moloch | reverse complement strand
TGTGTGTGTGTGTGTGTGTGTGTGTGTGTGTGTGTGTGTGTGTGTGTATATATATATATTAGTAGTAGAGACAGAGTTTCACCATGTTGGCCAGACTGGTCTCAAACTCCTGACCTCAAACCTCCTGGTCTCAAACCTCCTGCCTTGGCCTCCTAAAGTGCTAGGATTACAGGCGTGAGCCGCTTGCATTTTTTAAATCCCATAAATACCTGATTGCTCATTCATTCACTGAATAAACATTGGTTGAGCTGGAACTACGTGTCTAAAGTCATGAAAAGTGCAGAAGATACAAAGATGAATAAAATGCAGGCCCCTCCCCTCAAGGAACGTGTCATCTAGTGAGGAAAATAGATATATGCCAAACAGACTACCAAGCCCTATAGTCAGTGCGTGCTGGAGGTGCACAGGTATGATGGGCATGCAGAGGAGGAGCCCCTGAGAGAGCAGGCAGGCATCCCAGAGGAGATGCTATCTGTGCTAGGAACAGGTCAGCCAGGTGATATGGCAGGTCAGGTCAAGGGGTGGAGTAGGCAAAGCCAGAGAAATGAGAGACAGAGTAGGGTAGGCAGAGAACCCAGGAGGATGGAAGACCCAGTCAACAGCCAAGGCAATGAGGGCCTGGGTGCCTTGTTCATGGACTTGGATGTGCCTCGCAGGCAGTGGGGAGATGGACAGCCCAGTGAAAGTTTACTGCATGGAAGCCTGCCTTTACTATGCAAGACAGGGGGCAATGACTGCTAAAAAATGTATCAGGGTATCAAGAGTCCATTTCTGAATGATTTCTTCAAATAAAAGTAGGACATCTTGGTTCTACAAGGACTTATTAACCTAATTGTGTACAATCCATTTACTCTTTCTGAACTCCACATCCCTCCTGACAGGTTATCAATAATTCCTGCCCCTTAGCTGGTACACAGGAATGCTGAAAGCATCAGGCAACCGCTTGCAGGGAGATGCCCAAACATAAGGCACGACCCCTCCTTGTTATTTCATTGAATCAAATTTCAAATCACAGTTTCCTGGAGTTCTTACTCCTCACCAAGCTAAATCATTCTGTGATGTCATTACCCCTTAGGCCCTGAATAGGGTATTTGAAAAAGCTGGATCTTAGGATACAGGCTTGACTCCAGGCCAAGAGAACTGCAATGGGTGAGGCAGGTGCCAGGTGCAGCTCGGAGGTCTGGGGATGGCCCAGGGAAGGCTTTGATCTTTGAGTCTCTCACTAGCCCAGCTTTGGCTCAGATGTAAGAATAGGTCGGGTACAGGGGCTCATGCCTGTAGTCTCAGTACTTTGGGAGACCGAGGCAGGTGTATCATTTGAGCCCAGTAGTTCAAGACCAGCCTGGGCAACATGGAGAGACCCGATCTCTACAAAAAACACAAAAAATTTGCCGGGTGTGGTGGCATGCATTTGTGGTCCCCACTACTCAGGAGGCTGAGGTGGGAGGATCCCCTGAGCCCAGGAGGTCGAGGCTGCAGTGAGCCATGACAGCACCACTGCTCTCCAGCCTCAAGGAAACAGCCTCATGGCGACACAGACCATGTCTCCAAAGGAAAAAAAAAAAAAAAAGAAATAAAAAGGATGTAAGAATAAAGGTTCAGAGGGCCAGGGAGCAACAATGCACAGCTACTACTCACAATTCATACTAATTTTAAAAGTTCACAAGCGTATCAATGTGATCTATTTTCAAATTTTCAGATTCAAAAACTGTAAAACAAAGTACGAGTGGGGAAAGTGTCAAAGCTGGAGGAACATAAAAGGAAAAGGAAACAGAAAGAGTAAAGAGAAGGGGAGAGGGGTGGTGACAGGACAAAGACAGGAAGGAGGAGGGTAAATGAAATGAGGCAGAAGAGAGGCAAGGACCCTGCATGCCAGGAAGCTCATTTTTTTTTTTTTCTTGAGACAGTGTCACTGTATCACCCAGGCTGGAGTGCAGTGGCCTGATCTTGGCTCACTTCAACCTCCACCTCCCAGGTTCAAGTGATTCTCCTGTCTCAGCCTCCCAAGTAGCTGGTATTACAGGCGTGCGTCACCACACCCAGCTAATTTTTTTTTTTTTTTTAACCAGAAAGATTTCAATCAAAGGAGGGGCTGCCATGACAGACAGCCTCCCTTGGCTTGCTGGCTCAGGCTTTGGAGTTCCAGAAGCCTGGCAGATCCCTACAGGTAAAGCCTGAAGAGGTCAGATTAGCAAAAGAAGTCTATTTAAGCATCCTTTTTAATGACCTTTTATTGACTACCTACTTTGATCTGACCCCAATGGGCCCATTTTCTCCAACCCCTTTGAAACCCCAAGTGCTTCTCCCTATCAACCCTGCTGCAGAAGCCTCCTCTAACATAGTCATTTCCTAAGGAGAAATCTGTGAACGTTCCCAAGTCCTTCCTGCACGCAGCCCTTCAACACATGCAAAAGCAGCTTCGGTAAGTCAGTCCCTGGATCTTTAGATGCCACCAGGGATCCGCATGGGACATTCAATTGCTTATCAATAATCAACCAGAGCTTTCCAGAGCTAATTAGGAAAACTGGTCTATGTGGGCTCTTTTAAAAAATATATTATAAAAGTGCAATGTTTTCATGCAATTGCCCTGTCCTCTACCAACCGTGAGCATGGGGAAGGGTGCCCACTACCTGTCGCTGAGACCTCACCAGCAGGGAACACACACAGGACCAGGGGCTTTGTGAACACTTGTGGAATGGATGAACAAATGAATGGATGGGCGGATGAATATAAACATGTCAGAGTACAAACATACAGGCAAAAATCAAGCATGAAAAATTAGAAACATATTATGTGAACAATCCACTCTGCATAGCAAACCCAACATGTAATGTGGTTTGGCATATGACATCACGAGCTTCCATCGCTGCCCTCGTCCCTCCTTCCAGATAAGCTGCTGCTTCCGCAGCGGATAGAACTCTTCTTATTGTGTTTGGACTCCAGTCCCATGTGAACACACAGCTGCACAGTCCAGGATGCAGCCTGGCCAGGTCAAGAAGCGAAAAGCCAGCTGGGAGTCGTGCCCACTTTGGGAAGAACGCCCAGATCCTCAACACAGGCTCCAGGTGTCAGCAGAAGGCCCTGATGTTCTACAGACATGTGGTGCCTATAATCAAAGATCCTCCACTCAAAGGCACAGGACTCTCACACCTGGAAATGTGCTCAGAGAATATCCTGCACCATTTTGTTTTCCTACGGATGGGAGTATCTACACACAAAAACCACTCACCCCCAACCTCTTCATTTGTCTAGCTAAACGGTTTGTTTTAAATAGAAATTCTGATGAAATGGAGAGGGCCATCATGTCAAGGAAAGTTGCTGTTTTATAAACTAGAATAATGGATCAAGCCTTGGAGTTCCTAAAGAGAGAGGATCTCTTGAGCCCAGGAGTTCGAGGCTGCAGTGAGCTGTAGTGCTGCCACTATACTCCAGCCTAGACCACAGTGTAAGACCCAGTCTCTACAAAAAAAAAAAAAAAAAAAATTGTATCAGTTGGATATGGTGGTGTGTGCCTGCAGTCCTAGCTACCTGGGAGGCTGAGGCAGGAGGACTGCTTGAGCCCAGGGGTTTGAGGCTACAGTGAGCTATGATGGCACCTGTGAAAAGCTACTGCACTCCAGCCTGAGCAACAGAGTGAGACCCTGGAAAAAAAAAAAGAAAAGAAAGAAAGAAAGAAAGAGAAAAAAGAAAGAAAGGAAAAAATGTATCTAGCATCCGCTTGAAATCTCTTTTTAAATTGTTGGATTTTAAACAATCTTAGTTTGTAAGGTATAAAATTGACTATGCTTAGCACTGTATAATATATTTATGAATTAATTTAATGAGCCTTTACTACATGCATGTACAGGCAGGTGTCAGAGGTGTATTATACTTTACATAAACTGGTAACTTCCAACTTAAAAAATATAAACATCTTCATTCATCTCTGGTGGTTCTGTGTGAGGCAATGTTTGAATAAGGTAAACTGCTGTCTTCTGAATTATCTTTTGAATACTGAATACTAAAAAAAAATGGGAAAACAATAAATATCAAATTTCTGATCTGAAGTCCATGACTACAAGAAGAGTTACACTTGTTTTGATGTCGTTCAGCCTTTTGAACCCAGCCAACAACAATGCGTTGAGTAGCCACTGCTTTCCATGTGCTACATGAGGCACTGGAAAGCTGAGATAAAACACACAGTCTATGAAGGAGTTCCAGTCTAGTTCTAGCTCCAAATAATTTATATCACCTTTAAGATCCCATCTTGTCATTTAATCTCAAAACATGTCAGTTGCAGCCATGCAGGACAACCATAGCTGCACAGGCTAGAATGGCAGGTGGCCTCGGGTCCGTGAATCACACCAGTGTAGGGACCAAGGGAGACTCCATACTGCATGCTATAGCTCTACTATGCCTTCCCTGAGTGAGTTACGAACACTTCTACACCTACAAAACGAAAACCACCCACTCTTGTTCATGGCAGAGGTCTCCTCTCACCTCCCAAGTGCGGCTCACTGTTGACTCTCCCAGCTATCTGAGGTGCCTATGTCCCCCACCCCCATGCTGGCCTTTCCCTTGGCATCCAGCAGCTTCCATGAATGACTGGCCACCTCCTCACTGCAGTCCTGCCGCTCTGTGGGGTTTCTCTGGCACACTGCAACAGGACTCTGTCCCAAGAGACCTGCACACTTTCTTCTGCTTCTTTCATTGACTGCCTGCTTCTTACTGGCTCCAAAAGTTGTATTAACCCAAACAGACAGGTCTATTTCCTTGTTGACTGTCAAGCTCCATATTTACATACTGCAAGGACATTCTGGCATTAATTCTGTTCACCCATGAAAACAGGGCAGCTGCTTCTGCCACAGACATCCCTCATCTCACTCAGGACCGTATGCCTAGAGGATCTTGAAGCCGCAGACAGAATCAGGGTAGTAAAGGCGTGGGTCATGAAGGCTGGGGATGAGTGTGAAGTCTAAGTTCACACCAGGCGAGACACCACCCACGAGCACTGGGATGCACCCGGGAGACCAGACGCTGCTGCAGACCCCGTGTGACATCCCCATGCAGAGAGCATGTTTTACAGCAAGAGGAAAGCCAAGACTCCCAGGAGCAAAGTAGTGATCAAATCTTAAAAAAAGGGAGAATGACAGCTGGTGGGGAGACTTTTTAAGTAGATGTTACCAGAGAGCTGTAGTAGTCAGGGTTTTCTAGAGAGATAGAACCAACAAGAGATGTACATAGAGAGATTTATTGCAATGATTTAGCTCACACAATTACGAAGGTGAAAAAGTCCCAAGACCTGCAGTCAGGAGGCTGGAGACCCAGGAGAGCCGATGGTGCAAGTTGCAGTTTGAAAAGAGCAGACTCTATAAACCCAAGAAGAGCCGATGTGTCAGTGTGAGTCCAAAGGCATAAAGGACCAATGTCCCATCTCAAGCAGTCCGGCAGGGGGATTTCCCTCTTACTCAGTTTTTTTTGTTCTATTCAGGCCTTCAACTGTTTGGACAAGGCCCACTCACATTAAGGAGAGCAGCCTGCTTTACTCAGTCTACCCATTCATATGTCAATCTCATCCAAAAACACCCTCCCAGACACACCCAGAACATATGACCAAATGTTTGGGCACCACATGGCCCAGTCAAGTTGACACAGGAAAGTAACCATCCCAGGAGCTAAAACTGAAATCTACAATTTAGGATGACAGAGGAAATTTACTTGACTCACTCCAGAGTCAAAATGCCAGCCTAGTCTCCAGGAAGACACAGTTCTCAGCCACTAGAGAAAGCACATGCATTTTGTTTCAGATGGTCATCTTGAGGAAGTGAACTCAGTATAATGCAACCTGAGATGGACACTTAATAAATGTGGCTTTGATCAAATTCTCATAATAAAACCACACAGAAGAACCCAATGTCTAATGTTTCCATTCACCCAAGCTCAAGGAACTTTGTACCTCAGGGCATCTGAGTCAGAGAGCCGCTTAGCAACTCAGGCCCGGTGCTGACAAAGGAGGCTGCCTGAGTCACAGAGGCTGAGAAACTGGCCCTAGGCACAGGACAGGAGTAAACTACTCCTGATATGTAGTCAACTTTTTTTTTTTTTTTTGCAATATTCTACTGGGCGTTTTTGACTGCAATTTAAATATCTTTCAGTACTGGAAATGGTTTAACACGCAACCTTGGGTCAAAGTATGCAGCATAAGGCCTCATAGAAATATTCAAATGTTAAAAAAATAAATAAGTATTCAAATGTTCCTCCCGTGGTGCATTTAGTGGTTAGAACTCAGGTTCTCCAGTTAAGCTGCCTGGGGTCAGATCTCAGGGCTACCATTTACAGCCTGGGAAACCCTGAGTTAAAGTTACTTTGATCTCTGTTTTCAGTGTCTTTACCTGTAAAAATGAGGCTATCAAATATGTATACACTGTCTATGATGTCCAGGCTTTTTAACAACCCTGACAAAAAGACAACATCATTGTCCCTGTTTCCCAGTGGAGAAAACCGAGACACCACGAGATTAAGTGACTTGGCCAGGCTGCACAGGCTGAGGGACCCCGATGTAAATTTAGGCAGCCTAGATGCAGTCCCCCCCATCCTCTAGCCTACTGCATCTGCCTGTGGCTATTTGTGAGACAGTGAGCTAAAATGAGACAGAACCTATGTGCCCAGAACAGTTCCTGGTCTGTAGTAAGCCCATCATTAGCCTTTATCGACATGTGATGGTGTAAACGCATTTTAAACCATGGCAGGCTAATAAACACCATGGAAACACAATTCTATGTATTAATTGATGATCTTCTAAACTGGGGGGTGATCTAAATCCAGTAACACTTGAAAAAATTTTACATAAATGCACAATGAAATGTTCTTTGAGTTTGGTTTTATTAAAGTTTAATTGATACACTAGGAATTTCTGTACTTCTAAGACTTGCTGCAAATGGTTTTGGTTTTTTTGTTTAGTTTTGTCTAAAACATCTTTAGGATAGCGCAAAACCTCTTTTCTTTAATATATTATTATAAAACACTCATCTGTAGAATCAGCACCAAAAATGTGGGATATATTGGGAGTTGTGTTTTCAAGACAGTTCTCCTGATTCTAAACCCAAATTGTGATTTATTACCTTCCAAAACATGTGGAAGGGAGTGCGGGCCTTAAGTTCAGTGATGTCTAAGTACACTGCTGCTTGGAGGCCAGCTACACATTTCAGTTAACCGGATTAGCCTACTTCCAGTTAAAACCCGACTGAGGATATGAAAATAAATATGACTGATTCATTTAAAATCAGAAAAACAGTCAATATTTTCTTCCCTCAATTTCTGGTATGCTGATATATCACGAGTGCGACTTAAGAAAAACTTAGAATCTTTTTCATTTAAAATAAGCCATTTTTGTTTTAACCGAATGGTTCAGTTATTAAATGTCTACACGAGTCAAGGAGCGAGGTCACACTGCAGACTCCACTTATTTCCACTAAAGGGAAATGGCCCGGACACCCCCGCGCAGACCACCGTGCCAGGACAGCCCGCTTGGGAGTCGGGCCTGGAAGCAGGCGGACAGCGTCACCTCCCCGCAGCCGCCGGCTGGGACCCGCGGCCAGCCTTTACCCAGGCTCGCCCGGTCCCTGCCCGCATGGCGGTGCCCCACCTGGTGAGGACGCGGGCTGCAGTCCTCCCTCTGGGGATGGGTTGGTGGGCTCCTCTGAGCTCCAGCGCCCCCAGGATCTAGACCCCTCCCATTGCTCCGCTCCCCTCTCCCCGTGGTCTCCCCACCCCCAACCCCCAGGGATCGGCTCCCCTCTCCCGGGTCTACCCCACAGCTCAACTCCTTTCTCCCGGCTTCTCCGCGCACGGTTCGGCTCCCCTCTCCCAATGGTCTTCCCCGACCCACAGCTCTGCTCTCCTCTCACCAGTCTCCCCAACTCCGGCTCTGCTCCCCTCTCCCTGGGTCTCGCACCGGATTCGGCCCCCTCTTCCGAGCTCTGGTGGCTTAAGCCCCTCGGCCTCCCTCCGGGGCGCAGGGGGTTGAAGGTACTTACGGCGCCGCAGCGGGCCGGGGACTCCCGGACGGGGCGGGCGGGCGCGGGCAGCTAGTGGCTGCTGCTCCTCTGCCGGCCGAGTGGAGCGCTGCGCGGCTCCCGCCCTCGAGAACCCCCGCCGTGTCATTTGACCATATAAGGAGAAGCATGCCTCGGCTCGCTGGCACCCGGCGTGGGGCGCGGGGGCGGGCGCCCCCAGGCCTCGCGGTTGCCGTGCCCCCGCCCAGGGCTGCGGCGGTCCCGGCCCGTACCCTTTGTTTGCCAGGGATCTTTCTTCCTGCCCTCCGGGTCTTGGGAGCACAGTGGTTATCAGGAGCGTCGCCTCCGGCGTGTGCTCTCGGGCGCGAGTTTCGGACGAGGCCTGGGCGCAGTGGCAGGCATCTGCCCACGCCGGGATCTCTGCCTGCTCCTAGGAGCCGGAGGCTGGCGAAGCCCGAGAAGGTGCCGGGGGCGGCGGAGGGAGGACGGGGCCACTTCTTAGGAGGCATGTGCCTGGGATATATTTGCACGGTGGACTTTTTTCCTTCTTACTCTGCAGATGCTTCTTTACGAAATGAACCCCACAGATGACCATAAAGAATCCTTCGTTCCACTAGGGAGGGGACTAAAGGAAGGTCTTATCCCCACCTCTCCCTCTTGGGGCCAGAAGACTAGCTAGACACCCTGGATTCCCCTCCAGGGTGGGAAAACCAAAGTGAGCTGGGAGCATACCTCCCACGCTCCAAGCCCGGGCCCTCTTCGTGACGCTGACGCTGGGTAGGGACAGATGGCACTGTTCGACATTGTCACAGGGAGAGCACAGGCTGAGCCCATCCCTGGGAGAGGGTGCGTCGTGATGGACAACTTTGCTCCTGAGCAGGTAACCGGTCGGTCCCCTTGCAGAAGCAGGTGAACGATGAGCAGGTGGACCACAAAGGCGTCCTAGGCACTTTAGGGGCAGGTGTATTATTTTTAACATTCAGGGCAGCTCATAGGAATACATCCTCCAGAGAAGGCAGGAAGAACTCCGTGATTGCTTTCTTTTAGCTGATACTCTCCGTCCCGTAGCCCTCACGGATCTCCATCATGGAGTCGCAGAACTTGAGAATCAAGGGCTTCATCATCTTAGCTTCCACTTGGTGAGCACTAGCTCTACCTGGTATCTCATTTGATCCACACTCCTTTAAGGTAAAGATTTTTACCAGATTTATGGTGAGGAAAGTTCAGCTCAGAGAGATTTGCTCAAGGCCACGTGAACGGTAACTATGCCAGCTGAGATTTGAGCTGGCATCTGGCAGATGGCAAAGCCATGTAAGTATATTACGGGATCAGAAATGCCTCTCATTCCTCAGTTACACAGGTGACTCCAGAGGACTGAGAATTGCCATAAGCCCAGCCAGAACTAGATGTGTGGAATACAGCCCTCCCCCGACCTCACCCCACTGTATCCCTGAAACAGGACACTTTCCTGAAGAACCTGAGTTAAGTCCACCCCACCTGAATTTCCACTAAGTGTCAAGGCAGGCTAGTATTTTGAAATTCAGAGCAAAGTTTGTGTAGAAAATTCTCCCAGCCCCTGACAGCTACCTAGATATGTCGTCGATATCGTTACAAATTAGGAAATGGTGAGCCTTAAGTTCTCAAATGGTGAGCCTTAAGCTTCAGTTTGTAAAAACAAGCCCTAAAATGATGAAACATTACTTCTGCATTTATCTTCTTTCTGATTCCTTTTGTCTTACATTTTAATTTTTTTTTTTAGCTTTCGGACTTAAGGGTGTAATCCATTTAACTTTGCTTTTTTACTGTTAGAGTTATTTAGTTCTGTTATTTTTCTTCTAATAACTGCTTTAGCTGTGTCACATAGGTTCAGCTATGTTGTGTTTTATTATTAAGAAATTCTGCAATTTAATTTTGTGTTTAATTTTTGACCTAATGGGTAGCAGAACATTTTAAATGACCCTGTGGTCATTTGATAGGGTCAGTAAAATCCAGACTCTGGAAACAAACATACCGAGTTTCTACAACAACAATACACAAAGAAAAAGAAGAGAGATGGAGAGAGAAACCAATAGATTAAAAAAAGACACAGCCAACTGCCATGTATGGATCTTATTGGATTCTTTTTTTTTTGGATCTTATTGGATTCTAATCAAAGAATAAACTAGTAGAAAATCAATTTTTATGAGACAATCTGGGAAAATATGACACTGACAGGATATTTTCTAGTATTAATGAATAATTTATTTTAGGGGTGATAATGTGATTACACACAACAGCCTGTTGCCCAGGCTGGAGTGCAATGGCGCTGTCTTGGCTCACTGCAACCTCCGCCTCCCGGGTTCAAGCGATTCTCCTCCCTCAGCCTCCTGAGTAGCTGGAACTACAGGCATGTGCCACCACACCCGGCTAATTTTTTGTAATTTTAGTAGAGATGGGGTTTCATCATGTTAGCCAGGATGGTCTTGATCTCCTGACCTTGTGATCCACCCCCCTTGGCCTCCCAAAGTGCTGAAATTATAGGTGTGGGCCACCATGCCTGGCCTAAAAACTAAATGTATTTGAAAAATAAAAGCAACAGACTCCTTTAAGGAAAATAGGAAACAAATTTGTTAAACTGAGATTAATAGTAAGTCAAAGGAGGTTGGCAAGAAATAGAGGAGGGGAATGCAATTTCTGGGTTTAATGACATGTATGTTTTCATGAGCAATTCCATCGAAGGACAAAGTATTAAAAACAAATTTTCATGAGACAATCTAGGAAAATGTGTTTTGAAAAGTTCCATCCATCTTGTACATCATTATATTCCTAGGACCTAATTATAGAGCATGGCACATAGTATGTGCTTAATAAATATGTGTATTGAATAAGTGACAGATCACAGAATTGTTTGTGACAAGTCTTTCACTATAGAAAGTGCAATGCTATCTATGGCAGCATAGCTTGATCTTTGAAGTCAAGCCAGGATTTGAATCTCTGTTCTACCTATGACTAGCTCTGTGATCCCCAGTAACTACAAAACTTCCCTAACCCTCAGTTTGCTAGTTTGTAAAATGGGCTAATAACATATAGTTTGTGAAATTGTGGCGAAGTTCTTTTGAGATGCACATAAACCACTTAGCACTATTAACACATTACTTGGCATGAAGTAGGCCCTTAGTGAAGTCCTCTGTTTTATTCAATGGCAAAGGGGAAATTAATCCAGAATAAGAAGGAAATGGACTGAACTCCCACCAGAAGAATTAACGTTCAGAACCTGTTCTAAACATGACAGGTTATCTTCTTGAGAGAAAACCTCTCTGCTATGGATAAAAGGCTAGGTCATGGAAGAAAAAAAAAAAAAACATTAAGAAGTACTATTTCCTGGGGAAAGGATCAATGGTGACTGTGATCAGTTATTCAAGTTCTTCTTTTGTTTATTCCAATTATCCCGACATTCCTTCTTGAGACAACACTGCCCATAACGTCTGCCGTCTCTCCTGTAGGTGGGCTTCCGGGAGAGGCACAGCTAGGAAGGGAGGAAAGAGAGGAAAAGACTTCCTGCGGCTAGGCTAGCAGGTCTGGCTAGGCTAGCAGGTCTCAAAGCCTTGTCCCAGAGTGCAGCAGGATCCCCTGCAAACCTGTTAGAAGTGCGCATTCTCAGGTCAGCTCCTGCTTTAACACGCCCTCCAGGTGATTCTGATGACTAAAGGTGATTTGAAGTAAAATAAATACCACTTAGGGCTTCCAGCTCTGGACTCGGTAATTTACCAGAAACCTACGAAATGTCAATTTAGCGGGTTGGGAGGGAGAGTGAAATAGAGATAGACTAAACACAGACTAGACTCAGGAACTCTAAAATCCAGTTGGAAGTATTACTTCCTCTGTCAGTTACTTCACTCAGGGAAGCAGGAGGTAGAAAAGTTTCAGCTAGTGGGTCTGAGCTGTACAAATGCTGAAATTTCATTCTCTGGAAGAGGCCAAAGAAAGGCAGGGCTTCTAGGCGTGTGCTCGCAACTGCCACCCTGTGGTGGGGTCGTGGCGGGGGAGGCTGGTGGGCTAGACCCATCTGTGCAGGGGCGAACAGTAGCCTCTTACACGGATGGGGGCTACCCCAGGGGGATTAGGATGAGCTCACCATTACCAGGTAGAAAGTGAACACAGGAAAACATGAGCTGGAGGTCAGACCCCCCTATGTTCGTTACCCTAACTGACCACTGCCATCTAGATTGTTAAGCATTTTGTCACCGTTAAAGGATTTCACACAAGCTGTTCCTCAAACCTTGGCCAGGAAACTGGTGTATGATTTGCCCTTGATTCAGAGGCAATCATTCTTAATTGCCTCACATGGTTGGAAGGTGAGTAAGTGTCTAAGATCATAAACGCTGGCCGGAAGGGGTCAGGAGTGATCAAACCAGCTCCCCTCCTGGCAGTGGGGTCAGGAGGCAAGTCCTTGCATGCCTTCCCATGACACAGTACCAGATCCCAGGGTGGTGGCACAGAAAGCTGGATTCGCTTTTTCTGAAAACATATTTGCCCGGATCCAGCAGGAAAGTCTATAGAAGATGACTCTACAGGCAGAGTGTGCACCTGCCTGTGCCCATGAGCTGGGTGCAGTTGTGACGGGAGACCCAAGGGCCTCCAGCAAACAGGAGGAACTTGATCTGGTTACAGGAACGATCTTGCAGGATCCAAATTTTGTTCCTTTGCCTGTCAGACTTTCAGGAAAATCTCAGCTTTCCACAAAGGGCAAGCTCTTTTCCTTTTCTCCCTTCTGCCATGCTCTGGTTAGGAGGGAAAATGCATGGCTCTCTCTTGAGATACAAAATTTCCATATCCCGTTTCTTCCCTCTCTCCTTTTTCACAAACTGATTTGTTGGATGCAAATAATCAGTGTTTAAAGCCTCAAAACATGCCTGACTTTGAGCCAAATCCACAAACAACTCCATGATTCCGAGTTTCCCACCCTTGGTTAGAGTTTATTTGGAGCGTTAGATACAGTTCCCATTGTGGCTTTTATACCTCATTAAGAAAGACTCTGTTTGGTACATTAATGACCAATAGAACGAAACTATTCACACCCATAGTTCATTTGGGCCAGTAAATGTTGCTGGATGGTTTCAGATGAAAAGTATTTGTAAGATAGACTCTGAAAAACTTTGCTTCTTATTTGAGATCTCTTTGTCTCTGATTTCAGTCCTTTTCAGCAGCAATCCATTCACTTCTCTGCCTGCCTTCTCTTGCAGTTTTACTCTTTTTTTCCTCTGTCAATGATTCCAAAATCCATTTAAAGGAAGTATTAATGTCTAAAGTCTGTGCAAACCTGGCAAAATTCTCTTTTGAATGAACGGTTTGCTTCCCTAAAATACCTGAAATGGGAGATTCTTCCAGGCATTTCTGAAATGGGGGAGTCTCATGCCTCACTTGTTCCTCAGAATGTTTATGTTATTTTATTTGAGACGGAGTCTCACTCTGTCACCCAGGCTGGAATGCAGTGGAGCAATCTCTGCTCACTGTAAACTCTGCCTTCCCTGATTCAAACGATTCTCCTGCCATGGTCTCCCAAAGTGCTAGGATTACAGGCGTGAGCCACCATGCCTGGCAAGAGTGTTTATTTTAAACCACACCAAGATCTGTTATAATTTGTGAATTAACTTTATGAGTCAACATTAAAAATTTGAAATCCCAAGTTCTGTCTCCACTGCCACCAAGGTTGTTTTGTGCTATTTCCACTTTGATTAGGGTCATTAACAGAAAATCCAAATGGTCTAACTAGAAAGAGCCTGGGCTGGCCACGCTCTAGGAGGCAGGGGGTGAACCCCAGGTCCAGGAGCTCCTATGGAGCAGTGTATGTGGCCACAGCTAACACCCTTCACCTTTGTGTGTCTTCTTTACATTACCTGTGAAATAAAGAAGGTACCACCTCTCTTCTTCCTTTAAAGAGTTATTTCACATTATCTAGTTTTTCCTCAAGCCACTTTTATGGCTAATTAACAATTGAGAATATCTCCTGTGGCTAATTCTGCCCCATGGTACAGATTTGTGTGTGATGAAAAGCTATGCTTTAAGTTCTAGAGAGCATGTTCAGGAATATCTTTCACCTATTTCAGAAGGTACTTTAAAATTGGACCTGGGAGTCATGACAGAACTTCCTGGAACAACCAAGCATCTTTCTTCCTCATTGCAATAGTAGTTGACTGCTGAAGTACCAGAAACAGATTTTCTAAAATATCTGACCTTCAGCATCTCCTGGCAGGACTGTTTGGCAAAAATAAAAAACCTTCAAAAATTCTGGGCCATCCTAACACTATAAATATACTTGGAATCGTGTGTACAGTCAGAGATGCTGAGCAATTACTCCTCAGTAAGACCAGAGGAGTCACTGTCTCCACGGAGGGCCGGAGGGGTTCCCGCGGTGAATCACCATCAGATATTTAAACTATTCATGTAGCCATCTTTAAACTTGACAGCTTTTTCTTTTCTTATCTTTTTTTTTTTTTTTGCCTTCCTTTTAATAACGTGAAACTCAATTTCCATTTAGCACATGGCTGTAATGTAATCTAGCTCCCTGGCCTTGCTAACACTTTCTGGACTCAGTTCTCTGTCTCACGCTCTTTGCATGGAGGGTCTGTCTGTATTGCTGTATTGCTTCTGGTCCCTTGAATTTCCAAGTCAGGGTAGAAGCAGATGGAAAGAATGCTTGAGAGGTTTTCTTTTTCTAAGAATATGTTTGGAAAATGATGAGGTCAGGAAAGCAGACACTGCGACCTGCGCGGGAGAGAGTCTTTGAGAGCCCTCGCTGCTCACTCTCTCTGCACCTCACATGTTCTACCTGCAGCCAGTGAGGGGAGAGCCTTTCATCCTGTGACTCCTGGACTCCCTTCCTCACTCTCTTCTGCCTGGTGGACTCCTGTTTATCCTTAGACCAAATAAGGTATCCCCGCTAGGAAGGCTGCATGGGTAGCCATCATAGCTTCATTTTTGACCAGTCCACTCCTTCTTTCCCATGTTTATAACAACAGAGGAAAGACTGTGAGCTCCTTAGGGGCAAGAACTGAGACATTTGAATCTGTGTTCACAGCACTTTGCAACTTGATCAGTATTACTGAGTTTAATTCACTTTTCTTGAAAATGCCTAAGCTGCTGGGCGTGGTGCCTCACTCCTGTAATCCCAGCACTTTGGGAGGCCGAGGTGGGTGGATTATAAAGTCAAGAGATAGAGACCATCCTGGCTAACACGGTGAAACCCTGTCTCTACTAAAAATACAAAAAATTAGCTGGGCGTGGTGGCGGGCCCCTGTAGTCCCAGCTACTCAGGAGGCTGAGGCAGGAGAATGGCGTGAACCCAGGAGGTGGAGCTTGCAGTGAGCCGAGATCGTGCCACTGCACTCCAGCCTGGGTGACAGAGCGAGACTCTGTCTCAAAAAAAAAAAAAAAAAAAAAAATGGAGAAAAGAAAATGCCTAAGCCAATATAAGGCTGCTATACAATGGCTCTATATGAGCCTGCTCAGAACAAACACATCAGGCCCATTTCCCATTTAGGCAGTCGAGTTATCTGGGCTTTGCACCAAGATCCAGTTGGCAAACAACTTGAATTAAAGCAAAGCCGAGAGCTTGGACTTCCAGATATCAGCAGATGCAAACTTGGGAATCTCTGCCTGAATTAAAGGAAGTAACCCCCAGGTTATAGCATCTACAGATATAATGAAGAGCTGAAAATGAGGCTGCAGGGAAGTGTGCATGTGGACGTTCTTGGGATGGTGCTTCTTTCTCAGAGTCCAGCTTTTTTCGCTAGTGAGGGGCTGCTTCTCCTGCCCCAATCCTCTGCCCGCTGCCACTACCACCACCAGCCTAAGCCTTAATCGCAGAGAAGGTCACTCATTGAGGGACTTCCTTGAAATCTGCATCCTGCAAACAGAAGCCACCATCTTAATTTTTAGGAGTCTATCTGGGGAATTCATGGCTTTAGTTTCTGCTTGAGGCTTGTTGATTTTCTATCAAATGCTTTAAAAAATTTCTGTCTGTATAAATGGTAACATACAAAGTTAAACAAAAATTCTGTCTCCCACAAAAATTCCATAAAGGTTCTTTCATCTCTACCAGCATGAGCATGTGTCATTTGTGGAAGCAGGCCTACTTGCCATGACAACAACTCTTCTGTGGCTTTGCAGAGGTACCCTCACAGTTGCGGTGTGCTTTTGCTAGGCAGCCGGCAGAGATGGCCCACCATAGGACCACTGCCTTTCAACCCTACCTATTTTAAGGTGGATTCACTTGGATTGAGAAACTGGTATTTTCCCCTCACTTGCACGTATTTTGGATGTATAAATATTTTCAAAAGATAAGTTCAACTAATACATGCACACCTTCCTTGACTATCACCATCTAAACCACAGAGATGACTGGGAATTTCCAAGTCATGTAAACCTAATGTTGACTTGAGCATCCACAGGCTGTCTCAGAACACTTTCCAACCAAGACTGGAACCAGCACTTTGGCACTTGCAGAATCACAGCCTTCCTTTACGAGAAGTACAGCTTCACCCAGCCAGTTGGCTTTGTATCGGGAATTCGTTTATTTTGGACGGGTCACTCTTCCTCATTTACAACTGGCATGTGGATGCAGAGAAAGGACAGCAGCTCCTGGCTGGAGCAGAACTAACGGGGCAGACAGTTAGTGAGCACACACCTGATGGCCCTGATCCTAGATGCAGAGTTTGGAGGAGCAATCATTCATCATCACCACTACCACCATGATTGCCACTATGATGTTCATCTTATTTATTAGCATATTTTGACTGCTGATAGGGTGGCATTTTTGGTACAGGAAGGTGAGACCCAGAGTGCGCCTTACTCTTATAGAGTCTTGAAAGATTACTTTCTTCCCCTTTCCGTCTGAAGCTCTCAGAAGAGAGGCAGTTTCAGAGGGACCCTACATCCAGTGCTATGTAGCAGGCAGCAGAGCAAGGGCAGAGGGGAGACCAGGCTGAGCCAAGGCAGCACCAGGTCATGGTGTCCTCTCTGTGGGTGCAAGAAAGCAGCAGGAGGTGGGGGTAGGAATGGCTGAGAGAGGGTGCTGTGGCCCAAAGAAGGAGAAAGCCTTCGTGCCTTGAGGCTTTAGCTCACACAGAGGGAGCCTCAGAGTCCAGCTGGGAGGAGCAGGCCCAGTGAGAACAAAAGGAGACCCTCTGCAGGAAAAAGGGGCAAGTGAGGGAAAGAAAGAGACTATGGGGAGGGCAAGCCAAAGGAAGTTTTTGTTGGGGAAATATTCAAGGAGTCTGTACTTGGCAGCTGTGCAATTTATATGTGCAAACAAGGATGCTGGGTTTAATTCACCTGCTGATTTCTGGGAGTTGGGAATCGTTTCAGAGGAAGAAGCTGAAGTTGCCCCCAGCGGTCTCCCATGATGCCCATGTGTGGCTGTGGCTATTCTAAGTAGGCCCTGGCATTGCAAGCCCAGCAAGATAGCCAGAGAGGGAAGGATAGGGGAGATTTGGCAGCTCTTTAGGTCAGCCCCCAAGTTAATAGTAAATTTTACATTTTTGTGCAATGAAGGCATTAACCTAATTAACAGCTTGGTGCCAGTTTAAATACGCATATGTGCTTAAGATCAATGCTACCATTTTGTTCATTGTTTGAGAGAGGCCTATTTCTGATGTGTTAGTAAATAATGTGATACTATTGTTCACATGCCCATCTAGGCTCTTTGTCCCAGAAAGAGGACGCAAAGGGGTGATATAAAATCCACCTTGGAGCCATCTCAGGGCTGGTTGTTCTTGATTCCTCTGAAGACCTGGAGCTGCCTGTGTGAATCAGACTGGAAAAACACGTGGCTGCACTTTTCCATGAAGCAGGTAACAAAGCCACAGTTCATGCCTGGGAAACTTGCCCTAGCATCTCCGCCAGGAGAGCAAGCCGACTCATGCCTGGACTCCCACACGAGGGCCAGTGCCAAGTACACTGGAATGAAGGGACACTGCCGAGGATCAGGAATACCAGGAGCTCAGCCCATTTACCAGGCTGAGCTGGGGATGCCGAGATTACTGTGCGCACTTAGGCAGAGCTGGAAGCTGAGTCTGCCATCCAGAAGGCAGGACCCAGACAGAGTTCAGGGATCACACCAGAATCGGGACACAGGAGAAGTTTGCTAATTTGGGTCCAACCCAGAATCAGGTTCAGATTCAGAGCAGGAGGTCAGCAGGACAGTTTTGTCTCCCAAAAGGAATCAGGTGGAGGCCAGAGAAGCAGCTTGCCAGCTAGGAGAACACCTGAGCAGTCTTAAACCCAGGCAAGTTACTGGCAGTTGCTTCATCTTCTAGTGGCCTCACTTGCACACCAGCTTTCTCCAAGCAGATAACCCCACACAGCTGCAAAATGAATTATTTTCTCTTCTCTGCGTCTAGAGGGTCCATGACCGTTCTATTGGCAGTTGGAGAGGTGAGAGTTAAACTGAATGTGAGCCTGTGTCAGGGGCCATGACTCATTTTAATGGAGGGTCTCTAACGGCACCAGTCTCTCAGTAGATATCACTCGAATGGTGCTAAGCTACCTACTAGCAGATTTAGCAGGGTGATGCCTCTTGAAGTCTAAAGTTTTGACTGCTAATCTCTGGGAAACGTGTCACATCCTATGCTATTATTTGGTGGTGGTGTCCAAAACCAACACATTGGTCTTTCTTAGACGAGAAGGATTCTTGGCACAGGCAAGCAGAGGGAAGTGTGTGGTATGTGCGTCTTCCTGTATCAGCTTGTGTTTCTGTTATGCTGGAGACCTGAGGTGTCCATACTGGTGGAAACAAAATGCTGCCAGATTTAAGGTGAAGAGCAATGGCATGAGTAATCCTTTCAGATAGAAGTTAGCAGTGCTGGACCTTGGAGGTGACAGTTACAGCTGCCAACATTCGAAAATGGACTTAGTTATTTTAGGAAGCCAAGTGCTGCACATAGAGCCAACCTCAGTTGAGATGCCTTGGGACCAGTACATAGAAGGTTTCTAAGATTCTACAGTTGCATTTCATCCTTTACAAAATGTCCACCCTGAATCTACAGCTTGCTTATTGAATCTTTGTGAAATTTGAAGGGGAGAGGGAAACAGTAATATGACCCAACATAACAGAAGTACCAGCGAGCCTCTGTGGACACACGTGTGTGCGTAACCACCATTGCTCTAATCCTTAGATTCATTCTTTCTCATTTCAATCAAAAAACTGATTCTAAAATTAAGGCAGACTGACACCCACTACGTCCTAAACTGTAGATGCATTAAAGGTTATTAGCACAATTTCGTAATATTATCTTTGAGTTTGTTTTAAAATATAACTTTTTAAGGTAAAAACGAATTATAACTTTAGAAAGAATATTATGAACTGTCAATTCTGTCACATACTGAGCAAATTTTTAAAAAAGCATACAATTTTTTTTTCTCATTCTTTTTCAAGCACAGCTTGATAAACCTTGTCTCTTACCCCTGGTTTTAGATGGAATTCTTTTTTTCCTACTCACCCAGAATCCTCATCTTTGAAATGATGAATTTGTAAATGGTCCTGAACTTAGGGGGTTTTTTTGACTTTAAAAGTTCTCATGGTTCCCAGCACTTTGGGAGGCCGAGGCGGGCGGATCACTTGAGGTCAGGAATTCAAGACCAGCCTGACCAACATGGTGAAACCCTGTCTCTACTCAAAATACAAAAATTAGCTGGGCATGGTGGTGAGCTCAGAAGGCTGAGGCAGGATAATGGCTTGAACCCAGGAGGAGGAGGTTGTGGTAAGCCGAAATCACGCCAGTGCACTCCAGCCTGGGCAACAGAGCAAGACTCCATCTCAAAAAAAAAAAAAAAAAGTTCACATGGCATCCTTCTCCTAGTAATTGGATTGAGTAGATAGCCCGAGGGAAACTATTGAGCAGAAACTTGTTGACTGCTAAGTGACTCATCCTCACAATGCCATCAAGATGAATAAATCTCACTCCATCCCTTCTAAGGGTTAAAGTCCAGTGTGACCAGAAGGGAGGGAGCCAGCTGAGTAAAGATGAAACTCCAATAAGTTCTGGTCAAGATTAAGATATGAAAGTATACCCCACTTCTGGGTATATATCTAAAAGAATTGAAAGCAGGGTTTGGAAGAAATACTTGCACACTCATGTTCATAGCAGCATTATTCACAGTAGCCAACAGGCGGATGCAACCCAGGCTTCCATAGACAGGTGAATGTGTGAACAACATGTAGTACATCCATACAATGGAATCTTATTCATACTTAAAAAGGAAGGACATTCTGACACATGCTCCAACATGGATGAACCTTGAGGTCATTGTGCTAAGCTTGAATGAGAATTACTTGAACCCAGAAGGCAGAGGTAGCTTGGACAACCAAAAGGTATAATCATCAGGAAAACAGAAAAAACAAACTGGTGGTGGAGGATGAATTCAATTCTGACTTACTGAAACAGAAGCAGTTTGGGGACAGCCATCCAAATAGAAAAATTTCCCAAACTTGTAGAAGGATGAGATTCAGGGAGAAGGTTGGAGCTGACGGTATGAACATAGGGGTCATTAGCCAAATGGTAGGTAAAAACTAGTAGAGCAAAAGAGCAAATAAATAAACAGGAGAGTGAGTGAGGTCCTGCAAGAAAGCACGTGGATGGTTAGGAGTGGGTGGAAAGTCGAGCTCCAGGGGAGCCTAAGGTTTAGGGGGCAGCATCCGCAGAGGTGGCTGAGAAGGCAGCATCAAGGAAGGATGAAGAGAAAGAGCCAGAAGCGGGGGCAGTGAAGCCAGTGACTGACACAGCCAAGGAGCGGTGGCTAGGAGCTGCTGAGAGTGTGTTGCACGTGGCAGCACAGTGGCTGTTGGTGATGTCTGAATGTGATCAGTGGCATGATGGGGACAGAAGCACATTGCAGTGGGCTGAGGGTCAGTGACAATGGAGAGTGTGGAGATGGTGATGTAAGAGGTCTGATGGGAAAAAAAGGAAGAAATTCCATGTAGCTCAGTAAGGAAACTGAGGCCCAGAGAGGGCAAATAATGTGCTCAAAGTCAGAGCTAATGGTGTAGAAGGACAGGATACAAATCAGGACAGCGTGTGACTGGTGTGACTGCTCACGTTTCCTGGTTCCATCCCTTCCACCAGGCTGCCTCCTGAAGCAAGGCAGTGGTCAGTTTCTGAGCTCTCATGACCCATCCTTATAGCGTCTCCTTCTCAACCAGCACAAGAAATAAAATAGTCAAAACAGAAAGGCAAAGCCTCTCTGCAACCCTCTTCCCTATTTCTTCACTCTCCTGACAAAAATGGACTGAAAAATTTCCAAAATCAAGAAGTATAAAGCCTGATTTCTTTTTCTAGTCAGACTAAGGAAACAATTTATTTTCTTTCCACTCTGTTCTAAAGAAAAGAGGAACAGCACCTCTCCCTGGAGCTATTCTAGCAGTTAACAACAAAGCTAAGTTCTACTTACCGTAGAACTTTGTAGGATATCAGAAAAAAAAAACAAAAAACAGTTTACAAAAATTTTTTTAGAGGCAGGGTCTTGCTCTGTCACCTGGGCTGGAGTACAGTGGCATGATCACAGCTCACTGTAACCTCAAATTCCTGGGCTCAGGTGATCCTCCCACCTCAGCCTCCCTACAAGCTGGGACCACAGGTGCTCCACCACACCCAACTAATCTTTTTTTAATTTTTATTTTTGTAGAGACAAGGTCTTGCTATGTTGCCTGGGCTAGTCTTGAACTCCTGGCCTCAAGCAATTGTCTTTCCTTGGCTTCCCAAAGCCCTGGGACTACAAGTGTGAACCATCACGCCCAACCCCAAGCTGTTTTTCTCCTACTGGATGCTCACAACACAGAACACTTCTGTGACCCCAGATGGCTATAATTTTCCCTCCACATACCAAGCAATTCTGCAAACGATTCTCCAGGAGACACCAGCTGGGTGTCCTCAAATTCAATTCTGACACTATCTACCTGGAGTTAGATCCCACAGGATGAGGGCTCAGTCCCACAAGACTGCCACCCTGTACTTCAGATGCCGCTTGCAAGTAGTAGGTTGTCACCTATACTTCTGAGCAACAGGATATTAGTTGGGGAAGGGGTGCTAGAACCCCTCCTTGGGTTCCATTAATTTGGTAGAGCAGCTCACAGAACTGAGGGAAGCACTTTATTAATGTTTACCCATGTATTATGAAGATATTACGAGGGATACAGAACAAAGCATGGGGAAAGGCATGTGGAGCTTCTGTTTCCTCCTTGGGGTCACCACCCTCCAGGAACCTCCCTATGTTCAGCCATCCAGACACCCATCTGAACCCTGTCCTTTAGGGTTTTCACGGAGGCTTCATTGCATAGGCATGATTGATTAGACCATTGGCCACTAGTGATCAACTTAACCTTGAGCTCCTCTGCCCTCCTGGGAGGTTGAGGTTGGGGCTGAAAGTCCCAACCCTCTAGTCATGCCTTGTTCTTTCCAGTGACCAACCCCCATCCTGAAGCTACCTAGGACCCCCCTCTCAGCTGCCATTATCTCATTAGCATACAAAAATACTCTTGTCACTCAAGATATTTAAAGGTTTTTGTTTTGTTTTGTTTTTGAGACAGAGTCTCGCTCTGTCGCCCAGGCTGGAGTGCAGTGGCAGGATCTCAGCTCACTGTAACCTCCGCCTCCCGAGTTCAAGCGATTCTCCTGCCTCCGCCTCTAGCGTAGCTGGGGTTATGGGTGCACGCTACCATGTCCAGCTAATTTTTGTATTTTTGGTAGTGATGGGGTTTTGCCATGTTGGCCAGGCTGGTCTCCAATTTCTGGCCTCAAGTGATCCACCTGCCTTGGCCTCTCAAAGTGCTAGGATTACAAGAGTGAGCCACTGTGCCTGGCCAGATTTAAAGGATTTTAGGAGCCGTACATCAGGAAACTGAAAGAAGACCAAATATCTGTTTCACAATGTCACCAGCTTCTTTACAATTCCTCAGTAACATATGACTTACAATTTTCTCTAATACAACTGTAGTCTAAGTGATGTTGGCTTACATATCTTTTGATCCTGAAAGTTATATTAGTATACGTTTGTTGTACACAAACGCAGATGTATACGGATACTAGAACATTCTTTAAGGTAGCATAAGTTGGGAAACAACCTAAATGTTTATAGGTAGGGGCAGAGTCAAGTCATTCTTCCATATGATGCAGCCAGCACTACATCACTATAAATAGTGAGACAAAATCTCACTCTCTGGGACAATCTCCAAGACAGGGTGTTAAGTGAAAGAGGAAAGTGCAAGTCCTTGTGTGGAGTATCCTACCATTTGTAAGAAAAGGATGTGTGGCCATTATACATGTTTGGAATATCTGGAAGGATGCACAACGAGTTAGCAATAGTAATTGCTTCTGGGTAGAACTAAGGAAGACTTGAGAATGGAGGGAGAGGGAAAATTACTTTTAATTATTCTCTTTTTGTTCCTTCTGAATTTTGCACCGTGTGCATTGATTATCTGTTAATAACTAAAATAATATAAAATAAATAAATAATCAGCATCTCTTAACCACAGCAAAGGTGGTTTAAACTATGTCTTTAAACAATTAAATTCAATAACACTTAAACAGAGATTGAAGGTGGCTTCACAATGGGCCGGGAAATAATACGTGACACAATTTGCAAGAACAAAAACCGTGTCTGTGAAAATCACATTAAAATGTGTTGGGAAACAGCTTGAAGAAAAACTGTTCTAAAATAGGACCAACAATAAATAAATAAGCAAATAAAGTAAGCAACACAAATTTCTTAAAACCACTGGGATTCCTGCATTTTTAAGTTATTTCTTTGTGGCCCTAACCCCAAGTTAAGCACCAGGGACTCCTTGGAACTGAATGGTACCCCACGGTGGGAACATGGCCCATATGGTACAATTATCTAGATGATTTCAGCAAAAAATACATCTTTGATTCAGTGTTTTATACAATAGGAATAGATGGGGAATATTAACAAGAATTGAAACTGTGTGTGGAACCATATTCGATCAATTTCAAGTTTAATTAAGCCAGCTACTCTAAACCCCTGTTCTTAAAGAGTGCCTCAAAGAGTACAGCCCTATCTACTCTTTAATATTATTAAGAATCCCAAAGGGCTTTTGTTTATGTGGGTTATATCTATTATATTTACTGCATTAGAAAAATAAAACTTAGAAGCTAAAAAATTAATTAATTTAAAATTAACAACATTAAATCCATAACATGTAACACAGAATGTTTCCATGAAAAATAATTGTACTTTCCAAAACAAAACAACTGGTAAGAAGAGTGGTGTGGTTTTGAATTTTTGCAAATCTCTTTAACATTGAGCTTAATAGAAGACAGCTGGAAAGCTCAATTCTCATGTCTGCTTCTGCATTCGATCTGTTGAGTATGTGGTTTGGTTGAAATTTATGAAGGAAATGCAATCTTATACAGAAATGTCATTGGAAAAGAGAAATATCTTGATAGCCATCTCAGGTCATCATCCCTCTCTATAAATAGATGCGTTCTACACCAAAATTTGACAAGCAGTTGTTTCTTAACTTCTGCTTAAAGATTGCAATGTGGAATCTGAAATCACATCAATAAACTTTTCATATTCTATTACATTAAAGCCCATTTGGTCTATCTTAAGCTTTAAACAGATCTTTAACCTACATATTATTTTGTTAGATTTAGAAAATATTGCTTCTATAGGTCTTCCAAATGCTGCTACTTTTCATTATACAATATTAACAAATTACAGTAACTGATATCACCATCCATCTAATCAGACAAGTTTTTTACCCACTGGGAAGCTGCCACACTCAAGTTTCCCAAAATGCTAATTTTCACTTGAAAACTCAAATTTTATCCTTGAAAACAAAAACAAATACTGTCAGTTGTTTCCCTTAGAATGAATGACAGGCTACTCTTCATTTTTGGGAAAATATCTGCTGCCAAAATCTAAGCATGCTTTGTCTGTCAGTTGTTCTTCCAAGTGCAAATGGAAGAAACATCTTGTTGAACTCACGACTTGGGCCACTGCACAACTGCCTTTCCTCAAGACAGTCACAGTTCTTTGATATGAGCAGAAGTGCTTCATGCATCTTCCCTTTCATCACTCTGAATATTAAAAAGATGTGCGTTGCGGCCTGGTGCGGTGGCTCACGCCTGTAATCCCAGCACTTTGGGTGGCCAAGGTGGGTGGATCACAAGGTCAGGAGATTGAAACCATCCTGGCTAACACGGTGAAACCCCATCTCTACTAAAAATACAAAAATTAGCTGGGCGTGGTGGCATGTGCCTGTAATCCCAGCTACTTGGGAGGCTGAGGCAGGAGAATCGCTTGAACCCAGGAGGCAGAGGTTGCAGTGAGCCGAGATCTTGCCACTGCACTCCAGCCTGGCAACAGAGCTAGACTCCATCTCAAAAAAAAAAAAAGAAAAAAGAAAAAGTATGTTGCTGGACACGGTGGCTCACGCCTGTAATCCCAGCACTTTGGGAGGCTGAGGTGGGCAGATTGTTTGAGCTCAGGAGTTCGAGATCAACCTGGGCAACATGGTGAAACCCAGTCTCTACTAAAATACAGAAAATTAGCCAGGTGTGGCGGCATGTGCCTGTAATCCCAGCTACTCAGGAGGCTGAGGCAGGAGAACTGCTTGAACCCGGGGGGTGGAGGTTGCAGTGAGTCAAGATTGTGTCACTGCACTCCAGCCTGGGCAACACAGCAAGACTCCGTCTCAAAAAAAAAAAAAAAAGAAAAGAAAAAAAAAGAGGATGTGTGTGTTTAAGGGTCCAGATTTAATAACATTAATAATTTTTACTGTTGTTTTGTCAAGGTCATTCTGGAATGCAGCTGGGCTTTTCTTTTCCCCCCTACTGCTTGGTGATGAAGAATATCATGATTATTGGTTTGGTTTGGAGCCACCACCTTGATTCCTGCTAAGGCACTTGGAGTCTTCCCACCACAACTTTTGTACCAGCATAGATGTCAACACAGTGAAAAGACGAGTAATATCTTAATAGTATCAAGAAAATAGCTTTAACCACACAAACTCCTTGAAAAGGACTCAGGGGTGTAGGGACCACACACTGAGAACCACAGAATTAAAATGCTTTAGGCTGGGGAAGTCATTACGTTTTGTAATAGAACTGGAGGTAGTATATTTTCCACCATGTGGGTAAATGGTGGAGATTCAGACACAGTCTGTATAGCTAGTGTTTCATATCTGTCCTTATTTTTGACTCTGCGAATGGCCACCCAAGGCTGCCAAGGGCTCATCATTGAGATGGTGCTGGGCTTGTTAAACTGGATATCCTAACTCCTGGGCCTTCTGGTTTGAAAGATGTGTGGGCCAGGCAGATAAGCACCAGGGCAAGCCACCTGGGCCACAGGGAAACACTCTCCCCAACAGAAACCACTTATTTTCTTCCTATTGAAAACAAGCCTCAGAGACCCAGGTAGTCAAACAACATCAATAAAAACAAACAAAAAACCCATTTTAATCTCATAAGTAGGTCAGGGTTGCACATTTCATGAGAATTGGGTCCAAAAGACCAGGTACCACTAATTACCCAGATATTTCAGTTGAGCTGATTTAGTGAGCAGTTTCCGTTCTGCATTTTACATTTTTATGAATACAACTGCAGATAAAGTATGCACAGACATAGAGTATTCTATTTCTTCTTCAAGGATATATCTCTCTATGACGTGTATTTATTCATACAGTAGCGCCCTCCCCCCACCCTGCCTTATCTGTGGTTTCTCTTTCCACCCTTTCAGTTACTCATGGTCCACTGTGGGGCTGAAAATAGATTAAGTACAGTACAATACAATATTTTGACAGAGAGAGGCCACATTCACATATCTTTTATTACAGCATAATGTTATTATTCTTCTATTATATTATTATTTATTGCTAATCTCTTATGACTAGCTTATAAGTTAAAATTTATCATATGTATGTATATACAGGAAAAAACATAGTATATGCAGGGTTTGGGACTATCCACAGTTTCAGGCATCCACTGCAAGTCTTGGAACTTATACCCACCAGATAAGGGGGGACTATTGTGTAATATTTGTATATGAGTATTTTCTTTAGTGTATGTCTGTCCACAAAGTAGGCTTTCCTGTACCCATACATCAGAAAGACAGACATGTAGATCTATAGAAGGCCACTGGAGAATCAGAATATGCCACACCAAAATATGTCACACCAGAATATGCCACTTTGGCATAAGGATTTAAAAAAATTTTTTTATTTTCATAGGTTTTTCAGGAACAGGTGGTGTTTGGTTACATAAGTAAGTTCTTTAGTGGTGATTTGTGAGATTTGGGTGCACGCATCACCCAAGCAGTATACACTGCACCCAATTTGTAGTCTTTTATCCCTCACCCACTTCCCACCCTTTCTCCAAGAGTCCCCAAAAATCCATTGTATCATTTGTATAAGGATTGTTTTGGGGTGAAAGCAATTAAGAAGCAGCAAATGCAGAAAAAGCAGGACATAAATTTCCCTTTGTGAAGGCGTTTCTCCTCTCCTCTTCCATACCAAGAGGAGACCAACTCTTGTCACTGGAGACAGAAAGTCAGCACCAAGACAGGTCTGCACTAACAAACCTCACCAATATCACCCTTACCTTTCATTAGGTTCCCCTATATGTTTAATCTCCCACTCCTAGAAGCCCATGTTGCTTTTTGCTTGTTTTGTTACTTCTCCGCAAATTTATCACCCTTTGTTAAAATAGTATATAAACTCCTGGGTCTAACAGCCTCTTTGGTTCTTCACTTCTTTTCTATGAATGTCCCTTCACATAAAAACTAAAATAATAACATGAAATAAGATTTGTATGTCTTTTCTCCTGATGGTCTCACTTTTGCCAGTGTAATTAACAGACCCAAGCTAAGGAACAGAAGAAGGTTGAGGAAAAGTTTTATTTTCCTCCCCTATACTACATAGTCCAGTATGACTGAACACACATAGTCATTGAGGGAAAGTGTTCAGTTGAGGGTGGGAGGGGATGCATTGGCCAAGGTTTCAAGAGGAGAATTGACTGCTTGGATTCAGTTCTTCATTTGCTCAAAGATAAGCCACCCAGTGCCCCATTGTGTTAGTCTGCCAGGGCTGTCATCACAAAGTACCACAGACTGGATGGCTTAAACAACAGAAATTTATTGTCTCCAAGTTTTGGAAGCTGGAAGTCCAAGATCAAGGTATCAGCAGGGTTGGTCCCTTCTGAGAGCTGTGAGGGAGCATTTGCTCCATGCCTCTCCCTAGCTGCTGGTGGTTTGCTGGCAATCTTTGGCATCCCTTGGCTTGTAGACTCACTTCCCTGATCTCTGTCTTCCCTGGACATAGTATTTCCCTGTGTGTACGTCTGCCCAAATGTCCCCCTAATATCCCCTTTTACAAGGACACCACTCATATTGGATTAGGGATACCCTAATGACCTCCTCTTAACTAATTACTCTGTAACAACCCCATTTCCAAATAAGGCCATAGAGTTATTAGGAGTTAGGGCTTCAGCATATGAATTTGGGGCAGAGACACTCAACCCGTAACACCTTCACTAATAATAGTAGCAAATTGTTCTTAACTAATAGTAGCATGAGGAAGAATCTAATAGATGTGGGGCAGAGAGAGGGATGGCGAGGAGGAACTAGTGCAGATATCCCTAATGTTTTTGGCACCAGGGACCCATTTTGTGGAAGACAATTTTTCCATGAATTGGGAGGTGGGGGGCAGAGAGTTTCAGGAGGAAACTGTTCCAACTCAGATAATCAGGCATTAGATTCTCATAAGGGGCACGCAACCTAGATCCCTCACATGTGCAGCTCACACTAGGGTTCATGCTCCTATAAGCATTTAACGCCTCCACTGATCTGATAGGAGGCGGAGCTCAGGTGAGAATGCTTCTTGCCTGCTGCTCACCTCCTGCTGTGCAGCTGGGTTCCTAACAGGCCACGGACCAAGAACCGATCTATGGCCTGGGGATTGGGGACCCCTGAACTAGTAGGGCAAGGTTTAGGAGAAAAAGGGGCTCCATCCACACCATGAGAATGGGGCACTGGGGTTGTACAGAGCCAGTGGTGGCCCAGTGTCCCTGTGTCCCTGTCCTATACTGGATCCAGCTCATGAGACAGATGCAGTTTATGGTCAGACTCCATGTGGTCCAGTCCTCCCTTGATAAAGAAGGTAATCCAATGGGAAGAAAGTGAACTGTCCCTGGTCCCATCATCACTGGGTTCTCTCTGGCTTGTAAGGACAGCCAGTTTCACATGGAGTGTCTGGGACAGAGTCCGCACAAATTTGATTTGGTGTCAGTGATCTGGGGCTTTGTGGCAATGTTCTGCCCTGCTTGAGGTTACAGGCCAAGGTTCAAAGACCAGCGACCCAAAAGCCTGGTCACTGGAGTGTGGATGCTGGGTGGAGTATTCACAAGCACTCTACAGAAGGCCCAATACCTGAGGTTAAGACCATAAACTCAACTCTCCTGATCAAAAAGACAAATACTATTCTCTTAAGACAAATGCTGTCTCTAGGCAAATGCTATCAGGATGATGAAAATCACTTTTCTGCCCATTTTGTTGTTGTTGTTGTTGTTGTTGTTGTTACAGATCTCTGGCAACAAAATGCTCCAGACGAAAGAAATCAAAATTAAATACTGTCTGCAGTTTAACACTGCCACTAAATTCCATCTTATGTTGATTTTTGTGTCCTCTTTATCAGAAGGCTGCTTGATTGAGAAAATGATTGTCTAGCTGTTATACTATGGCTTGCATTGACCAAGTATCCCAGCCTCATGACACTGATACCCTAACTATCAAATGGAGGCACTTCTGTGATGCAGAGGACACAGTTCCACACATGAGCTTGCAAGACACAGTCTCTGCCATCAGGGACTCAACATTCTAGGATTTAGTTTTCCAGATTTGTTTCTTTGATTTAATGGAAAAGATGTTTCTATTTCCCACCATGCTATTTTTATATTGAGACCAGAGTTCATTGGTACATCTTTTTGTTCCCATCAGCTTTTTGCCCCTCTTGGGGTCCTGTTGTGTGCATTGGCAGCGTAGCTCAGAGGAGTAGCCCTAGGAAAGAATCACAGTGGAGGGCAGTCCTTCCCCACACACATGCAAGTCCTCCAACACCATGCATGTCCAGCAGCAATCTTGGCCACGTTGTGGACCAGAAAGGAAAAGCCATAGTAAGAAACAGCTGTTTGGCTTGAAGATGTGTTGGTTTGCTTATGTTTGTAACTTGTTTGCTTTTATGCTTTGGGTTTTCAAGATGCTGGTGTTATTGGTGAGAATGGCAAGAACTCCTATGCCTTATGAACCATAACCAGCTCCTGGCATTCTCAAGTTGGTGGCAAGATGCATATGGAGGTGCATGTCACGTGCATGGGGATTGCAGGGGCCCCATGTGGATGGATCTTTGGTGCTTCTCAGATAAGACAAAACTACTTAGGAAGCAAAACTGTGATGGGAATAATGGATCACATATAAGAGAGATTTTTTTTTAATTTATAGTTTCCTCTTGGTTTAATTTACTTTTTCATTACAGGATTATAGCTCTAGGTGAGACATGATCTACAAACCAAACGACAAGCCACTTAGAGACATCAGGATGATGGAAATCAATTTTCTGCTAATTTGTTGTTGTTGTTGTTGTTGTTGTTGTGACAGATGTGATTCATTTCTGGCAAAAAAAAATGCTCCAGATGAAAGAAATCAAAATTAAATAGTCTGCAGTTTAATACTGCCACGAAATTGCATCTTTAGGTTGATTTTTTTGTCCTGTTTATTTTATCAATTGATTACTTGATTGAGAAAATGATTGTCTGGATCAGTTATACTATAGGTTGCATTGGCCAAGATACCAAAATCATTGCAGAACCATTGTTTTTCATTCTGACAGTTTTACTCAATAGACACTGTACCTCTCAGATAACTAGGAAACCCGAGTAAAGGCTTCCGTCAATAATGTCAGAACACTAATTTACTCTCCTGCTTCTTGCCTTTTCCTGCAGCTTAGACGGCATGGGAACCCATTACAATTCCCTCATAGTGGAAAGCAAGCTCAGGATGCTTGCATTGGGCCTGACTCAGGAAGTGGTGTCAAGCGTCAGGTCCCTGGGGCAGCTCTTCCCTTCCTCTCTCTGATGTTTGCCCCCAGAGGAATGAAGATTCTTCCAGATTTTAGTACAGAATGGAGGCTGTCAGTGATACCCATATGTTAGAAAAAGCCAACAGAGCAATAATGTCTCCAAAAAATGAAAGATGCAGCTTTTAGAATGGTTGGAAATTACAGTTCGATTTTGAATTATTTGCAAGCCACTTGAAGATTTCATAAACTTATTTCATCAACTCTAACAATAGCCCTTTACTGGTATTATTATCTGCATTTTGCAGGAGTAGAGATTGAGGTACAAAGAGAGGACACATTATACTTGCCTGAGGCTTCGATGAAACGTCTGACAATATCAGGGGACATATTTATACTTCTAACAGTATTTTTAGCTATTCAATGGATGACAATTGCTTCTCTTTTTAAAGATCACAGCCATTGAGGAATCCACCATATTTCTGTAGTAGGAAGAATGTTTATCTCTGTGTCTTGTCTTTCTGGTTAAAGGTATTTGCTTCCATCACACTACCTGACTTCAAACTATACTACAAGGCTACAGTAACAAAAACAGCATGGTACTGGTACTAAAACAGATATATAGACCAATGGAACACAACAGAGGCCCCAGAAACAACACCACACATCTACAACCATCTGATCTTTGACAAACCTGACAAAAACAAGAAATAGGGAAAGGATTCCCTATTATATAAATGGTGTTGGGAAAACTGGCTAGCCATATGCAGAAAGCTGAAACTGGATCCCTTCCTTACATCTTATACAAAAATTAACTCAAGATGGGTTGAAGACTTAAACTTAAGACCTGAAACCATAAAAACTCTAGAAGAAAACCTAGGCAATACCATTCAGGACATAGGCATGGGCAAAGACTTCATGACTAAAACACCAAAAGCAATGGCAACAAAAGCCAAAATAGGCAAATGGGATCTAATTAAACTAAAGAGCTTCTGAACAGTAAAAGAAACTATCATCAGAGTTGAACAGGCAACCTACAGAATGGGAGAAAATTTTTGCAATCTAGCCATCTGACAAAGGGCTAGTATCCAGAATCTGCAAAGAACTTAAACAAATTTACAAGAAAAAACAAACAACTCCATCAAAAAGTGGGCAAAGGATATGAACAGACATTTCTCAAAAGAAGACATTTATGCAGCCAACAAACACATGAAAAAATGCTCATCATCACCAGTCATCAGAGAAATGCAAATCAAAACCACAACGAGATACCATCTCATGCCAGTTAGAATGGCGATCATTAAAAAGTCAAGAAACAACAGATGCTGGAGAGGATGTGGAGAAATAGGAACACTTTTACATTGTTAGTGGGAGTGTAAATTAGTTCAACCATTGTGGAAGACAGTGTGGCTATTCCTCAAGGATCTAGAACTAGAATTACCATTTCACCCAGCAAACCCATTACTGGGTGTATACCCAAAGGATTATAAATCATTCTGCTATAAAGATACATGCACACATATGTTTATTGTGGCACTGTTCGCAATAGCAAGGACTTGGAACCAACCCAAATGCCCATCAATGATAGATTGGATAAAGAAAACGTGGCACATATACACCATGGAATACTATGCAGCCATAAAAAGGATGAGTTCATGTCCTTTGCAGGGACATGGATGAAGCTGGAACATTCTCAGCAAACTAACACAGGAACAGAAAATCAAACATCACATGTTCTCACTCATAAGTGGGAGTTGAACAATGAGAACACATGGACACACGGAGGGGAACATCACACACCAGGGCCTGTCAGGGAGTGGGGGCCTGGGAGAGGGATAGCATTAGGAGAAGTATCTAATGTAGATGACGGGTTGATGGGTGCAGCCAACCACCATGGCACATGTGTACCTGTGTAACAAAGCTGCATATTCTGTACATGCACTCCAGAACTTAAAGTATATATATATGTATATTTGGTATTTGCTTCCTCTTCGGCAATGTAATGGCCACACCATGTCATCATCAGGGATGTCTTTCTATCTTGGATGCAAGTTTTTACCCTGTGCATTTGTCAAAGTGCTCTTAGCTCTTGGAAAAACAGGTTCTCTGCTCCCATAAGGAAGTGAGAAGAAAAGAATTTTCCAGCTTTCTAAAAGGCAATGTGCATTCTGTCTTAGCCACTTCCCATCACCCCCAGCCCCACCAGGAAAAGTCAGTATTCATTTTTGATGTATGAAAGTAATTACATCTAAGTTACCTTAACCAGGCTCCATAATTCAAGTCAAAAGTAACCAAAAGCAGAATGAAAAACACATGGTAAAGAATGGAAACAGCATGGTCTATTAAAATACCTTTGCAGTTTGCTTTTATCTCTTCTTCCAGACATCCTGCCTAGGGTCTCTCTCTTCTGCTCTGCACCAGGGTCACCCTCCTCCCTTCCCTGAGCCAGCAGTCCTGGAAGGTAGCCTTTGATGTGAGGGCTCCCCACTCCTGCATCTACGTTCTGCAAAATTACAGGAAGAGGCTGGAAGCCCCTGTGCTGCTGCAAAGACCCCGAAATAATGCAGAAGGGAGGCCAGGCACTCAGGCGGAGATATTTGCCACTTATTTTGTGGCACAGAAGGGAGGTGCATGAGAACACATGTACAGCAACACCCGGCACTCCCACACTTAGGCACAAATAGTGCTGGGGTGCAGATGCTGCCGAGGAGGTGTGGGGTTGCTGAGAATTAGCTGAGTTGCTTTGAAGCTTCTTAGAGATTTCTACTCACATGGCCCTATCACTCCTTGGTGAATGGTGCAAGGTTTTGGCTTTTTCTTTCTTTTCCTTTTTTGATAAAGACATGTTTATAGAACTGACCAAATAGGAAGGCATTTCACTGGCTCTAGCCTAAAGGATCAAACTAAGCCATCTGCAGAGAATGAAGGATGCCTGAGAGGGGTGTGTAGGAGTAAGAGAGCCGCCCTTGGCACTGTAAGAATCCAGGCAAAAGGAAAAAGAAAACCTGCAAAGATGGTTTATAGCAGGGGACTGCAAATTTTGGTGGCTGCCCACACCAGGAAGTACATTTTTTACATCATAACCACATCAAACACCCTCACATTTAATGCTAGAAAAATATACTGTCATGAAAAAATTCTGGAAAGAATTTCTTACTATGTGAAAAAGCATTTTATTCCCTTTAATTCTGTTTTTTCCTGCTCCAGTCAATTTCATTTGTTGTTAAAAATATACCGATCTCAATCCACTGAACTGATTTCATGACCCATAACATGCACTATGAAACTGACCCCGAGCTTGAAACACTTCTGTTTCAGTGAAGCCTGGACAACAGAGAGTGTCTCGTGCACATGTGGAGAGGGCAGCAGAAAAGCACCCCAATTTAGAACAATGTCACAAAAGAAAAGTGAGGCTTGAGGAATGGAGGTGCATCTCTCAAATGTCAATAATCAATAGGAGAAATGTGCCCCTGACTTTCAAACAGAGGCCCTTGTGAGGGAGTTACCTCATTGGTCTGCCTTACAAGAAACTTTATTCGGCATGTCTTGTCTTTCATGTGAAAGGAATAAGAGTGTTTGAGGTTGCAGGCAAGCATTTAGATGTTGAATAATCTCTCTAAACCATTGTGCTTACAGCTAAGGCAGCTTCACTAGGCCCTGGGTGCCTGGGTATGAGGCTTTGGGCTCAGAGAAGGGACTCCCCAACCCCCGACAGGGCCCCAAGAACCTGCAGTTACACCTGTGGAGCTCACATACTTACTAAAAATGCTCTCACAAGCACCTCAGTTTGGACCATAAATTCAATGGTCACCCTAAGTACGAATAACTGAGGAAAGTATGTCTAGAGTATGCAACCTATTTTATTCCTACTGCTTTGTCACAAAAACACACAGCCCGTGTAAATTCACCTCTGATTTCTAAAACTGTGATGCTCACATTAAGGAAAGGATCAAAGCAACCGGGTACCAGGTAAGTAATCCTGTTCTGAGAACTCATGGTCATAAAAGGTCCCAGTCAACTAGAAACCTGCTGAGGGTGGCCCCTAGTCCTTCCCACCTGGAGGAACAAAGGTCCTTTTAGATTCTAGTCCTAGAGGCCCTGCACCATCCCCAAGTGGGTGGAGGTATGTGTATACGTGTAGGGGCGGCCTGTGCCACTCATAGGTGAGGTCTGGACATAGCTCAGCTGACACAGATTTGGGAGCCAAGGGCTTGCCGAGCTGTGAACACCCCATATTCCCCAAACTGCAGCTCATCTCCAGCTTCTAGTTTCCCTGCAACCCCACTACTTTTGTACCCAAATAATTCTCGTATCCTGTTGGCTTGCTCCCTCCCTGGTGGATCAAAGCTGGCTGGTTTGCTGGGCCTTGGAATTACCTTCGGGATCTTTCCATCCCTGAGAGGTTGGGCTCCTCATAGGCCGCCAGCCTGACTCGGAGGCCCGTCTACTATCCCCTCCTGCGGACAGGCCCGCCCATGGCTGCCCCATGACCATGCTTGTCCTGTCATTTGGCTTCGTGTGGGTCTGCTTGTTCTGCCACCTTGCTAGGCTGGTTCCTGGAGCTTCTATCTGCTGTGGCCTGGGTCGCCACCCTCTCCCTGGTCACCTGTGTGCCCAGACCCTGTGTCCCTCACTGGAGCACTCTGAGCTAGGCAGCCTCAGCTTTTCCTTACCTGCTCCTCTTACTGTGGGGATCCTGCTTCCAGGTCTGCCCTTGGCGGCTGCTCTGTACTCTGTACAGACAGCCTGTTGGATGGGTGGCATGTCATGGCCTGTCCCCACGCTAGGCTTTCATTTTTACTTTGTAACCTACATTTATCAAATGTCTGTGGTTGCTTAAAAGTCAATAATATATTTGGAGATGGGGTGAGATGGACTGTTTTAAACCTTACCTTCATAAGATAAAACAATGTTGAAAGTTAACTGTGAGCCTTTGGCATCCTATACTGCAGAGGAGAAGGGCAGAAGGGGATGACCTGTCCTGTTTAATGTGGCATACAAAACCTGAATCTGGGATCCAGAGGTTTCCACCCTCCCTCCACTGCCACAAGGAGGGAAAAGGACTTAATAAACACCAAAGACTTTACCCCACAATATGATGGTCAAGAAATCGGCTGGGAGTCAAATCGCAGTTCTGCCTCTTAGTAATTGGTAGCAAAATGATGGTCTACCAAAATGTGCACATCTGAATTCCTGGAACCCATGAATATGACACCTTACATGGCAAGAGAGGCTTTGCAGATGTGATTAAGTTAAGGATCATGAGATAGGGGGATTATTCTACATTATCTGGACAGCCCCCAATGTAATCACCAGTGTCCTTATATATGAAAGATGGAGGTAGGAGAGCCAGGGTGAAAGAGAAATGTGAAGATGCTGTGCTCTGAGCTTTGAAGATAGAAGAAGGGGCCATGGGCCAAGGAATGCAGGCAGCTTCCAGAAGCTGGAAAAGATGGGGAAACATTCCTCCCCTAGAGCCTCCAGAATGCAGCCCTGCTAATACCTTGATTCTGGCCTAGTGAGACCCGTTTCAGACTTCTGACCTCCAAAAATGAAAGACAGTAAATTTGTGTTGCTGTAAGACAGTAAGTTTATAGTAATTTGCTACTGCGTCCATAGGAAACAAGTACAGCAACTATAGCTCCTTGGTTCAGATACTTTTCTAGATTTGTTCCCTCATCTGCAGCCTAGGAATTGTAATTGTCCCTGCACCAGGTGGCTGCTGTGAAGACGGGACAGTGCAAAGCAAGTCAAGCGCACGGGGTACTTTCTGCCATACAACGTGGGCTCAGTTGATGGTAGCCATGGCTGTTAGTGCCTCCTTGAATCCCTGCAAGTGACGGACAAGGTTACTGTTATTATTCCCATTTTACAGATGTGGTTCTGGGAAGTTAAAATCTTGCCTGGGCCCAGTGCGAGCGGCAGAACTAGGACCTTGTGCCCTGGCAACCTGACTCGTCAGCTCCAACCTCCCTTCCTTGACAAAATGCAAGTGTAGTGGAAATTTTTAAAATGAAGTTTAAGTGGTGAACAAGGGACATTAGACTTGGATCCTAACAAGAACACTGTGACCAGTGATAGGCATCGTTGGGGCTCAGCAAACGACACCCCAAAGTGTGGCACCGTGGCTTGCTGAGTGCTTTGAATCGAAGCGCACTGGAAAGCCCTCTGAAGCAAAGTCTCTGTCTGATCTTCTCCTGTCCTCCTCCTGTTTCCTTTCCTCCCTTAAGGTAGGTCAGAGAAGCCAGAACCACTCTTTCTCCAAAATAAAACCTAGAAATAGGCCAGGCAAGGTGGCTCATGCCTGTAATCCCAGCACTTCGGGAGGCCAAGGCGGGCAGATCACCCGAGGTCAGGAGTTCGAGACCAGCCGGGCCGACATGGTGTAACCCTGTCTCTACTAAAAATACAAAAAATTAGCCGAGCGTGGTGATGGGCGCCTGTAGTCCCAGCTATTCTGGAGGCTAAGGCACAAGAATCGCTTGACCCTGAGAGGTAGATGTTGCAGTGAGCTGAGATCGCACCACTGCACTCCAGCCTGGGCAACAACAGCGAAACTCCGTCTAACAAAACCCTAGACATATTACTTTAAGCTTTCCCCAGCCCTTTTGCGTAGAGTTGGCTATAAAGAAATTCCCGAACCTACCTTGTCTGAAAGGAGATCCTAAGGTCTCATTCCACAGAGGTCCTGCCCTGTGGCTGGGAGGAAGGACTGCCCCATACAGAGGCCAAGATGAATCAGAGCAGACAGGCCTTTCTGGGGTTCCCCACTCAGTCTGTTGCCGTTAGGCCATACTCATTATGTCCAATCACATTTTTACACCACTATACACTCTTCATCGACTCTAAACATAAAAATGGACAGTTTTCTCTTGGATCTTTGGGTCTTCATTTCTCAAGCCTCCCATGTCATGAAATAAATTAGTTATTCTTTTCTCTTGTTAATCTACATTTTGTAATAGGAATGCCAGCCATGACCCTTATGATGGGGAGGAAGAGTTTTATAACATTCCGCCTCTACAATGAATTACAGTCAAAAAGTTTCTAAGATCTCACATTAAATATACAAAAATAGGTTATTCACACCTTCATCCTTCAACAGACATTTATTTAGCGCCTACTAGACACCACTCACTGTTGTAGGTATTGGACATATCTCGGTGAACAAAATAGAGTCTCTGCATTCATTGGAGTTCACATTTTATTGGAGGAGAGATAAACATATATATGTAGGCAGATGTGTATATGTGGGAGATAGCAAGTAAACCAGGGTAAAAGCTAGAGATTGATAAGGAATGTCATTTTAGGTGAAGTGTTTAGGGGTAGCTCTCAGATTGGGTATGAATGAAGGAAGGAGGAAGGCATGTGATTGTCTTGGGGAAGAGTCTGACAGAGATGCCAGCAGGTGCAAAGGCCCTGGGGCAGGGCAGTGCTTGGCACAGCTGGGTCAGGGCAGTGTGACTGGAGCCCCTCTAGATGGACAGGGAGAGAAGGAAGAGATGAGGTCAGATTCCTAGGGCCTGGATCATGTAGGGCTCTGTTGGCTATGGGTGGAGTTAGGATTTTATTTCGACTTGGGAAGCCATTGGAACATTTGGGAAAAGGAGACACACTGCCTAATTTAAGTTACAAATATGATCGCAAATTTTAAACAGAGACCTGTGGTTAAACTGCGCTCACATTGGCCTCTGGGGTTGCCTGGCTGCTCCTACCTGAGGCTGGCAGAGGTTTGCTGACACTTCCCAGGAAAGAGTGAAGCATAGCAGACAAAAGTAGAAGCAGCTCGGGGCAGCATGCCAGGATCCTGCCGGAGCTCATCAGCAGCCAGAGTGGAGGATGTGCTGCTACTGCTGCTGCTCAATAATAGTAGCTGAAGGGTTTATCAATCCTTCTACCCAACTTTCATTATTTAAACAATGTTGAACTTGCCACTATGAGTTTCCAAACTGTCTGACTTGTGGAGAGCCCTGTCTTAATTAGAAGGTCCTCATCCCACTCTTCCTTGTTGCCTGCAGAGTTTTTCCACCTGAGAGTGTTTGTAGACATGGAAGTGTGGGTGTGCTTATTTCTCCCCTCACTTGGATGATCGCCCATGCTGGTTAATTTGAGTGCCAACACATTTGCACCTGCTCATAGGTTTTTGCATTTTCAATTTGCAGGAGTAGAGAAACAGGGATCTAAAAGGAGTTTGTCTCACGCACTTTCCACATCTCAGCTTTATGTCTTACACACGCTATTATTTTTTCTCTAAACCTAACTGATTTGAATGTCTTGTTTGACCTCTGTCTTTGATTTTGGGATTGGAAGGGCATAACATTTGGCCATTGGTTCTCTATTCAATGTAAATAAAGTTGAAGGAAAGAGACTATTCTCTCTTACCTGCTTTTTTGGTTCCTACATTATATTTAAAGAGAGCAAAATATTACAGTTTCCTAGTAAGTTAATTAAAAGATTCTGAAGAAAATTAGACAGCTTTTCAAAAAGGAAGTTTACAGAGTATAGAATTTTTTCAGCATTTGCATCCTCTTCTCTTCACCCAACACACACAGACTCATACAGAGGCACATACAGACACACACAGAGACATGTGTACAAAAACAGAGACATGTGTGCACACACAGACACACCCACATAAACTAATAAATTAGTAAATGGAAGCTTCCAAGTCAGAGAATCTACTCCTTAAGCATACATTATCATTAAATGTTAATACTTATTGCGTCCAAAAAATTCCATTTATAAAACACGTCCTTATGCTACGTATTGAAAGGTAGACAGTGAATATGAAACCTGGTTCCCAGCCAGGATTGCAGAAGGGAAAAGTACTAGCCAAGAAGAGAAACTTCTAGCTCCTTCCTTTGGATTTCAACACTCCTAGAACTCAACTGAATTAAACACAACAGTTTGGTTTAGCAAATATTTATTAGGCAGCTGTGCACTGTGTGCAAGTTACAGTGCTAGCTCTCAGGGTTTAACTAGGGTGGATGAATACCCTTCCCAGCCTCTTGAGAAGGTGCTGAAACTAAAGGGAGAATTAAAAATGAAAAATAAAAATAAGTTCAAAGTCCTCATTCTTCTTCTTCTTTTTTTTTTTTTTGAGAAGGAGTCTCTCTCTGTCACCCTGATTGGAGTGCGGTGGCACGATCTCAGCTCACTGCAACCTCCACCTCTCAAGTTCAAGCAATTCTTCTGCCTCAGTCTCCTGAGTAACTGGGATTACAGGCAAGCGCCACCATGCCCAGCTAATTTTGGTATTTTTTAGGAGAGGCAGGGTTTCCCCAGGCTGGCCAGGCTGGTCTTGAACTCCTGACCTCAGGTGATCCGCCCACCTCGGCCTCCCAAAGTGCTGGGATTACAGGCATGAGCCACCACGCCCGGCTTCATTTTTAAGATGAGGTCCTTTCTCCGTTTTGGGGACTTTTCCAAGTTTCTAGTGAGGTTAGTGTGAAACTGGCATTGCACTGCTTGTGTTTAAATCCTGCTTCTGCTGTACTGCCTCTGTGCCCCTTTGCTTCTCAGTGCCTTGGCGTCCTCACCTGTAAACAAGGAAACCAGAAGCACTCCTCATAGAGTGACCCTGCACATCCTGAGTGTGTGTGTGTGTGTGTGTGTGTGCAGCACACACAACACTGCTGCACACGCCATGAGCACTTGAAGGCCAAGAACTATTATCTCTCTAATTCAGAGCTTTGTTTTATTTTAAATCTAGAATCCAAATTAATCCTATTCCAGATTCTTTATGAAAATGATTTTTTTCTTTTTTCTCCTTTTACTTTGGGGAGACAAGAGACTTCCTTATTTCATCTTACAAAATATTGGGTTTTCAAAATGTCCAAAAGAGAAGTGAGGTAGCCCTTGTCCTTAAGTCATTACCCACCCCTCAATGCATTTAGCATATTTTCTGGTACCTTCAAAGGAATCCGATCACTTTCCATCTCCATATTGTTCACATTCCTTCTCACCTGTCATGTTCTCAGCCTCTGCTAATTTCTCCTTTCCTCGAGGCGCCACGTCCCTTTCTCTGTAAACTTTATCCCAAGTATTTAAAAACATTCATAGATTTTGCCCTCAATACCTGAAGCATTCATTTATGTCATTCAAACCATGCTGTCCCTTGCATATGGCAACAGGGTTGCTCTTTTGCAATTCAAGTCTAATGCCAACTGGATCAGAAAGTACTGGAAAGAAAGACATTGGCCGGGCACAGTGGCTCACGCCTGTAATCCTAGCACTTTGGGAGGCTGAGGCGGGCAGATCGCCTGAGGTCAGGAGTTCGAGACCAGCCTGGCCAACATGGTGAAACCCTGTCTCTACTAAAAATACAAAAATTAGCAGGGTGTGGTGGCCTATGCCTGTAATCCCAGCTACTCAGAAGCCTGAGGTACTAGAATCACTTGAACCTGGGAGACGGAAGTTGCAGTAAGCTGAGATTGTGCCACTGCACTCCAGCTTGGGCAACAGAGTGAGACTCCATCTCAGAAAAAAAAAAAAAACAAGACATTATCTTTAACTTGGTTGCACCCTCGGCAATGAATAGCACTGTTCTAAGCTTCAGTTTCCTTCTCTGAAAATAGGAATAATAACAAAATTAATAATAAAGTTTATCTATAGTGCTGTTGTGTTAAATGTGCTAAAACATAGTTACTGGATATAATGATCATTCAATAAATTTTAACTTTTTTTTTTTAGATGGGGTCTTGATCTCTTGCCCAGGCTGTTTTCAAACTCCTGGGCTCAACCAATCCTCTCATCTCAGTCTCTGAAACTAGCTATTATTTTTAATGGACTAAATCATTCTGGTTGGTTATTTATGATTTTTATAATTGGTGGTAATAATTAGACTGTTTTATGTTTGCATAGAATTTTGCATTACCAAAACTTTCATGATTAGTCTTAGTATAGAAAATTTTAAAATGTAGAGAAAAATGTAAAATTACTACCAATCTTATCCTTCAGAATCAATAATTTTATATATTTTGGTGTATTTTTTCAGTTCATATATTATGAATATTGCTTTCTAGTCTGAGTTTTAAAAATTAAAAGTTCTATGCAAACTTTATTTTTGATGGTTGCATATATTCCATACTATGGCTATATCATATTTTATTTAACCATACTTCATTTTTGAGCTATTGCACTGTTTATTGGTTTTAGTTATTACATATTATTACATATATATAATGTTTTCATATAACCCATTGTGCCTTCATATTAACCATTTCATCTTCCTACAAAGGACATGATTTGGAGTAGATATTCAAATAATGTCATTTTCTATTTTGTGTTCATATGAAACCATGAACCGATACGTTGAAATTACTCTAGGTTTATGTGCACAGAACTAAGCCCAGGCAAAAAGCACTACGATGGCTTCTACATGAAAATAGGTGGTTCCCACAGCCGCTTCAGATACCATCTAGACATGCTTACTCTTTAAAGACCGAATGACAGCACTTTGGGAGGCCAAGGCAGCTGGATCACCTGGGATCAGGAGTTCATGACCAGCCTGGCCAACATGATGAAACACTGTCTTTACTAAAAAAACAAAAATTAGCTGGACATGGTGGCAGGTGCCTGTAATCCCAGCTACTTGGGAGACTGAGGGAGGAGAATCGCTTGAACCCAGGAGGTGGAGGTTGCAGTGAGCCGAGATTGTGCCACTGCACTCCAGCCTGGGTGACAGAGTGAGACTCCTTCTCAATAAATAAATAAATAAATAAACAAACAAACAAACAATAAAAAAAGACCAGAATGAAATTCTTGCACTTTCTTCTTAATATCTAATTATATGCTCCTTCTTAATAAAGCAGATCAAGTATGTTTTATGCATTGTTGCCTTGATATGGCTTTAGTTCAGTTTAATTTTTCAGTATTACTTTTTAACTGCAACAAAAGTCCTGTGTTAAAATGGATTTTTATTCCTCTTTTCTCTATCTAAAATGTATCCATTAAATTCAAATGAAGTACCAAATTGTAAAACATCAAATTGCTCAGAACCTATGTGAGTTCTTTTCTATTTTTCATCCACATTTTAGTGTATTAGAGACTAAGTGAGGAGGTGCTGACAAATCAATGGTAATAAAAAAAAATCAGTAAACCAGATTTTGTGGGGCGTGGAGGGCATGCAGATCAAGGCACAGGGTGGTTGAGTTTTTCATGATTCAAAAGTGACCGGTAATAGTGTAGAAGTCAATTACCAGATCATACTTTGAACTGATGTTATATTGCTATATTCTAATAAAATGTCTTATCTAAATCTTTATCCTTTTTTACTACTCATCTATCCAACTACTATGAATATTTTAATATGTTGACTAAACAAATTAGTCATAATGATGTATAGAGATAACCAATTTTCAAGGAATTATATTTTGAATCAACAGTAAAAGACATTGACTATAAATTGGACAGAAAACAGATTACCAAATAACTTGATTTATATATATATATATATATATATATGTTTTGTTAATTATTATTTACAGTTTCCCACATAATTTAATGTTTTTGGATTCACCTTAAAATATCTCATGGTGGTATTTTTTTTAAAAAAAACTACTGTTAAGTTAATGGTTAATCTTTCAATCAAAGATATCTTAGAATCAATAAATAATTAAGATAAACAATAAATTCCAAAAATAGTTATCTTTCAGTAGTAAGAGTATATACGATTTTCCATTTTCTTCTTTTTGTTGGTCTGTATTTTTTATAGTAAACATAGATTATTTGTAGAGTGAAAAAATATAAACAATCAATATAATTTTACCTCTTTCTTTGGTGGGGAGAGAATGAATTAAAATCAGTCTCTGGGCCGTATCTTGTAAATATGAAATATTTTAGAGATCGGTAGAAAGTGTGCAGGTCCCTGTGCTTTAGGTCGTGGGAATGCAGTGAGAGGCATGGCTTGGCCTGGCCTTGAGGATCTGAAATCAATGGAGAACTCTGGAAGCCCTGAATAGAACAATGAAACCTAAAAGTACAAATCGTGCTGAAAGGCTAGACGGTGGGTGAGCAGTCAGGGAACCCCGTATTGGAAAATACGCAACTTTTCATGGAAGTTATGGGTGAAAATAATTTTAAATATAAGAAAATGCTTCCAAAATGTAATCATTTGAGTGGATTAGTCACCTACTCAGTTAAATACAAAAACTTGTGTAAGGGGTCGGATGGATCTCAACATATAATAGACCTTATTCCAGCCCATCCTGGATACCCCAAAACCCTGACTTGGTCATTACACATTCTATGTATGTACCGAACACTCACATGTACCCCATAAATATGTAAAATATTATGTATCGATAAAATTTTAAAAGCCTAGCAATAAAATAAAATTCAAATAATATTCCTCAAGAAACAAATAAAAGGACTATAATAAACTTACATACAGCAAATATGAGCTACAATAGCATTAATCTGTAAGGCAGGTGTTTATTAACACTATCTTTGGACCTCATAATAATTTAGAAAAAAAAAACTGGACTGACAACTTTATTTTTCTTTTTAGATTATACTTGATAAAGTGTCTTACATGGAGTCTAGCTAGAGGATGTTTGTATATATATGATGTCTATTATCATATATATGGCATCCTATCAATATTGAGATTATTACACAATTGGCCAGGGCATTACTCAGGACTGTACATCTTGGAGTTTGCCCTGTTCTGGAAACTGTAAAATATTCATGCATTTCCTTTTTAAAGCATGCAATAGCTCCCTGGGCTTTCAAACCATCAGCTGCGAAGAGTCATGTTGTATAAACACACTTTCCCAGAGTAATCAGTCTCATCAGTAATTTGCCTTTTCGGCCCAGGCTTTCCGGAAATTCTGTCAGGGAGAAAAAGTTCAAGTGCACTGTGGTTTTCTCCCTTTCAAATGTTTATTTTATAACATTTCTTCTTTTGCTTTCCCCTTAAAAAATGTTTTCCGTTGTTCAAAACAGATTCCCACTGAGAGGGGGCAGAGGTTCAATTTTATTTAAATCTCTCCTCATTCCCAATGAGCAGGGGTTCTCTATCTTCAAGCTGACACCCCCTGTAGCTCTGGTCAGGGTGGCTTCTGTTCTTGGGCTCTGTCATTGGTGGGAGCCAGCTGCCAGCACCACCTGCATCTCTGCTGGGGTCGGCAAGCTCCCAGTGCCCGAGAGCTTCCTCCCAGGGCTGGGACACTCCTGCTGCATGGAACAAGATGCCTACAGAGCTGCTGCAGAGACAGGCTGGGAAGGATGGCAAGGGTGAGAGAAGGGCAAGGGGGAACCAGTGGCCCTTACCTGTGGTGTTAGGGTTCTGTCTTCTGTCCTCCAGCCCGATGAGCAGGGACAGCGGCTGTGCAGGCGGACAGCCTGGTTGGATGGCCCCAACCTTCTGTGCAGCTGCCAGCCAGCTGCGCTGCCCTTGTCAGTGGCGCTATAAATAAGGCACATCTGGACATTGGCCAGGCCCAGAAGATAAGAACCCAGCCCTTGGCTCCCACATGCCTTTTAAGGTCTCCAGATTAAAGGAGCCTCAGCTCCCAGATGGGAAGGGGCTGCCATGTCCTCGTTTGTCCTGCCTGCTTCAAGGACACACCAGGCCTCATATTTTCCAGGAATCCAAAGGGTGGCTGAACTGGGAAGGCCACCGGCACCAGAAAGGGACCTCACTTTGTCATACAAGAGGCAGAGCCTCCAACAGGCTGCCCAGCTCCACCTCTGTGCACCCCCCAGATTAGGTGACTGGCATGGAGGCCCTGGAGTGGAAGGACACTTCCCCCAGGCCACACAGCACCTCTGTGAGCTGGGAAATGTGGATTTCTAGTGCTGCCTTTTGGAACGAGCTCGCTGACCTTCTCTCTAGCTTACAAGGGCCTTTGCTTGGGTGAGAGGATGTTGGGAAGATGAAACAATCGGCTTAATAAATGTTAACAATCGGCCAGGCAATTGTGAAGCCATGGAGTGGAATACATTCGCAGAAAGTTCTCTCCCTCCCTATCCTCCCTGCTCATGCATGATTATAAGGGTTTCTTGAGCCACACACTGTTTTCTCTATAGAATTAAAACAGTGAAATCTTCTCAGAGCCTTTTTAAAGCCATATGCTGGGAGAGGAAGAGAAAACTGATTTGGGGGACCAACAGCTCCTGATTCTTCCTTAATGTCTTACTTACGAGTATGCTGAAAAGGCACTCACTCACGGTGAGGGCCAACTTCTTCAGAGGACTATCTGGAGACAGCTGTCTGCATTACGACAACAATTCTAAGCCAGCAGATTTATCCCAAGGAAAGAATAGCGGATGTGGGCAGAGATACAGCTGCAAGGACATTTCTCGAAGCTCCTTTTATCTTGGAATTAGGAAAAGTTGGAAACAACCTAAATGGCTATCAAAAGGGGGCTGACTAATTGAGAAATAGTATATAAAAAAGCAGAACAGACCAGTCACAGTGGCTTACGCTTGTAATTCCAGCATTTTGAGAGGCTGAGGCAGGAGGATCACTTGAGCCCTGGAGTTCAAGGCTGCAGTGAGTTATGACCGTGTCACTGCACTCCGGCCTGGGCAACAAAGCAAGACCCTATCTCTAAAAATAAAATAAAAAATAAAGCAAAGCAAAACATGCCGCAACCTTTAGAAGTGTCAAAGGAGAATATTTAATGATATAGGAACAATACATATAATAATATATTGATAATAAAAAGCAGGTCATGGCTCACGCCTGTAATCCCAGCACTTTGGGAGGCCGAGTTGGGGCGGGGCGGGGGGCGGATCACATGAGTTCAGGAGTTCGAGACCAGCCTGGCCAACATGGTGAAACCCCGTTTCTATTAAAAATACAAAAAAATCAGCCAGGCGTGGTAGTGGGCGCCTGTAATCCCAGCTACTTGGGAGGCTGAGGCAGCAGAATCGCTTGAATCCAGGAGGTGGAGGTTGCAGTGAGCCACGATCACACCATTGCACTCCAGCCTGGGCAACAAGAGTGGTCACCCTTGAGGGAAAAAGGCGTATGTATAACATGAAGTTACACACACAGGTAAGCACCCCCCTCCCACGCACACACATATATCCTGAAAGGATGTGCCACAAATGTGGAAGGTGGTGATGGCTGGAGGAACGGATATGGCTGATTTTATTTTCTTCTTTGTCTTCTATGCAATCTCTAAATTATTTACAATAATGTTGTATTCCTTTTATAAGAAAATTAACTTCATCTAAAATCTTAGTTTCTGAGAATCAGAAGACAGCTTTCTGTGTTTCTGCATTAATGAATCTCAGTTTATTTTAAGGTTACAGAATTCCTTGGGGTTTCCCTACTCTTTGGAAAAACCTATGTAAGGCCCAGAAGCTCTTTTTCATGCCAGTTCCAATGACCTGATGTAGCTGGACCTGTCGAATCCTCCAAGTGTCCCTGTCAAGGCAAAGGCAAGGCAGGAAAGAGAGAAAGAAAAGAAAAAAAAAAAGACACTAAGAGAAAAAGAAGGAAACAGAAAATAAACTTTATATAATATATGTAATCATAATGTATAATTTTATCACACAGGTCACTTTTATCTGACCTAACATGCCCCAATTTATGCTCCAATTAGGACATTAGAAAGGCACTTAATGGGCCTTTTATTTAAAGGAGGTGCATGTTCTGATGATTATTTTGTTTTTTAAAAATTGTTTTTAACTTAAGTAATGACCTCCTGATCTGACTGTGTGATATAGAGGAATTCTTCTTTTACTTCCAACTCATTTTCAGTGATATGTATGATGGAAGAGGGGACCCCTCTCCTGACCTGGCTCCTGCAGTACAGAGGGTCCGAAATCCTTTAATTCCCTCTTCTGTCTACAGACATCAGCATGGGGTTGCCTCCCCATTAATAGGACCTGGCCTAAGACGTAGCACGGGGTAGTTTCAATGCTTTTGTGTTGGGTCTTATTGCCGGAGGAGCCTCTATGACAGACACAGCCCAGGGCAGAGCCTGCAGGCTGAGCCCCATCCTCTGGACTGTTATTCGAATTTGCGGTGCCAAAGCCCTGCTTGGACTATCCGAAGTCCCTCTTGAGTAAGTGCTGACTGCCTACCTCAGAGACTAGCCAGCTGAACCATGGAATGCACCCTGCAGGTGTCCAGGGAAGAGGGGGATTTCCAATCTTAGGTCAGCCTCTGGAGTAGGGTAGAGTTTCTCAAGAGAAGGATGAGATCAGGAAGAGATGGCACTGAGAGTCCTAAGGAAGGACCTCTCTTGGAGGAAGCTGGGCTGGAGGACAAGGAATTGGGGTGCCCAAATAAAGGACTTCTGAAAGGGCTCACCAGTTTGCAGGGCTCGTCTTTGATCTCTGGGAACTGCCCCCCAAAATGAACGAGAGGAAAAACAGTTTTCTCTCTACCCTTCATGAGTTCTTAGCTGGGATGCCCTGGAACACAAGACAGATCAACAGGAGAAAAACAAACAAGTTGAATATTCAATAGCGTGGATACCTTCTATATCCATGGGAGTTACACAGCGAGCTGAGCAAATCTCTAGGGTAGATCCAAGAAGGAGTTGAAACTTTGGGCTGAAATATCATTTTCTGAAACACAGGAAGAATGGTGTGGGAAAACCCTGTTATGGGGGAGAAGAATGCCCAGGAAAAGCACAGAAAATGAACAAAGTGTATCGTATTAAGTTGGCACCTTCTCCACAGATACATCTCGAGGGATTTAGTCATCCTTCTCTTGCTGGTGCAGGAATGGGGATTTCCTTTACAGATGTAAATCCTCTTCAAAAGGGTAACTTTTCCAAGCATATTTAGGGGTGGTGTATTTTGGTCTCTAACAACAGCATCTGTTGGGACTCAGGAAACAATATCTTAAGTATGGTGCTTTGGCAAACTGACTACTCAGAAGGCCTCAGCAGCAGCCTCAGCAGCAAGCCCCTCTGACCTTTTCCGGCCTTCCTATCTTCCACCCCTTTTCCTCCCCTGAACCTTTCAAAGAAACCAGAATCTTCTTCCCAAGGTGGGTCATAGAAATCAGAACTCTCCCACAAAGCCAGCCATAAAACCTGAAAGTATTACTCTACCCTTCTCCTACCTTTCTGGGCAAGAGCTGGCTGTAAAGAAATTCTCTGAGCCGCCATGTCTGAAAGTAGATCATTAGATCTTCATTCCAGAAGGGCTCTGCTCCATAGCTGGGAGGAAGGATTGCCACACAGAGAGGCCAAGAAGAATCTGAACAGACAGGCCTTGCTGAGGTTTCCCACTCAGCCTGTTAGCGTTAGCTCATTCCATTTTCATCATGTTTCCACGTGACTGTCCATCCCTCATCAAATCTAAGCATAATAATGGACAGCTTTCCTTGGGCCTTTTGGGTCTTCATTCTGAAGGCTCCCATGTCACATAAAGCTTTGATGAAATAATTTTTTTTTTTAGACAGGTCTCTTTCTGTCACTCAGGCTGGAGTGACACAGCTCACGAAATGCTGTCTCAAACTCCTGGGCTCAAGCAATCCTCCTGCCTTAGCCTCCTGAGTAGCTGGAACCACAGGCATGCACCACCATGCCTGGCAAATCTTTATTTTTTATTTTTTGGCAGAGACAGGGGTCTTGCTATGTTGCCCAGACTGGCCTCAAACTCCTGTGCTCAAGTGATCCTCTTGCCTCAGCCTCCCAAAGTGCTGAGATTATAGATGTGAGCCATCGCACCAAGCTTATTATGTTTTTCTCTTGTTGGCCTGTCTTTTGTTAGAGAAGTGTTGGCTGTGACCCTGCTGAAGGCGAGGAAAGGTATTGTGCATTTCTGCCTCTATGCAGCCCTGTTTGACATTCTTCCTGCTCCACACTGACTCACTCTCACAGTCTTGGCGATGGGTGAGATGTGAGGGAGGGTGCCTGCCTGACATTCACCACCCACAGCAGACACTGTGGGAAGGAGCCACATCTACAGGGAGCGCCGTGGCCAGGACTTGGGGCTGTGGTCAGGACTGGGCGTGCCAAGGAGAGGAACAGCCCATGAATGTGGCACTTGCCTGTCTTTTATGGTATCATAGGGGAAAGGTGGACAGATACTTCTTGGTCATGTTTTCAAAAACTTGGAGACCAAAACTACAACACAGATAGGTCTGAAACAAACATTTTTTTATTCAATTTGGGAAATATGTACTGAGCCTCCACTAGGAACCAGACCCTGGCAGGCACAAGGATCGACAGGATGGAGACTCACAGATGGCCATGAGCTCCTCCAGTTTATCCCCAGCTACCAGCCTGGGTGAGGGCACCCCAGCATGGGCAGTGGCTCCTGCAAAATCTCAGCACTCCCAGGCCCATGCACTCAGGCATTTTGCCCGTGGGACATAAAATCTTCTTGTGCATCCATCAGTGTTGTTCATTCATTTTTTCCAAGAACTGTCCATGGAGCTTCCTCCATGTGCCAAGCATTGTACTAGGTCTTGGAGCCTCAGCCCTGAACATAAGAGAAGAACCTCAGTTCAAGGAGCTTGCAATGAACTAAGTGTGCACTGTTGTCATAGCCTGAGGCTCTTGCTTTGAACCTGGAGCACCTTTCCCTTATAGTCACTGTAGGTGCCATTTACCACTGTTGCCACCACCCTCATCTTTGAGGGAGTCACTGTCACTACAGCTTCTTGCTCTGGGGTGGGCAGCCTTAATTTTTCTGTGAACCTGGTTCTGTGGCTCCTGGAGCCTGCCAGAGCTGAGCTTTGTACGTAGGATGGTACAAAGCTTAGCCACCTGCGTGCCGCACAGGCCACTGCTGTAAGCCTAGTGCTGCTGAGCCTGCTGGGGGGTGTTTGTGCTTCTTATCTGTCACAACGGCCAGCCAGGCCCACGTTTCCCTCCATTTCCTCTATCCCACCCAGCTTGACTGCTGCTGGGACTGCCTTTCCCTCCTCTCCCTCTCTGAGCTGAGAAGCCATGGGGTTGGGAGTAATGCACCTGGCCCCTGGCTGGAGGGAGCTGGGTCCCTTTCACCATGGACAGGCTTTTCCCTGCTGGCTTGGTGGTTTGCATGTCAGAGGAAGACAGCTAGCCAAGGGCCAGAGAAGGATAGCAGAGAGGTAAGAGGAGAAGCACTTAGTTCTGGGGCAGAGAGAATAGGGTTTTAGGAGGGAGTGCATGGACCGATATCATTTTTTGTAAGCTGAAAAGAGTGTAGACCAAGGAAAGTGTTGTTTTTCTGGACTGGAAAGTCCTCGGATGCAGAACCAGTGTGTGTTGGGGTGCAGAGGATGAGTGGTTTGTGAACCACGTTGCCTACCAAGCCCCTGTTTCCAGAATCTGGAAGGACAAGCCCAGCCTCGTTTTCAAGTGAATACCTTTCATTGCCTAACCACTCCATTTGCTATTCCTGAAACCTCTACGTAAACATTCCTTCTGCACTTCCCAGAACAATAAACAGGCAGGAACGGCTGCATAAATGTCCAGTAAGTGTAAATACATTTATTATCAGCTCTGGGAAGTTTCAACCTGAAAAATAGCACCACCATTTGCTGGTATACAGAATCCAGGCACCTCTTCTTTTTGAACTTGGCTTACACTGACTTAGTTTGGGTGTTGAAATGAACCATGTGATCCTATCAGAGAACTGACCCAATAATAATCTCAGTATGATGTTAAGGAGTTTGGGCCATAACCTGGAAAGATGCAATTCCAAAGCCCATAACCCTGAATGTTGAGTTCCCAAAAGACCAAACTCCCTAAAGTTTAAATCCCTAAAATCTCAATTCTTAAAGATCAAAATCCCCAAAATATAATTCTAGAAAAAATAATGGAAAATTCTTTACAAGACATTTATTTACATTTTTAAAAGGGGACTTACTAGAGAAATATCAGAAAAATGACAGACCACTTCATAGGCTACTAAATGCAATAAAATAGGCAATAATAACATACATCTTTTTACAAGCATAAACACTCTAGGTATACTAACAATAGTTGCACAGTTGGAACAGTTATGAGTGGGTGAACCAGATTGCTAGCTGTGGTCATGTGAACTACCACCATGGACAAACTGTCTTTTGATAAGATTGATCAAAAACCGCATGATGCCAGGCACCGTGGCTCATGCCTGTAATCCCAGCATTTTGGGAGGCCAAGGTGGGCGGATCATGAGGTCAGGAGTTCAAGACCAGCCTGACCAACACGGTGAAACCCGGTCTCTACTAAAAAAATTACAAAAATTAGCCAGGCATGGTGGAGGACGCCTGTAATCCCAGCTACTCTGGAGGCTGAAGCAGGAGAATCACTTGAACTCAGGAGGTGGTGGAGGTTGCAGTGAGCCGAGATCATGCCACTACACTCCAGCCTGGGTGACAGAGTAAGACTCTGTCTCAAAAAAACAAAACAAAACAAAAAAACTACATGATGGTCACTACCACATATGCAGTCACACAAAGAACCAAGACCTTGAGAAACTGCCTTTCACAAACCCGGATATACAAAAAGGACGTGTCTTCTCTTATTGAGAATATACACACATAATGCTTACATACAAAATTAACATTGTGATAATGCACTTTCATGGAGTCAAATTTGCAAAAGAAAATGCGTAAAACAAATTAGAACTCTCTCAAAGTCTTTACATGATTTAAACCTCCAGTTTTGGAAACGATGCAATAATGAAATACATAGCAGAGAGAATTGTAAAGAATAATGCTGCCAGTTTAAAATAGTGGGAAACAAATTTAAAAAGAACCCTCCCCCAAATAAACTAAAAAGAAAATTCAGCATATGAAAAAGTGTATTACAGGGATGGATTATGGGCGATTGCACAGAGATAGTCCACAAAAGCTGGCTGACTTTCACTATCGTTAATTTTATTTTGAAGTCTTGCATCACAAATTTTCTTTTAGGACATGGCCCTCCTCGGAGTATACATTCACCTCCATTTTCTATATGATGTTGTTCTTTTCAAAATTCTTCTATGAGTCCATGTACACTGACATGAGCATTCCTTGTTAAATTTTCCCGTCTTCTGTGCCATGAATCTAAGTTGTTTTGGGTACAGGGAAATCCATTCTGCACGCACGCCTATACAGACCACAGATTTGGCAGAAAGAACACTGGTGATCAAACAGCAACAGTGCTGTATGTCACCTTCTTTTAAACATTAGGGTTCTAGGCTTTAGGAATTTTGATCTTTAGGGATTTCAGCATCTGGGATTACAGCGTTCAGCACTGTAATGCTTTCCAGGACTACGATCGGCACCTCATGTTATGCTATCATATCTTCAGCAAGAAAGTAAGCATGCTGCTTACTGTATGCTGAGGACTGGGCTGGGCTTTTCGAACATCCCTTAAATTCAGGATGTCACTCTGTCTCAAGTCACATGCTAAAAATATACACAAAAAATGGAACACAACAGTATACCACAGATCAGTATCACTCTGCACATTCCGGATACTGTGTACCCTTATTTTGTCTCCCTCAAATCCCTCTCAAATTTATGCGTAGAGCCTTCATCCACACCAACTTACATTATTGATGACAGCTGGTGACCCCTTGGCTAAACTTATTTATACAGTAGCAGTGATCGACACCCTCAGTCAGAGGGACGCAACGTGAACTGGTGACATGTCAAGCTTCAAATAGGAGCTGAGGGAGAACATGGAGTGGACCAAATGCCTTGCTAGCCCCTGAGTTCATATAGAAAGCCATTCCCAGATGTGCCTTGCCAGTTACTGTAAATAATGGGCTGTAATCTGGTCAACAAGACTCTAATTCTAGAGCCATTTACAACCACCGTGTGGTGGATCATTGGAAAAGCCTGAGCCTCCCTGAGGAAGTGATGCTGGGGTGGAAGGGGCCCTGGGCAACTCTGCTGCTCCCCCACACACCGTTGCTGTGTGCCAGCTGGCTGATGTGAACAAGCATCAAAGGCCTCCTTTGTTGTCTGGCTTCTGGTTGGGTTTAGCCATTGGGTAGAACCAGCCAGAGACCAAATGCAAGAGAAGAGTAAGTTCAGGTCCTCAGATGCCCAGGTCTTCCCTGGATACCGGTTCAGGACAAAACCACAAGGTAAATAGATATTTTTAAAATTAAAAATGTATTATTGTGGTAAACATAAAATTGACCATTTTAACCAGATATACATACAGTTCAGTGACATTAAGTATATTCAAATTGCTGTGCAGCTGTCACCACCATCCATCTCCAGAACTCTTTTCACCTGCCCTAATTAAAATTAAAACTCTGTCCCCATTAAACACCTCTCTACTCCCTGCCCCCCCAGCACCTGGTGACCCCCACTCTAATTTCTGTTTCTATAAACTTGATCACTCTAGATATCCCCTCTAAGTGGCATCATACAGTATTTGATCCTTCTGTGACTGGCTTATTTCATCCATGTTGCAGCACGTGGCAGAATCTCCTTCCTTTTTCAGGATGAATAATACTCCATTATGTGGATAGACCACAACATTTTATTTATTCTTTTACCCGTGGATGGACACCTGCATTGTACAAGGTCAATATTTGCTTTCTTCATTAAATCACCAAATACCCATCGGAATAAGTTCGCAGAGACATAACTTAAGCATCAGAAAAATCCAGCCTGTGTGATTCAGTTAGGAGAAATGTCAGAAGAGTGGGTGTTTCATGAAGCAGGTGCGTATCCCAGCCTAGAAATGTAAGTTTGCAGGAAACGTCACTCTTTTCATTTCCTTAGTTGTCCAACACCATTTTGAGAACATAAGCCAGGCTGTTAAAAGATGCAGCGTGGGAGGCACTATGGCTAAGACTCTGCCTGAGTACGTGGCTGGAAGGGGGGTTGAGATAGTTATTTTCTTCAATCCTGTGGACATGCAGTGGGCCCCAGTGGACAGAGGTACACATCTCACTGTCAGGGAGCCATGGAGTAGCCTCAGCTGCCCGCATGTGGACTGTGTTGGAGCCTGGAGAAGGAAGACTGGGACCCTAGCTTGGGCCTCTGCCTCCGGTCCACTTCTCAGCCCTTCTCCTGCCTGCTCTGCTCTGGGTTGCCAGAGCACATTGCCCTGGAGCCTCCTTTCCCAGCTTCTGGGGCTTAGCTGGGTGGTCCCCTCTCTGTGCCTATGCTGGTGTCTCTGGCACAGCTGTGGCCCCTGCCATGGTTTGAGCTTCCTTTGGGTGACCTTGGGCCACTGGCAGTGGCTCCTCCTCACTCTCCCAATTCAGCCTCTCAACACCCCCATCATCCGTGCACCCGGTTCCTAGCATAAATTCCCTCTGTTGAAATTGTTTGAAGCCCAGGCTGGAGTGCAATGGCGCGATCTCTGCCTCCCAGGTTCAGACGATTCTCCTGCCTCAGCCTCCTGAGTAGGTGGGATTACAGGCATCTGCCACCTTTTTTTGTATTTTTTGTAGAGACGGGGTTTCACCACCTTGGCCAGGCTGGTCTTGAACTCCTGACCTAAGGTGATCCACCCGCTTTGGCCTCCCAAAGCGCTGGGATTACAGGTGTGAGCCACTGTGCACGGCCCTATTTAGACCTTTTAAACCATTTCTGGAGGTTGACAGATTTTATGTAAATTAAAGTGTCATTAAATATGAAGGTCTGAGCAAATTAACTAGAAATATAATCCCATCCTTGGAGGCTATTTTATATTTTCATGTTAAAGCGAGCTTGGTGTCCTCTAAGATCAGTAGAGCGACGCTTTGAGAAGGGGAATTCCTTAACCAGCCTAAATCAGTGAATAGGATTTTGCAGAGGGAATTAGCTAAACACGTTCCAAATTAGAGAAGAAGGGATTTTGACAGCTAGAAAATGGGAAAGTCCAGACTACAAAGGGTAGCAGCAAAGCGGACATGGAAAATGGAGCATAAATACACTAGCCTTTCATTTAATTAATCACTTTGATGAGTATTTAATTAGAAGAAAAATCTATTGTGTTTGAGGAGAAAATGTCTTAAATTTAGTTAGTGGTAATAAAATGGATTAAATCAGTGAGTTCATGGGACTGTGTATCCAACAGCAGGAGAGCCAAGAGCTGGGCTGGGCAGCTGAGGGTGTAACAGAGCCCCGCCCAGTTGCCTGTTCAGGCAGGGCAAGGTTGGGAGGGGCAGGACTGCAGCACCCAGGCCAGTCTCCAAGGCTTCCTTCCATGCACCCAGGGCCCCAGGCACATGAGGCAAAGTGAACTCATGAACACCTGTTGATTCACAGCACTATCAACCACTTGAGCCAAAGATACAACAGATGTTGAGCACCCAAGACTTCCTGAGCACAGAGGCTTGGTGCATTATCAGCTACTCTGCCCTTTACGGTATCACAGTGAGGTCATCAACAAGCAAAGGAGGTTGACATTGATGAGGGGTGGAGCAGCACTTGGTATTATGGCTAGTGCTGGCTCGGTAGAAGACCTGTGGAGAAACTTAAAAACAAAGGATGGGCTCTTTCGGGCATGTCTCACATTGTAAGTGGAACACATTTCACCAAAGGAGTGAGTTCCACTTAGAGTATAGAAACTCCAAGTGAGCCAAAGAATGGGGAGGTGGGCCATGCACACCATTATAGTGGGAGGAAGTGGGGTATGTTTAGCTTAGAAAAGTTGCTCAGATGGTTCTAATGAATCCCTGCCTCCACCTCCAACCTCTCTGAGAGTTACCCTCAAAGATATTTGCAACAATCCTCTCTTAATGGCATATGAAGAAACTAGAGATCGGAATCATTTGTGTTTGTTCCTTTATCATGGTTTACCACAGATACATTATTTAAGCCTTAGTTGATCCAACAATAATGTATTTTGAGTTTCATTCATTCACACATTCATTCATACATTCATTCAACAAACCCCTACAGACTACCACTTAAGTGATAGGTGCTATTGCACACAACCTTGAGTATTCATTTCACACTACCTTAATGTAATGGCTTCTTATTACCTTAAAAACCCAAGGCTTCTGCCATATTAAGAGGAGATGTCCAAATAAAATACATGTTTAATGATTCATTCTTGATCCCCTAATTGAATTTTTTTTTGTCTTAGATGGAGTTTTGCTCTTGTTGCCCAGGCTGGAGTGCAGTGGTGCAATCTCAGCTCACTGTAACCTCCACCTCCTGGGTTCAAGTGATTCTCCTAGCTCAGCCTCCCAAGTAGCTGGGATTACAGGCATGCGCCACCATGCCCGTAATCTTTTGTATTTAGTAGAGAGGGGTTTTCACCATGTTGCTCAGGCTGGTCTCGAATTCCTGACCTCAGGTGATCCTCCTGCCTCAGCATCCCAAAGTGCTGGGATTACAGGCGTGAACCACCGCATCTGGCCCCCTAATTGACTTTCAATTAGTCCCTGTTTTGTCTTTAGCCACTCTTTAGCTTGGTGTAATAGAATTAAAAGTTTGAGTCTGGTACAGTTTGAAAACTCTTGTCTCCTGTAGATGAAATTGCTAAGAAACAAAACAAACAAAAATCGCTCTGAGCTTTAAAGTCCCACAAGGGGTTAACTTTTCAGACTGCAGTCACTGGCATTAGCTTGTGCTCAGCACATGGGCACCATTGAAGACATGTGGACCCAAGTGTCTTGGAAGCACAGCCACACAGCTGTTGCTGTGTTAACTAATGTGTATTTTCTGTGATCATGTCAAACTTACTCCTGGCACCTAACTGGTAACCCAACCCCTGGCACTGGGCTGGCCCAGTGCTGATGGAGAGCTTCTAGAACTATAGTGGGAGGGATGGGTTGATTTTGATCATCTTGGCACTATAAAGAGGATTTAGGAAAGGGGATAGAAACTGGCTCTGTAGGCAAAGAGTAGGGTGAGTGTTAACAAGCAGAACACATAGGATTTTTGAACGTGGAAGCTGGATGTCCCCCTAATTGTCAGATGCTGAAACTTACCCAGTGGAATATTTTCAGAAGCCTGAGATAAGGGAAGGCATCAATAATAGCAACTATGCAGGAAGACATTGAATTGGACCACCTAAAAAGTAAATGGCATAACATAACACATAACATACAAGGGTTAAAAAGCAAACACGAACTGGAGAAAATATTACAATATATATGACGAAGTATTAATATTACTAATACAGAGTTTTTATACATTAATATAACAAAAGTAAGCAATCCAATAGAAAATTTGGTCAAGTACATAACGCTGTTAATTTACCAAGCAACAACATAAGATGTCAATGACCTTATGAAAATGTGCCTAACCTCACTAGTTATAAAGAAGTGCAGGCCCAGCACGTAGCTCACACCTGTAATCCCAGCACTTTGCGATGCCAAGGTGGGCAGATCACTTGAGCTCAGAAGTTTGAGACCAGCCTGGGCAACATGGTGAAATCCCATTTCTACAAAAAATACAAAAATTATCCAGGAGTGGTGGTGGACTTCTGAGGTCCCAGCTACTGGAAAGGCTGAGGGGGGAGGATTGCTGGAGCCCAGGAGATAAAAGCTGCAGTGAGCCATGATTGTGTCACTGCACTCTAGCCTGGGCCACAGAGGAGGAAGTCTCAAAAAAAAAAAAAAAAATGTGCAAAGTGAAAAAACCCCAGCAATATCAAGATATCACTTTTTCCTACCACAGTGGTAAAAATTAGAAATTGGCAGAGGCCAATGCGGGTGCCGCTGGAGGCAAACAGCAACTCTGGTGTACTATTGGTGTGAGTATATATTAGGTCAGATTTCTGGAGGGCAAGTGTGATAGTTAATTTTGTGTCAACTTAGCTAGGGTATAAGGTGTCCAGATATTTGGTCAAACAGTACTGTGGGTGCTTCTGTGAGGGAGATTTTGGATGAGATTAGTATTTGAATCAGTGGACAGAGTAAAGAAGAATGCCTTCCATGGGTGGGCCTCGTCCAAATAGCTGAAGGTGTGAATAGAACAAAAGGCTGGCCCCACCCCAAGTAAGAGAGAATTATTCTCCCTAGTGGTCTTCATCAGCCGTGAATCATTGGGTCTCCTTGGCTGTACAGCAGACTGCTGGTTTTTGAACTAGAACTAGACATCAGCTATGCAGATTTTAAACTTAGCAGCCTTCATAATTGCATGAGTCAATTCCTTACAAATCTCTCTGTTGTTTTTTGTATGCACAGAAAAATAGATCTATCCTTTTTCCTTTGCTCTCTTTTTCTCCATATACATGTTTATATATGTGGGTATATACATATATGTGTGTATGTGTGTGTATATATATACATATGCACACAAATCTAGAGGTCCCTAAGAGCAGTTTAACATGTTATGTTTGTTAAAATTTAAAATAAGCATGCCATTTGATGTAGAAATTCCATATCTAGAACTCTGGTCTAAGAATATGTTTGATAAGATGCAAGAATTTTCATCATGAACATATAGTAGAAAAAATGGAAACAAACTAAGTGCTTTCCTACAGAGTTTTATTAGGTTGGTGCAAAAGTAATTGCAGCTTTTGCCATTTTTATAAGTAATGGTAAGGGGAGGCTAAGGCAGGATGATTGCTTAAGCCCAGGAGTTCAAGACCAGCTTGGGCAACATAGTGAGATCCCCACCTCTACAAAAATATATGTTTTTAAATTAGCCTGTCATGGTGGTATGTGCCTATGGTCTCAGGTATTCAGGAAGCTGAAGTGGGAGTATCTCTTGAACCCAGGAGGTTGAGGCTGCAGTGAGCCATGACGGCACCACAGCACTCTAGCCTGGGCAACAGAGTAAGACCCTGACTACAAAAAAAAAAAAAAAAAAAAAAGATGAAATAGGGCTATATTTATTGACTTATTATACAGTGAGTTTAAAAAGCATATTATAGGCTGAGTGTGGTGGCTCAAGCCTGTAATCCCAGTATTTTGTGAGGCCGAGGCAGGTGGATCACTTGAGGTCAGGAGTTTGAGACCAGCCTGGCCAACATGGTGAAACCCTGTCTCTACTAATAATACAAAAATTAATCGAGCTTGGTGGCACAGGCCTGTAATCCCAGCTACTTGGGAGGCTGAGGCATGAGAATCCCTTGAACTCAGGAGGCAGAGGTTGCAGTGAGCTGAGATTGCCCCATTACACTCCGTCCTGGGCAACAAGAGCGAAACTTGTTCCCCCCGACCCAAAAAAAAAAAAAAAAAGTAAGTGTCATGTATAGTATGATTCAACTGATGTAAATGGCATATTACTTGTGTGTATATGCATATTATGGAGAAAGCTGTCCAGAAATACATTTAGTAAGATGTTAACATTAGATCCAGTGGGTCATGTGTGGGTAGTGGGAAATTGGGTTTTTATTTTATGCTTTATACTTTTCTGGATTACTATGTTTGATAATAAACATATTTCTTTTTTTCTTTTTCTTTTTTTTGGGGGGGGGAAAGGGTCTTGCTTTGTCATTCAGGCTGGAGTGTAGTGGCATGATCACAGCTCACTGTAGTCTCAGACTCCTGGGCTCAAGCTATCCTTCTGTCTCAGCCTCCTGAGTAACTGGAACCACAGGCATATGCCAACACACCCAACTAATTTTTAATTTTTTTGTAGAGACAGGGTCTTGCTATGTTGCCCAGGTTTGTCTCAAACTCATGGGCTCAAGCAATTATCCTACCTCAGCCTCTCCAACTGCTGGGATTACAGGCATGAGCCACTTTACCCAGCAAATATGTATCACTTTTAGTCAGAAAAAAGGTAAGTTATGTTCAATCAAATAATAAATTTCCACAAAGATTCGAGGACTCAGCTGGAACTAAAATTCTCCCTCCAGGATTCTCTGTCTAATCTCTTCTCACCCACCTTGTTGTGCAGCCGCTGTACGTTGCACCAGCAATCCCAAACCGTAAATTCTCTCCATGAGTAGCAGTATGGTGGGAGTCAGGGGATGCTCCATTAGAAACTTTTGAGACTTACCTGGCGAGAAATAGGAAGGTTCTCAGGTTCCTCCCCCATCCACTTGTGAGGAATTTCCACATCCTCTTCTGAACCTCACCATGTCAACAATGACAGCAGTGACAAAAGTGTCTGATGTCCAAGTGGACACATCATTCTCAGTTCAAAGTTCTGTTTTAATAGAAGCACCAAGATAATAACTGGAGGTATGACCATCCTTGGCAGCAGCCTCAAACAGTTATAATCCTACAGCAGAGATTTCAGTTGCCCCTTAAGAATGCACATTCGGCCGGGCATGGTGGCTCACGCCTGTAATCCCAGCACTTTCAGAGGCTGAGGCGAGTGGATCACCTGAGGTCAGGAGTTCGAGACCATCCTGGCCAACATGGTGAAACCCCGTCTCTACTAAAAATACGAAAAATTAGCCAGGCGTGGTGGCAGGTGCCTGTAATCCCAGCTACTCAGGAGGCCGAGGCAGGTGAATCGCTTGAACCCGGGAGGCGAGGTTACAGTGAGCACATTCAAGCTAAAAGATGCTAACATTTTAAAAACTGATTATGCATTTTGAACCTGTTTACATCTTCAGCAATCTGGATATTACGCAGTGTTCCTAAGTTTATAACAGGCTGTACAAAGTAGTACTTTCTTGCATTTGCCTAAGCGCACCTGTTTTATACTTTTGGTAAGAGGTGTTCTTCGGGTTTGAGCTTGAGCCCTGGTTCACCTGGAACATCCTGTTCAACCATCGCCTTCTCCAGGCTTTTGTCTCTCTTGACAAAAAAATTCTCAACTGTATTCTGACTTTCTGTGGCAACGTCTCAGTTACCTAACTTCAGTCCCACTGAGTCTTCTTAAAATTGTGGCAACCAGAATTTCCCAAAGAGAAAATGAGTGATGATTGGGGCAGGGATGACATTCAAAGAATTCTACTGATGGGATGCTGGCCAGTCGGAATGGAGGTGGGCACAGAGGCCTGTTGCTGTGCAGGTACGGGGGTAAGAATCAGGCTGCTGGAGCAGGCAGCAGTCCAGTAGAGTGTGGGGGGACTTAGGCATCTTCATGCCATAGTGGGGCCGCCTGGGGGAGCTTGTGAGGCTGCTATTACCAAGGAATAAGGAAGTTTTTCAACATTTTAATAACCAGAGGGCAAGCCTTGGTTTTGTGCTTGGATAATGATGTCTCTTTCCATCATTGTACTGCCATCAGGCTTGCATTTCAAAGAGGAGAACTGATTTCTAATTCCAGTTTCTCACTGAGTACTCATGAGGACTCTGGCCAAGTAAAACTAGGGTTTGGGGCACATCAGAGAGTTGGGTCAAATGGCTCCCAGCAACATGAGTCATTAATTCCAGACTTTGAACTTCTTCCTCTAACTATAGTCACTGATTTACACACACAACACAGATGCTTCGAGTGCCAACAGCGGAATGACATTAGGCTGAGACTGAAAGAAGTCAGGCAGCAGGCGGGCAAGCCTTTTAAAGAAAACTGAATCCAAGATCCACAACCCTGGAACTATGTGCCATTGGATCTCCAACAACTCTGAGGATTAGGGGTTGGACAAAAGAAATTTTTATTAAAAATGTTTATCTCAATTGGCTATTCCTGTACTTTGTGTCAGAATTTCCTCTTTTGTTGTTTACTTCCTTTTTAAATTGTAAACCTCCACTTTCATTCTCCTACCCTCAGATAGCGATCATCAGGATCAGTCACTGTCTTCCTATATTTTCATTTCTTCCAATTTCTAGCTAGGGTGTTTGTGTTCAGGGCAGTGCCATGGACACACAACATGGGAGGCAGGAAAGCCAGTAATCAACGCTTTCAGGAGGCAGGAAAGCCAGTAATTAAGGCGTTCAGGAAACAAATGCCAATAAAGAAGCATTAACGTGAATGATTTGCCTTTGAGTCAGTGAACAAATACCATCCCCTCCAGCCTTTGCCTCTCCTGTCTTTTCTACTGATTGCATCAGAGAGTAGAAACCTGGCTGTTGGCCATACCACAAAAGACAGCTGGTTACAGGACAAGTATCCTTCTGAGGTTACCAAGTCAAAGCCACCTGGGAATAGTCCTGGGTCCCTAGTCATACACTGAAATTCCTCTTGCTTAAGATTGGAGTAACTGTGCTAAAAGCTATGCTTTAAGGTTGGTTTTGGATCCTGGAGTGGAATGCTTGTTGGATTCAGGGAATCTAACAAGCTTCACCTCCCCAAAACACACCTCCTAATGTCAGCACGTTGGGGCTTGGGATTTTACAGTCTGTTTTGGGATGGGAGTGGAAAGCCTGTTGGATTCAGGGATATGTGGGAATAAAGAAAGTCCTGTGTGCCTCTATGTGCATGTCTGTGTGCATGAGTACATGCGTGTGTGCGTGTGTCTACTTGCAGAGTACCAAGGGATGTCAATTAGCTGTGAACCCTTTCCTAAGTGTGTTGTTGGCACACACAAAAGGGAGCATATTGACTAGGATCAAACTTAGCAGCCAAGTGATCATGGTAGGAAAGTATATTCCTGGAGCATCCCCAGAATCTTCCGACTGCGCTGAACTGAAGACACTCTATCCCGTGTATCGCAGAGATAAATTGTGGGAGAATAAACCAGATGGCGATCTGAATTATTAAGTAAGGGAAAAGGTTGGATTCAGGTTTTTGAGCCCACAGTGACACCCACCCATTTGGAGAAAATGCACAGGAAAATCTCAACGCACATATTTAAGGGAGCAAAGAAGCATCAAGAGACAGCCTCAGATTCAACAGAATGCTTTAGAGATTTTCCCAAGGTCTTCGTCTGTGATAATACATCTTTCCTTTGATAATTATGCTTTCATGACACCATGAAAGGTGAAAATAGGGTCTACTATTGACAAGATCTTCATATCTATACATGAAGATAGTTAATTTGATATCTGTGATACATGGGTCCTGGGCAATTGTAACATGTTTAGCAGGATTTTGAAATCATTAGAGAGAAAAAGCATTGAGCTTCTGAGCATTCAAGGTCTAAAGGAGTGTCCCCCATTAAAGCAACACACATATACCGCTTACATTCTGCTGTAAGCCCAGCCTAGTTGGAGGGAAAGTAATGGTGGTATTTACCAGTTTTAAGAGGACAGCAGTCATATTGCAAATGAGCTTTTGCAACTTCCTTAAGAGCTTGGAGACCAATTTAGTTAACATACTGAAGTAATTAGCTATAAAAGCCCAAGGATGGCATTTGGATGGAGGAGAGGATGGTGGACAGACAGCCTCCGAGTGGGAAGGCAATGGGGTCTAGAGGTGCCATGAGAGAAGTCTTCTGGCAATGCCAGGTTGGGCATGTCCTGATTTAAACATAAAACCTTTTATTGATTGTGCTTGTATGCAGATTGAATGACCACTCACAGACCTTTGCATCAGAACTTGAATGGAAGCATTAAGTTGGTGATATAGAGATATATAATGCAATTATAGAATATATTTATCATTTAATATATGTATGTATCTAGTGGTTATAAACTTGTTTGGGAGTTTCACATGCACACACTTTTGAACCAAAGGGAACAGAACACATTTTGTCAAATTCAGCAGGCTCTTTAATCATGTTGGGTTCCTGGTGTGGAGGCTACACTTGAATTTCGGAAATGATAAAATTTTGTTTATCCTTAGTAAAATATAGTTTCCTGGTTTGGGGCCTGGGCAGAAGAAAGCCTTTTAAAAGAGGCTTATTGAAATCTCTTGAAAGTGTTCTTGGACATTAAGAAAACAATAGTCAGTTTTATTAAGTGCAAATGTTGTAGAAACATAGAGGTTATATTTCATCTAAAGTACATATGAAAATTCAACAGTCACAGAAAAGTTATAAAAAGTCCAGGAAGGGAGAGATTTGGTTTTGCTGAGCTAAAATAGTTGAAAAATAAATAGTGACATTTGACAAAATCAAGATGTCACCGTATTTGTCAACGTCCCCTTGAAATGAACTCTTCCCTGTGTAGAACAAGATGCCTTGTTCTCCAGTTCACTTCAAGGTACCAGACCATTATAATTTCTGAAAATATGGAAGGTTTTAAGCCAACATAGATTGACCTGGAAAACTCTCCAGACACATATGAGTGGTCTTGGCACTAATTGATTCTCTGATGTCTTGTTGGTACTACAGTGAAGACATTTGCACAGAGGCACGAAGAATTGCCACTTAACTGGGAGAGGTGAAGGGTGGCCAAGAGAGATTAGTGATCATATCAGGCTGGATATCCACCCTCAAGCTGAAAACTACAGACTTCAGGTCTAAAAGCAGGGCTGGTGGGGTACAAAGAAGGGAATGAGGGGGAAGAAGGATGTGAGAGTGCTGGAGAAGAGGATGTGGGAGAGGACAGAGAGAGGGAGCTGGGGGCAGTGACAAACATAAATAGAAGATGCACACCAGGAACAAGCAGGACTGCAGCCATCTTGTTTTGATTTAGAAGACATCCAGAAACTCAAATGTCACATGAAAACGCTACCACACACCCAATAATTTATTTGCCAAGGGGATGGATGGGCTGCTCCTCAAAGAAAAAGTCAAAAGGATAAAGTAGATAACAAACTTTTCTAAGCATATCATGAGGAACTAATTCAAGGAGTTGCCTAATCTTCTCCATGTGTACTTTTTTTCTTACATACAGGTTGTCTTAGTCCATTCGGGCTGTTATAACAACTACCATAGACTAGGTGGCTTGCAAACAATAAAAACTTATTTCTTACAGTTCTGGAGGCTGGGAAGTCCAGGATCAAGTGGCAGGCAGATGCGGTGTCTGGTGAGGGCTTGTTTCCTGGTTCATAGATGGTGCCTCCTCACTATAACCTCTTGTGGTATAAGGTGCGAGGGAGCTCTCTGGTGTCTTTTTAATCTCCTGCATGAGGGCTCAGCCCTCATGACCTAATCACTTCCCCAAAACATACCTCCGAATCCCAGCACATTGGGGCTTGGGATTTTAACATACAAATTTTGAGAGAATAGAAACATTCAGACCACAGCACAGGTTTTGTACTGTCTCAAAAAAAGCAGCTATGTAACTGGTGATAATAATGTACTGTGACATATCCATTTTTCGAATGCATAATGTTTACTCTGTTGTTTCATAATCATCTATTTCTGTGTAATCCTGGCACTTTGGGAGGCCAAGACGGAAGGATTGCTTAAGTCCAGGAGTTTAAGACCAGCCTAGGCAATGTAGTGAGATCCTATCTCTACAAAAAGAAATTTTTTAATTAAAAAAAAAAAACATTAACTGGGTGTGGTAGCTCACACCTGTGATCCTGGCTACTTGGGAGGCTGATGTGAGAGGATTATTTCAGCTTGGGAGTTTGAGGTTTCAATGAACTGAGATTGTACCAGTGCATTCCAGCCTGGGTGACAGAGTGAGACTCTGTCTCAAAAAAAAAAAAAAAAAAAAAAAGGTATGAGGAAGAAGGCATCCCAAGTTAATATTCAATTTGGGGCAGGAATCAAACAAAGAGGACTTTGAGTAAGGAGGCAATACTCATTTTCCCTTGTGAAGCTATTCATTGATTTTAAAACACTTACGGTGGGCAGGAGGTAGAAGAAGAAGTTCAGATTATAAAATAAAACAACAACAAACAAAAACATCCTATTTCTTTTTTCTCAAAGCCAACCTCTTCAATAAAGGGTGAGACAGCCAGTGGTGGGAAGTTTGAGTAGCGGAGGTAAAAGGTTACTTCCAAGGGCTTTAGAATTCAGTATGAAAAAAACAATTCAGTAGAAAAGGAAGCCTTTAGGTATTTGGCCTCACATTGATAAGTGTGGTACCCAATTAGCTCTTTATTCTAGAAAGTTAAGGGTCACTCTCTTCTCCCACTGTACTAGCACGTCATGAGAGGTGGATGAAGATACTAAGGTAAATGATTTTGTCCTGCTTTAATCTCTTGTTTTGAGATACTTGGGCATATCCAGATGAAGACAGTTAAACCCAGAATGTCATTACCTCTGTGTTCTTTAGGTGGATAATGAACTTCCTCTTACTCCCATCAGTGGGCTCTGAAGGGTAATTGATTGTAAACTCCTTTGGCTTAAGAAATTCTAGTCTTGACTCCAGAACTAATGTGCAGGTCTGAAAAGAATGTGTTCATTGGCCGATGTCCCTGAGAAAGCCAAACAAGCAAACAGAAACTAATCAGGAATGTCTGCAGCTTCCCGGTGATCATGTTCTCTTCTTCATAAGTTGAGATATTTATGGAAAGTCAGCTTTTCTAAGTAAGCTGTTTTCAGTAACATTCCAGAAGCAAGAAACTCAAGGTCTGTTGTGCTTAATGGAAAAGAAAAATGTAGGACGGAGAGGGAAAGGGGAAAGAAGTGGGGCAAACAACAGAGCAAAAGGCTGATGCACGTAACTGGGTTTGGAAGAGCTAGGGTTCCATGTAAGATGTCTGGAAACCTTGGCTAGCACTGCTGGGGCCAAGGCCTCTGACCCTGGTATGATTTTCCAGTGGCCTTATCATCTGAATTGGCCAGACTGGCCTTAGGTTATCCTCGAGGGCTGCCCGTCTGCAGCTGGGGGCTTGGATCCCACTGCACCCTTTTTCTGTGGTTCTGTTTGTCCCCTTCAGTGTCTCTCCACTAGTTCCTCTTGTCTTACTTAAATGGTCCATGTCACACATTCATGCACTCACCTGGCTGTTGGCACATGAGTTTGCAACCTCTGGACCCTCTCTTAAAGGCTGTAGATTCAGTAGTGAAAGTTTCTTACCAGGTTCCAAAGGGATGCAAAAATTGGGACAAGAAGTTACCTGCCCCCAATATGTCCCATCAATACCTGCCTGGCAGTTGTTCTTATGCACATAGCCCTGACTTTGTAAGTTTTGACAATGCTAGGTTGACCTAACCACACAGACCCACCCACTGGTGACTCCTAACCCACTTCAATCTCATGGTGTGAGCAAGTGTTGAGTCTCCTAAGAAGCTCCTTGGAAAAAAGAGGACAGTCCTTGTGGCTCATGCCAGAACCAACCTCTCCTGCCCCATCCACCACAGCTACACTTACACACAGACATCAATCCCAGGATCAATTTATACATGTTGATTTCTATGTGAGGCCTATGAAGACTTCCATGATATCCATCCTTCCAGCCTGGCGCTATTTTGGACTTTTATAGAGATTTGGAAACCAGAGTGGGAACCATACTGCCAAATAATTTGGCAGAAAAGCAGTTTATAGAAAAGCAGTAATTCAGAGTGTGGTCTTATCTCTGTGACTGGGGGTTGGCCATCAAGCACAAGCTGGCTCTGCAGCTTGAAAAAAGATGCAGACTTTGGGCATGGTAGCTCACACCTGAAATCCCAGAACTTTGGGAGGCCAAGGCGGGAGAATCGCTTGAGCCCAGGAGTTTGAGACCAGCCTGGGCAACATAACAAGACCCTGCCCTTAAAAAAATACAGAAATTAGTTGGGCATGCCGGTGTTCAACTGTAGTTCCAGCTATTCGGGAGCTGAGGCAGGAGGATTGCTTGAGTCCTGGAGGTCAAGCCTGCAGTGAATAAGCTATGATGGCACCACTGCACTCCAGCCTGGATGAGAGAGCAAGAGTCTGCCTCAAAAAAAAAAAAAAAAAAAAAAAAAAGGACAGAGCAGGTTCCCTTGCAGCGCCTGGGCGTCGGCAGACATCCGTGCCTGTGGCTATCACCTACCCCTTAAGGGCTAAGAAAGTGTTTTCAAAAATGTCATATACTGGAAGTGCAGTTATTTCCCTAATAAAAATTCTGGTATCAGCTCTTAAGATAATTTTTTATCCAATTATAAGTATTTTACCTACTAATTTCAGAAATAAAAAACACTGTTATTCTCACCATCTAGAGTTAGCCATTGCTAATAGTATGGTTTATTTATTTCTGTTAAATAAAAGGCATGGGAGGTTATTGTTTTTGACTGAGCCCTGCACTGGGCCCGAACAGACCAGACAAATCATAGTGGTGTCATTTATATAGATTCCAGCTGATCAAACTGAACTTTAAAGCTAACCAGTTTTCCAGAAAATGAGATTCACATAACCAGCCAGAGGGGTTCCAGTTTACCTGAGCTGGCATGATAAGGGAGTCCCCCTCTGTTTTAATCCTGTAAGGAGAAAGACTTTGAAACAACCAATCTGCTTTGTGTTCCTTGTTTCTGCTTTCTTCAGCCTTTTTCTGCCCATAAAGCTCACCTCTTCTGCTCAGCTCATCAGAGTATCTTTCTAAATCTTTACAAGGAATGCTGCCTGATTCATGAATCATTGACAAAACCCAATTTGATCTTTTAACTAAGTTGTTGAAATTTTCATTTCTACTCTTTTTACCCTAACATATATTAAAACTAGATATAAAAATAATCTTAGGCTCATACTGTATATTCTGTTGTGGATACTGTTTTTTCCATTTAACACTGGGTGAACATTTTCTCCTTAGAAACTTTGATTATGAAAACTATCAAGTCAAATAATCAAAAACAATTCAAATAAAGCAGAATGCTATCAAATGGAAACTAAAGGCATCTTGCTTCAAATTGAAACCCCTCCTACACACATGGTAGTGTACCCCAGAAATAGCCACCTGTATCCATTTTACTTGTTCTTCTAAAACAATTTAATAGCACATATTCATCCCTCTGGTAATTGATCAGATTTAGATGAAATCTATTATCTTTCCATCACGTACGTGAAGAATTTGGCTCACAGAAATTTCCCCATCTTCTCCACCCCTCTTCATTTTTTTTTTTTTGAGACAGAGTCTCGCTTTGTCACCCAGCAGGCTTTCATTCTTCTATTCTACTTTTATAGACTATAAAACCCCCACACCACCTTGCACCGCTCTCTGCCCTTCACCTCACAACTCTTAAGCAATTCCATTCATTTTCTTTGATAGAATTCATAGCATTTATATTCTTTTCTTCCACTATTTTGAATGGTATATCTATACTTTGCCTATAAGGTTGATATCAAATACTGAAAACCATAAATTTTTATAATACTATGCAGATGCAAAGATTATTAGTCAAATGAACCCAACAGTAAGGATGGATATATAAGAAAAAAATATTAACCCATATCATTAAACCTATGGCTCTTGAAGGAGGAAGACATAACTTTTTTTTTTTTTTTATCTGATGCCATGGTTCCCAAACTGCAGTGCCCTGGATATACTACAGCAAATTCACAGAGTCCCTGGGGTATTTCAAATTCTAGTGGGGAAGATTGTGATGCTTGACTCTAGCCCACACCATGTGGACTCCAAGCTTGAGGTAGTTTGTAGTTTCAGCCCTAGATGATATGCTGTTTGATGTCAAAGGCAAGTCACTATAATAAAATAAAATGTAAAGAAAGGAAATGTGGGCCAGGTGCAGTGGCTCATGCCTGTAATCCCAGCACTTTGGGAGGCCAATGTGGGCGGATCACCAGAGGTCAAGAGTTTGAGATCAGCCTGGCTAACATGGTGAAACCCCGTCTCTACTAAATATACAAAATTAGCCGGGTGTAGTGGTGCATACCTGTAATCCCAGCTACTTGGGAAGCTGAGGCAGGAGAATCACTTGAATCTGGGAGGCGAAGGTTGCAGTGAGCCGGGATCGCGCCACTGCACTCCAGCTTGCGTGACAAAGTGAGACTTGGTCTCCAAAAAAAAAAAAGACAGGAAATGTGGATGATGGCGTCTTGGTTTGCTAGGGCTGCCATAACAAAGTACCACAGATTGGGTGGCTTAAATGGCAGAAATTCATTTTCTCACAGTTTTGGAGGCTTGAAAGTCTAAGATCAAAGTATCAGTGTGTTTAGCTGCTCCTGAGGCCTCTCTCCTTGCCTGACAGATACCATTGAAGGGAATCAAAATATGCCACCCCAAAATATTTTTTGGCTTAAGGACCATCTTGAGTTGATGGCAGTTAAGAACCAACAAATATAGGAAGATCTGTCTGCTCTTTCCTCGTCTGTCTAAAAGCAGGGCATAAATTTCCCTGTGTGAAGTTTTCCTGCTTTCCCTTGGAAGAGAAGAGCACTCTTATCAATGAGATGAGGAGTCAGCACTGAGATGAGTTTGCGTAAACAGACCTTACTAAATCTTATCTGCCATGCATTCTCCTATATATTACCTGGTCACCAACTCAAGATTCACTATCCTTTGAAGCCCAAATCCCCTTTCTTTGTTAAAATGATGTATAAGCCCCTGAGTCTAACAGCTGCTTTGAGTTCTACTTCTTTTCTGCGAATTCCTATACATGTAGATACTGAGAAAAATGATGTATCTTTTCTCCTGTTAATGTATCTTTTGTTAGTTTAATTCACAGGCCCGAAGTATTAAATCTGAAAAAAAAATTTCCTCTCCTACACCTTTTCTCTTTGTCCCTGCGTGGCCTTTCCTCTGTGCAGGTACATTTCTGGTGCATCCCTTCCTTTTCTTTCTTTCTTTCTTTTTTTTTTTTAATTTGAGATGGAGTCTCACTCTGTTGCCCAGGCTGGAGTACAGTGACGTGATCTCAGCTCACTGCCAACTCCGCCTCCCAGGTTCAAGAGATTCTCCTGCTTCAGCCTTCTGAGTAGCTGGGATCACAGGCATGCACCACCATGTCCAGCTACTTTTTGTATTTTTATCAGAGATGGGGTTTCACCATGTTGGCCAGGCTGGTCTCGAACTCCCAACGTCAGGTAATCCACCCGCCTTGGCCTCCCAAAGTGCTGGCATTACAGGCGTGAGCCAACGTGCCTGGCCCCTTCCTTTTCTTAGAAGGATACCAGTCCTATTGGATGAAGGCCCCATCATTATGGCCTCATTTAACTTTAGTTATCTCTCTAAAGGTCCTGTGTCCAAATACAGTCATACTGGGGGTTAGGGCTTCAACATATGAATTTTGAGGGGCCACCGTTCAGTCCATAACAGGTTGTGTTTAATCTGATTGTGATGTTCGAAAAATGCTTCCATGCCCTATAGGCATGAATCTGAATAATAAAAAATGGTGGTTATTAAAGAATAAAATAAAAATTTTATTTTTTTCGTTTTAGATGTATTTTTTTTTCCAAATGGCTACTACGTTGTTAGGGCGTAAATACTTATTAAGTTGTTTGAATGTAATTTCTTAACATAAAGAACTGGTGGGGGCTGGGCGCGGTGGCTCATGCCTGTAATCCCAGCACTTTGGGAGGCCGAGGCCGGTGGATCACAAGGTCAGGAGTTCCAGACCATCCTGCCAAACACGGTGAAACCCCATCTCTACTAAAAATACAAAAAATTAGCTGGGCGTGGTGGCGGGCGCCTGTAGTCCCAGCTACTCGGAAGGCTGAGGCAGGAGAATGGCGTGAACCCAGGAGGCGGAGCTTGCAGCGAGCCGAGATCACGCCACTGCACTCCAGCCTGGGTGACAGAGCGAGACTATGTCTCAAAAAACAAAAACAAAAACAAACAAACAAAAAAAACCTGGTGGGTATTTCTTTGGCCTAGAGCCAGCACGAAGTGATTTCTCAGACACTAAGTGTGCTGTGAGCAGAGCCTCTGGCGGGATCGGTGGTCTTGCCTTGCACTGTGGATGGTATGATGTAAGGGTGTGGTGCTGGCAGCAGGGACTCTCCATCCTTGCTCTAATGAACATCCTCACTTGTGCCCTGAGTAATAGGAGTCATTGTCTCAGAGAAAATGGCCGCAGTGGAAACTGAGATCGAAGAAGGACAATTCTTGGCTTTTTAAGTTAAAACATGAAAACCAAATCAAAACAAAAACACCTTTGTCCAAGTTTTTAAAAGGGAAAATCTATGTATAACACCATCCAGCAGAACCGGCCTGTTTTCTATTCATGACCTTCATCTCCTACCGCCCCAAGCCTAGATAAATTGAGGGAAGGAGCAGAGAGGGGCAAGGTAGGAGATGACGTAGGGAAGTGGACACTGGTATGGGTCCGTGCCGAGTTTGTGGTAGGCACAGAGCTGCCAGCAAGTCTGGGGATCCATGGTCAGAGGGTCTGTGCACTCAGTCCTAAGGGACATCCTGGGAATATAAACAGGATCCCAGAGACCCTGCTCACAGTGCCAGTTGGGGCTCTGGCTGGAAGCAGAAATAGGGGAGATGGTGGGAGTGGAAAGTAGGATTCAATGTATTTCAATCTGAAATGACTGAAAAAAGACTGAAATTATCTGGAAATGACTAGCTTGATTTTCTCCATTAGGTGGAATGGGAGCTCAAGGTAAATGTTAAAAAATCACTGATAAGTGAATAAAAGTAGATGCATTTGTATATATTTGAGTTTATAGGTCAGGAATGCCACACCATTGTCTGCTCCATTAATTTGTAAACATTTTCTTCAATGTTCAAGAATATGATTTGAAGAGCTAAAATATCTTTGAGACTCAGTAGAATGAATCTGTAGTGACTGTTTTGGGTACTTAGAAAATCTAAGTATCAAGGGGAGGTCTAAACTTATTATATATAGTGGGTTGAATAGGGATCCCCCAAAATCATGTCCACTGGGAATCTCAGAATGTGATCTGTTTGGAAATAGGGTCTTTGCACATATAATTAGTTACTTTTTTACATTTTTTGAGATGCTGGATTTCAGATGGGCTCTAAATCCAGTGACTGGTGTCTTTAAAAGAGGAAGGAGAGGGCGGCGTAGAACCAGAAAGACACAGGGAGAAGGCGATAGAGCAGAGATTAAAGTCATTCCTTCACAAGCCAATGAATGCCAAGAGCCACCAGACATTGAAATAGACGAGGATGCATTCTCTGTAATGCCTAGGAAGGGAGTGTGGTCCTGTGGGCACGCAGACTTTGGACTTCTCTCAAAAAAAGTGTGAGAAAATACATTTCTGTTGTTTGAAGCAAGTCTGTGGTCATTTGTAAGGGTGGACTGCCCTTCTTAAGCATCACATGTACCTCTGCGCTCCGCTGGGCATTGTGCAAACGATGGCCCATTTACTGCCTCTTTTTTCAGCTCAACTTTCTTGAGTGCCGGGGTAGTCTGGATACTCAGGGTAGAGAAGAAACAGAGCTTAAAGCTCAACTAGGGAGACCAAAAGTAGAGGTAACCAAGTCATATATTGGAAACAGTGGTGTGCTCATGGGGACAATTACAGAGTAGGAAAGCGGGGAGCCAGGGAAGCATGGTGCCCCAAAAGCCAAGCCAAGAAAGTATTTCCACAGGGAGGGACTGGCTGGGGGTGCCCAGTGCCCCAGAGGCATAAAATAGGACAGAGAAGGGACCCTCAGCTATGCAGAGTGGAGGCACCCATGCCCTTGATAAAGAAGTCCTGTGGAAATGTACTCATGACAGCCCCATTGGACTTGCTGGTGAGGAAGTGAAAGAACTGGAGGAGTCAACCCTCCTGAGGGGTTCTGCTTGCAAAGGAGCCAGAAAATAGAGAGGCAATTAAAGGGGGGCCTTATTTGGTTAGTTTGTTTTTATATTTAAGACTGAAGATAGTGTCACAGGCATTTGAATCAGAGCGACTCCATCTTGAATAGAGGCTGGGTAAAATGAGGCTGAGACCTACTGGGCTGCATTCCCAGAAGGTTAGGCGCTCTTAGTCACAGTATGAGACAGGAGGTCGGCACAAGATACAGATCACAAATACCTTGCTGATTGATAAAACAGGTTGTGGTAAAGAAGCCAGCTAAACCCCGCCAAAACCACGATGAAAGTGACCTCTGGTCGTCCTCACTGCTCATTATACGCTAATTATAATGCATTAGCATGCTAAAAGACACTCCCACCAATGCCATGACAATTTACAAATGCCATGGCAATATCAGGAAGTTACCCTATATGGTCTAAAAAGGGGAGGAACCCTCAGTTCTGGGAATTGCCAACCTCTTTTCCAGAAAACTCATGAATAATCCACCCCTTGTTTGGTATATCATCGAAAAGTAACTATAAGTATACCCAGGCGAGCAGCCCATGCTGCTGCTCTGCCTATGGAATAGCCATTCTTTTATTCCTTTACTTTCTTAATAAACTTTCTTTCACTTTACTATATGGACTTGGCCCGAATTCTTTCTCATGCAAGGTCCAAGAACCATTCTTGGCGTCTGGATCAGACTCCTTTCCGGTAACAGTAGTATAGTGCGTATGCTGATGAGAAGAATCAGCAGAAAGGAAAGGCAAGAGGGTGAGAGAGAGGAGGAGGAAAATGCAGAGGAAATCCTCGGGTAGGAGGAAGGGGTGAGACCCAGTGAACAGAAGACGGAGCGGCCTTAACTGGGAGCAGGGTGGAGCCTCAGTAACAGTTGGGAGGGGAGAGTTGGCGGTGGGGAAGTGAGGTGGTTCTCTTCCTGATTGCTTCTCTTTTCTCAGTGAAATAAAAATCAAGGTGATCAGGTGAGAATGAGGAAGGCGAGAGGGTGCTGGGGATGCTTGCCTCTTCTCTGCAGTGTTCACACCCTCTGCTGGGCCCCCAGGTGCCACATGCAAGCCAGCTGTGAGAGGGTCAAAGTCAGATCACTGAAAGACTTGCGAGTCACCCCCAGCGTTTCCCACAGCACTGCCTGCTGGACTGTCACTCCTCTGTTTAAAACCCTCAAATAGCACCCACAAAGACGAGGTTTAAATTCCTTGGCTCGGACTTGGAGCCCCATAATGGGCCCCCGGCGGACCCTCCCGTCTGCTCTTGTCCTGCCAAACAGGTAACTGCAGGAGAGAGGAGAGGCCTGGGGCCTCCCTGACTTGTCAGAAGTGCACCCCCCATCACTGAGATGCAGGACCCAAGACAGCGCTGCTCAGGAGTGAGGGGGAGGTGCCAGCAGAGGAGCAGCCTCTACTCACCTCGGGGTGCTCCGCAAGGACAAACAGGCCCAGTGTTGCCAGCGCTTCCCATGTTGCCAGAGAATCTGGAAATGCAGAGTGTTAGGTGTTACCGGAGCAATTTTCTGTACTCTGCAGATGAGCTAGTATTATTATTGTTTCAGCGCATCCTCTTAAAGTCCCCCGCTAGTATTGTAGAGCAGGTTCTCTTCCTATGAGTGGGTTAGACTTGCAAGACTTCCCCAAGTGAACTCTTAAAAAAATTTCTTCTTTAATGTTTCTACAATTCTGTTGGGAGCAGATGGGTTCCAGATAAGCCTATGCCAGAGACCAGACAACAGGAAACCATTTTTGTGCGAACTGTTCTATTTTGGTTTTGAGTCCTCTAACCTTCTCCTCCTTCTGCAAACTCATTTCATCTAAGCCTTTGCCAGGAGGACAACCCTTGCTGGTCAGAGCAGAGAGAGTGAGGAGCAGGGGCTGGATGGGGGTGTCTGCAGGGTTGGGGGAGGAAGAAGATTCCAGTCACTTAAAAGGCACACCACACGTTGGGGCTGGGGAGGTGTAGATGGTAATCCCGTGTGGACATTGGTCCTGTTCAGCAGCCCTAAGTTGAAAGCAATGGTGATGTATGAATACCAACACAGAATGGAAACCTAGAGCTTGATGCATCCAAAGTCTTCCAGGCCCAACCACCTGCCTGTGTGTGCTCCATCCCGGGCCCTATCCAGTGGGATCGCTTGTTCCGCAGGGCGGTGCAGAGCCAAGGACACACAAGCCACGCTGCCCCACAGGGTCTGAAGGAGCTGCCTGCTTTCCAGTGTTGTCTCTCCTCCTGCTGAATGTCAGGAGACCACTGACAACAGAGACTCCAGGTGAGTTTGGTAGGACACGCATATGATCTGTACATGACAAGAGTGAGGCCTAATCCATGCACGAGTGGCTCATGTTTATACACTTTGCCTACCTTGAAGATGTGTTTAAAACTCTACTGCTTTTCTGTACTTCAGAGAGCTTAGGCAACAAGGACAAGATATCAGATACACCTTTTTCCAAAAGTGTACATACTCTCATTGTGGTCTAATTATAATAACATAAAAGCAGGAAGCAGCTTAAATGTCCAATGCTAGGAGATGTCTGATAAATTATGATGTCCCAGTAAGACGGGTGCCATGTAGCCAGCCACACAAGGACATGCTCACCTGTCACCTTAACTGAAGAAAGTTGGATATAACAACATAAAAAATGAATAAGGAGCACAATCCTACTCTGTCATACAAAAACTTTTGTTATCTAAAAACACCCACATATGTGCATAGAAAAAAGACTGAAACGATATCCCCTAAAATATTAAAAATGTCGTCTTTGAATAAGATTGTAGGTAACTTTTATTTTTTTCTTAATAATTTTCTCTAGTTTCTTTTTTAACAATAAATATTTATTATTTACCTAATAAAATGTGTATGCATTTTAATTACAGATATTCTATTATATATAGTGTGTGTGCGTGTGTATATATATATATATATATTTTTTTTTTTTTTTTTTTTTTTTTTTGAGACAGTCTCCCTCTGTCACCTAGGCTGGAGCACAGTGGTGCAATCTCAGATCTCAGCTCACTGCAACCTCTGCCTCCTGGGTTCAAGTGACTCTCCTGCCTCAGCCTCCTAAGTAGCTAGGACTACAGACACACACGCCACCACACCCGGCTAATTTTTGTAGTTTTGGTAGAGACGGGGTTTTGCCATGTTGGCCAGGCTGGTCTCGAACTCCTGACCTCAAGTGATCCACCCACCTTGATCTCCCAAAGTGCTGGGATTATAGGCATGAGCCACCATGCCTGGCCTCTTTCTGTTTTTCTTTGTGGAAAGTAACAGTTCTGCCAGGGAACCCTCTTTACAGCTATTGCCTCTCTCTCGGGCTGGTGGTTATCAAATTTTCCCCGTCCCTCCAAGTCCCGGGTGGTACATGCTTTTGCTTGTGGCCTGCCCTAAGGAGCACCACTATCCCTTGTTAAAACAGTCCTCTTATTAAACTCGCTGCAGACCTCCCTCCTGCAGAGTGCCATCTGTTTCCTGCCTGGACCCTGCCTGGCTCGGTGACTTTTGTGCTTAGCCCCCAAGCTTTCTCTGGTTCTCTAGAGTCTGAATCAAGCAAACCAAGTCGCATGTTCTGTAGACTGGAAAAGCCATTCTGCCACATGTAAAACTGGATATTGTAAAAGAAAAAGAATCACACAGGAAAAGGGCCTAAGAAGTAAGTAGTAGTCACCTTTTTGGGGTGACGGAATTCATAGACACGCTGAGCAAGCAAAACACAAGGAAGAAGATCACATTTTTTGAGCATCATTTCTTTGTCAACAAATTAAAGGGTTGAAAAAGGACCAGTCCCTCAACGTCCTTCCTTCCTATGTTCATACTCCTGAGGGTGACCCAACATCAAGCCAGGAACACATTTTTCTCAGGCCCTCACAGTTGTCACCTCCTAATCTGGGGTCCTCATCCTAAAGATGGTTCTATGTGTCCTGATGTCAGGGCTGCTCTGAAATGTTGACCTGAGGGATGTGAGCGTGAGGTCAGGTGGGAATAGGCTTGGGCACATGAGTGTAGCTTAGAATGCTGGCCCAGAACCTTTGCCCAAACTCTACCTGCTATTCTGGTGCAGCCTGAAGTTTATTGCTTATTTGAAGACCTAGCTCTTCTCTGAACTCTGAAACAATTCACCATGAATTTAGTGTACCCTTCTTTCTTTCCTGAATTAGTCTGTAAACTCCCAGACCACCTACCTTATAAGGATGTACCTCTTAGCACTTCCCAGGGTGTTGGATGCAAACAGTGCTGTGTAGACCCCAGCTGATGAGCAGACACGTGAACTGTCTGGCCCATGACAATTATAATAGAGATAATTACCTAGACATAATAACTGGCATATGCTTTACCCTCTATTGGCCACTATATTGTGTTTGCGCAGACAACCTCATTTAATCCCTACAAACATCCCATGAGTTAGGTAATATCCCTATTCCTATTGTATAGATGATGGAATTTAGGCTTAGAAAAGTTCAGTAACTTGCTAACAGTCACACAATTAATTATAGATAGCAGAGACTGAAGCCCAGGTTCTTAGCCACTCGGCCATTCTGCCTTTTTCTTTGGTGACCATCCCTACTCCTCCATAATAATGTGATGACAATTTCAGTGAACCATTCAATCACATGAGACAGGGTGCTTATGCCTTAACTGGACACTTTAATGAGATCAAGAAACTCTGAATTCACAAATGTCTACACCTGTGAGGGAATAATAGGTCTCCTTCAACAGTCTTGCCCTATGCTAGGCTTCCTTCGAGTAGGTTCCCACCCAACACAGACCCTTCTCTACGCCCAGAACAGCCAAAATGAACCTAGAGAGACAAGCACACCTTTTCTTTTTTTTTTTCTTTCTTTCTTTCTTTTTTTTTTTTTTTAGATGGATTCTCACTCTGTTGTCCAGGCTGGAGTACAGTGGCACGATCTCGGCTCACTGCAAGCTCTGCCTCCGGGGTTCACACCATTGTCCTGCCTCAGCCTCCTGAGTAGCTGGGACTACAGGCACCCACCACCACACCCGGCTAATTTTTTTTTTGTATTTTTAGTAGAGACTGGGTTTCACCGTGTTAGCCAGGCTGGTCTCAATCTCCTGACCTCGTGATCCTCCTGCCTTGGCCTCCCGAAGTATTGGGATTACAGGCCTGAGGCACTGCGCCCAGCCACACCTTTTCAAGGGCCTCTGCCTGAACTTTTCTACAACCATGAGCCAATCTTTTTTTTTTTTCCAGACCTGGTCTTCTGTTTTAGCTCAGGGTAGAAGCTCTTTTGAACTCCCAATTTTAAAATGAAACAGAAAAGAGAATGGCTAAAAAATTCTGTTAAAGGTGCATTTTGGCCAAGCGGCCCAAGGGTATTTCCACGGTTCAGAAGGTTTTTTTTAGCATCCACTTTGAGAAACCCTGCAGCAACTCCCAGTCTGTGCCAACTTAGGTTTTGGCCTAATGAGATGCAATGTTCACGCTCAAGTCAATAAAATGAGATGAAAATCATTCTCAGGCTGTGACGGTAAGATTAGGACCACAAAACCACATAAAATATTTGGTCACTAAATACTTTCTCTGATGCCCTGGGATGGAAAGTCTGACTTAAAATTTAATGAGGTGATCCTGAGATTTTAATTTTTGTAATAACATCCCTTAGGTTGATTTGTTCTCAACATTCTTTGTCAATTGAAGAGTGTGAGCTTAGAAATCATGACCTGGGGTGAGGTGTGGGGAGCACTGCAAAGCTAAACATCAGCTGCCGAGTTAAATTTAGTTAAATTAGGGTATGGGAGAGTCTGAGGAAAAGGACATTGAGTTGTGGGGTGTGGAGTTGAAAAACATACCTTTTCTAAGAACTTGGCAATTTAAATTCTGGCCACGATCAATCACATTCCTCAGGCTCAGAAAACATGGAAATGCACGCAAAAATGTTTCTTAGTTTTCCCCAGAACAGGCAGGAATTCTTTGAGATGGAAAGTAAACAGAGCTATCAGCACATCGGCCTAGGTTCAATTCACTATTTTTAACTGACTGGAAAAAGGAAAATATATGGCCCTGTTTTCTTTGCTTGATTGATGTAAAGAGCATTTTTACAGAAATACGCATTTTCCACTAGATATATCTGCGATAGCGTCTCTCTACTGCACCCATGAGCTGCCTGTGAGATCGATACACATCTCCTGGGCTATAAGTGTGATCAATCAAACAGATACCAGGGAGTGGGAAACGTCCAGGCTGTTCCCCACTTATGTCTTTTTGTTGTGGTGATGGTAAAATATACATGATATAAAATTTACCCTTTCACCGTTTTTAAGTGTACAATTCATTGCCATTGAGCTCATTTATAATATACAGCTAACAGCACCTCCATCCATCTCTAGAATTATTTTCATCTTCTCAAACTGAAACTCTGTCCCCATTAAACACCAACTCACTCCCCATTCCCCCTCCTCCCAGGCCCTGGTAACCTCTATTCGACGTTCTGTAAGCATTTCCCCACTCTAAGTACCTCATATAAGTAGAGTTGTACAATATTTGTCGTTTTGTATTTGGCTTTTTCACATAGCATATTTTCAAGGTTCATCCATATTGCAACATGTGTCAGAATTTTCTTTCTTTTTAAGGCTGAGTAATGTTCCATCATACATACATACCACATTTTGCTTATCTGCTCTTCCATTGATGGACATTCAGATTGCTTCTACCTTTTGACTATTGATGACTGAGTCTCTGCTATAAATCCTTTTGGGTATGTCCCCAGAAATGAAGTTGCTGGGTCATATAGTAATTCTGTGTTTAAGTTTTTGAGGAGCCACCATATAGTTTTCCAGCATTTTACGCCAGCACACTGTGCTAATTTCTCCACATCCATGCCAACACTTGTTATTTTCTGCTTGTTTTGTAACAGCCATCATAATAGATGTGAAGTGGTACCTTCCCACTGAATGTCTTTTAAAAGAAGCACAGTTCAGGATGTGCTTCAAATAGGGTGGCAGTTATATCTGGATTTTGAAGGAGTTTTTAAACTCACATCCCAGAATCTTTTCAGTATGTTTTATAAACAACAACAACAACAAAGGAAGTGGAACTTAAATAAGTAAATGAAAACAGAATGAAGAGAGAAAAACAATTAGAAAGAGGAAAAGTTTAAATATCTAAATTGACCCAGCAGTGGCTTAGCTAGTGATGTATACATCTGTCCCCGCTTTGGCCTACGGGGAAGTTCACAGGTGACCCAACCCCAGCACATTTTGGTGGAGTCTGGCTTATTAGTCAAGCACTTGCTGAGAAGATTCACCGGGTACTCTCTCTAAGCAGAGGCCTTGGAAATGGAATCCCCACTTCTCCTCTTTAGGGCACATCTGCAGGGAGAACCATTAACAACGTCACACCCAGCCTGCCCGTTTGAGGGTGGACAGCTCCTCCACTGAACCAGGAGGAACGGCAGGGTACACAACACAAGGGCAGGGCTTACATCCACGTAGTCACAGAGGCAACCGCCTTTCTGCCTTGCTCTCATTTCTCCCAATTCCTTAAAAACAAAGAGCACTCCCCACTTGTGATCTTCATCCCAGCACGATCATGTGCACTGGGGAAGTCATCTCAGCTTATAGACAAGAAATCTGAGGCCTGAGAGGTGAAGTAACTGCTGAGGTGACCCAGGACAGCACACAATGAGCTGAGTTTTGTTCTGCTGGCTTGGTCTTGAATGACAGGTGGAGCTAGGGGAGTACACTGTCCATCCCAGAACCAAGCCAACTCCACCCCCAAACGGAGGGATCCTCCTTCATTTTTCCCCCACACATGAATGCAATAGTCCTAAATCAGAGGACAACACTGGACATCTGTCTCACCAAACTCATGCAACTATATCAAGAACATCCTGTGTGATGCCCCTGGGGTTTAAAAGCTAGCACTGTTCATGTAGTTTCAAAGAGGTCTACAATGCCAGGTACCATGGAATTGAAATCTATCCCATAGCCCGTTGAGAAAAAACAGTAACTGGAATCACTGCGCTTGAGTCTCTGGGGATTCATGGTGGCCTCCTAGTCTTCGTTGCCGTTAATTGTTTTATGACATTATTTAAATTAAGTCACTTAACTTTCAGCTTCTTCAGCTATTGCAAGCTTTCTGAGATAACAGAGCACGTGGTCTTCTTCTCAGAGCATCTCCCATGCTTAGCACAGGTGACTCACTAGTGAAGGCCAGTTGTAAGTTCTGTGTTATCCTTGGGCCACAACTCTCCCCCAGTCACTTTCTGCCTTCCCACACTTATATAAGTTCAGACCTGCTGTTTCATCTTAAATCTAGATGGCACACAGCACAGCTAAGATGCTCAAGCAGGTAAAAATGCATGCTGTTTGGCGAGTCGTGTAATCATACAGGTACTTTTTGATCTTCAAGTATAAGATTTGAGTGGACTAATATTTAAATGAACCATGGGTCTGTATCTGAATATAGAATTACAGTAAGGATGACATAGTAGAACTTCACTTAAAGTTGGTGACTCATGGAGCACTAGACCCAACTCACTTGTGCAAATTAGAACAGATTGGTAGGCTTGGGCCATGGGGTAACTATATCAATTTGTATCAGTTTGCTAGGGCTGCCATTATTAAGTACCACAGACTGAGTGGTTAAACAACAGAAATGTATTTTCTCACAGTTCAGGAGGCTGTAAGTCTGGTTGGCTTCTTCTGAGGCCCCTCTCTTTGGCTCATAGATGCTGTTTCCTCCATGTGTCTTCACATGACCTTCTCTCTGTGTCCCAGTCTCCTCTTCTTATAAAGAGACCAGTCAGATTGGATGAGGGCCCATTCTAAAAACCTCATTTCAACTTAATTACCTCTTTAAAGACCCTGTGTCTAAATATGGTCACATTCTGGGATAGGTGTTGAAGTTAGGACATGAACACATGGATTTTGGGGAGACACAATTCAGGTCATAACACAATTAAAATGTAGATGCAAGGAAATTGTTAAAGATTTGAAAAAACTGAATGATAATGGATTATTATGTGGTATTTTGGCCAGATACTGAGAGTAGAAGGAGCCAGTAGGCAGTGTGATGCCACATTTCCTATGTGTGGCAGCTTAGGTGTTAGGGAGACTTGGGTCCAGGATCTGTCTCCAATGCTGCCAGTCACATGGAGATGAAAAGTTTGACAAGGAGAGAAACATGAGAGGCAGTTTTCACATCTGTTAAAGAGAGATGATAACAGTATCTCCCCTGTAGGCTTGTTATGAAGATTAAAATAAGGAGCCTAGACAACTGTTTAAGTGAGGGGTCATGAAACAATGAGCCCAGACCAACATTCACACTTTAGTTTGCACATGAATCACCTAGTGATCTGGCTAGAAAGCAGATGCTGACTCAGTAGGTCTGGGCCTGAGACTCAGCACTTCTTTTTTTTTTTTTTATGAAGTCTCACTCTGTTGCCTAGGCTGGAGTGCAGTGACGCAATCTCTGCTCACTGCAACCTCCGCCTCCCGGGTTCAAGCAATTCTCCTGCCTCAGCCTCCTGAGGAGCTGGGATTACTGACATGTGCCACCACGCCCAGCTAATTTTTGTATTTTTAGTAGAGACAGGGTTTCACCATGTTGGCCAGGCTGGTCTCGAACTCCTGACCTCAAGTGATCCACCTGCCTTGGTCTCCCAAAGTGCTGGGATTAGAGGCGTGAGCCATCACGCCTGGCCAGACTCTGCACTTCTAACCAGCTCGCTGGTGGCATAGATAAGGCTGACCTGGGGCCTTCTGGAGCCTTGGGGTCTAAGATACTTCACCCCGTGCCTGTTAGACAGGTAACGTACACGCAGTAGAGAGAGCTGCTATAAATACTACTCCTACCTCCATGTTGAGCTTAATAGAAACCTAGTCCCCAGACTTTTCAGTCCTCTTTGATTGGGCTACTCTTAATGGGTGAAGCACAGGCAGGCCACCCTTTTCTACCCACAAATATTTTCCAAGCTAATTAAGAACACACGGAGAATAAATCTATGAATCCCTTGGGCTCTGAATTTCTGCTGACAGTGTTTAAGGCATGAGTTTGGGTCCAGGGTCTGGTCATTAAAATTTTGTTTATTTATTCCAATGATGATCATCAATGACCAATTGCTGAGCCCTCTCTGTTCTGTTTGGAGTCAGCATAGGCTTCAAAGGCAAACTGGCACAAAATGTTAGCCTAAACCCTCTGATTGCTCTTCCCTGTAATCCCTCTATATGCCCCCGCCTCCCCAAATCTTGATCCTCTGACCCTGCATTGCCTTGGCAACTCTCTGATAACTTCAGATAGATTTTCTATTATCTTGTCCAGTTTTTTTTTTTTTTTTGAAATGGAGTCTTGCTCTGTTACCCAGGCTGGAGTGCAGTGGCACAATCTCGGCTCACTGCAACTTCCGCCTCCTGGGTTCAAACGATTCTTCTGCCTCAGCTTCCAGAGTACCTGGGATTACAGAAGCATGCCACCACATCTGGCTAATTTTTGTATTTTTAGTAGAGACAGGGTTTCGCCATGTTAGCCAGGCATGTCTTGAACTCCTGGCCTCAAGTGATCCACCCATCTGGGCTTCCCAAAGTGCTGAGATTACAGGTGTAAGCCACCATGCCCGGCCTGCTTTTCTGGTGTTCTTGGAAGGGTGGGTCTGGAACCTTCTGGTCAGCCATGGCTGGAGAATATAGTATTACACACTGAACATAGAGATATTAGTGATTCTTGGGATGCGAATTGTGGCTATGTATTTTTTGAGAGTTTCCTTAAATTAAATAGTTTTTTTTAAAAAACATCAGAAATTATTTGTAAGAAAAGAATCCCATCTTTTCTCTCTGTGTGAAGATGCAGTTAAAGTGCCCCAGAAGAAGGCAAATTATGACTCTAACTGATGATAAACATCTATAAAGACAGAAATGTTATGGAGGTTTGGAGAAGGGGGAGAGAATACCATTTCTAACCATGATAGAGCCAGTAGTATTAGACTATCCCTCCTGCTGAAAACAATAAAAGCTGGAAAACATACACAATAAACTGTTTGAAGGTATTGAAATGCAATGAACATTGGCAGGACCAAACATGAGGCAATCCTTGAGAGGAGGGACCCACTGTGGAGAACTGGCCTCTTTCCTTGACCTTATTTGCCAGTTCTCTGCCTGGGTGAGCAGGATGTTCAGAGTCCCACTGGGCTGAAGAAAGAGAGGTTGAAGTTCAGGGCTAGAAAAAGGGCTAAAGCACATCAACAAAGGAACTACAGAGAAATCAACCTTCTATACACACTTTCCCTTGAAACATTTGCCAACTCTTAAAGTATAACAGGCAAGCCTAAGAAACCAACAGAAAGTTGTAACTTAGAGGTTAAAGAGATAATCAGGGATTTCAGCAGCCACAAGGTGCTGGGGAGACACATGGAGTTTAAGACTAGGAAGGAGGACAGGCATTGGTAATACTGAATCTCAGTTCAGCCCCCAGAAGGGCCCTGTCTTAGGAATAAGGGCTACATTACAGAGGAAAGGGCAACACTGAAACAGACCAATGCTGTCTGCATAAAATTAACCATGACAAGGTCATGGCGGTCAGCAGGCATGCTCTCTGCCTGCAGGTGGAAAATTAATCCAGCCACAGAAAGACATCTTTCAGAGCCCCCATTATTTTCAATATGCAATATCTGTAATTCAGAAGAAATCACAAATCATACTACAATTAATACCAAATGACAGAAAACCAAGAGAAGAGAAAAAAGTGAAAATATAAAGTCTTGCAGGTAATTTATTGTTACCAGATTTTAAAATAACTATGATCAATATGCTATAGTTAAATGAACAGTTTTATCATAAGATTAGATTCAGTATAAGAAAGGATTAGTGAACTAAAGACAGGATAAGCAAAAGTATTCAGATTGAATCATGGAGAGGAAAAAAGATGGAAAACACAAAATGGGACACGAAAGACAGGGAACATGATGGAAAGGGCTAATGTATGGATAATTGGATTACCAGGAGAAGAAGACGAAAGACAGAGAATGGGACAGAAATGATATAATTTTTAAAAATATTGCTTAAAAATACTGTCTGCAAAATTAATAAAAGACCAAAAGCCATAAATTCAAGAATCTTGGAGAATGCCAGCAGATAAATATAAAGCCAACAAAATCTAGTCACATCATAGTCAAATGGTTGAAAATGAAAGATAAAGGAAAGTTTTAAGAGAAAACATAATAAAAATATGCATTATCTTTAAAACAGTAACAGTAAGACTGATGACTGACTTTTAATAAAAGTCTGGTGGCCATGACATCTTTATTGTGTTGAAAAAAATGCCAACAAGACTTTTTTTAACGTAACATCCTCATTAAAAAAAGTATTAAATGGAATTTTTTAGGCAGAAAGAAAATGATTTTGAAAGAAATTATAACAATACAAAAAGAAGTAGTGAGCACCCTTACCCTGTAAGAGTAAATATGAAGGCAAATAAAATTAATAACTATGAGTTTAAAATATAGGTACAGTATATGACAACAATAGCACATACACAAAAAAACAAGAGCAGTGTAAATGAAGTTAAACTGTTTTAAATTTCTTGCATTATTCAGAAACAGGTAAAAGTACTAATTTAAGACAGGCTATACTAAGTCAAGGATACATTCTTAATCTCATGGTTAATCAATAAAATAACACAAGAATGTATAAGTAACAGGCTAATAGATTAAAAATATGGAATAAAAATGCTTATTGATAAATAAGGTAATAAGGAAAAAATAAAAGAACAAAGAAGAGAGAAAACAAATGGAAAAAAACCAGCAAGATGATAGACAAATCTAAACATATCTGCAGTTGCATTAACTGTGAATAGATTAATATTGAGATTAAAAGATAAAAATGCCAAATTGGATTTTAAAAACATCATTATATACTGATTGTAGAAGACACACCTTAAATATAAAGACACAGATAGGATAAAAGTAAATGGATAGAAGAGATACCAAGCAAATGCTGACCAAAGTAAAGTTAGTGCAGATAAATTATCAACATGTAAAAACTTTAAGAAAAAAAGAGTTACTAGTGATAGAGACATTTCGTAATGATTAAAATACCAAATCAACAGGAAGATATAACAGTCCTAAATTGCTATGCAAAGAATAACATAGCTTTAAAATATAAAAGGAAAATGTGACAGAACTAAAAAGAAACAGACACACAAAATTATAGTTGGAGATTTTAACATAACTCTCTCTGGGACTGTGACAAGTGGACAAAAAAACCACTAAGAATGTAAAATATTGAGGAACACAAAAAACCATCTTGACTTATTTGATATATATAGAATAATGCAAACAACAATGATAGAATACAAATTTTTCATGACTACAAAGAACACATACCAACATAGACCATATTCTGGGCCATAAAGCAAGCCTCCACAAATTTCAAAAGGCTGAAATCTCATACAGTATATTGTTTGATCACAATGGAATTGAACTGAGATCAAAAGGAGAAAGAAAACTCTTAGATCAATACATATTTGGAAAATAAGAAATACATTTCTAAATAGCCTATAAGTAAAACAAAAAATGGAAAAAAAATTAGAAATATTTTGAACTGGCTCATAATGAAAATATATCACATCAAAACCTGTGAGTTGCAGTTAAAGCAATGTTTAGAGGACAATATACAGCACTAACTGCATATATTATAAAAGAATAAATGTTGAAAATTAGCAATTTAAGCTTCTGTTTCAAGAAGCTGGTAAATGAACAAAAAATTAAGCCAAAAATGCCTGGGACTAAATGCGTATGTTAAAAAAAAGCAGAAATGCTGAAAAATCAATGTTCCTAATAGAAGAAACAATATTACAAAATAAATCAGTTAGATGAAAAACAAGCACACAATAAAAAAAATTGACAAAACCAAAAGTTGATATTTTGAATACTTATAAAATTAGTAACCCCCTGTCCATATTACTCAAGGAAAAAAAATGGGTAAAAACACAAATTGTCAATACAAGAAAATCAGAATAGAATATACAGATGTTAAAAAGATAAAGAATGTGATAAACAACTTCATGTCACTACATTTGACGATTAAATAAAATGATCAGATTTCTTAAAGACACAATTTATCAAAATTGACCGAAGAAATTTGAAAAAAGTATAATCCTCATAAAGAAGTTAAATCTGCAATTAAAATCTTTTCCCCATAAGAAAACAATAGGCTCTAATAATTCACTGCTGAATTCATCAAACATATAAGGACGAAATCATATTGATCTTACAAAAAGTTTTCAGAAATTATAAGATAAAGGAAGTTTTATTAACTCATGTCATGAGGCTGGCATAACCTTGATACCAAAATATGACATGGACATTACAAAAAAAAATTATAGACCAACATGTCTCATAAACTCAGATACAAAAATTCTGAACAAAATATTAGCAAATTTAATACAGTGATATTTTTAAAAGATGATGAAGCAGACCAATGGTGTTTATTCCACAAATTAAAAAATTCAATAATTTACTCAAAATAAATAATATAATTCACTATATTAATTGAATAAAAGATAAAAATCATATGATCATCTCAAATGATGCCCAACAAACCATTTGTAAAATTCATCACCTAATCAGGTTTTAAAAATTGGCAAAAGAGGGGAATTTCCTTATTATAAAATAGAAAGTCTATGAAATACCTACAGTAAATATAATAATTGTAAAATATTGAATACTTTCACTCTGAATTTGACTTAAACAAGAATGTTCACTAACATTACTTCAATTTACATAGTGCTAGAGGCCCTAGTGAGAGTGATAAGCAAGACAGAGAAATAAAAATTTAAATACTGGAAAGAAGAACTACAACTGTCATTACTCTCAGATGATATGATTGTGAATGTAGAAAATAAAAAACTCCATAGACAAATATTAGAATGTGTTTATAAGGTCATTAAATATAAAATTAACATAGAAAAATGTATTGTATTTCTAAACTAGCAATAAACAATTAGAAAATGAAATTTGAAAAAATACTGCCATTTATAAATATCAATAATTTTTTTTTCTTTTTTAAGACGGAGGAGTCTCCCTCAGTTGCTCAGGCTGGAGTGCAGCAACCTCCGCCTCCCAGGTTCAAGCAATTCTCATGCCTCAGCCTCCCAAGTAGCTGGGATTACAGGCATGTGCCACTATTCCCGGCTAATTTTTGTATTTTCAGTAGAGACGGGGTTTCACCGTGTTGGCCAGTCTGGTCTCAAACTCTGACCTCAAGTGATCCACATGCCTCGGCCTCCAAAAGTGCTGGGATTGCAGGTGTGAGCAACTGCGCCTGGCCCTCAACATTTTTAACAAGCCTGTTAATAATTGCAACTCAAAATGTGTAATTCTTCACCAACTTTTACAGAATATTGATGAGAAACATTAAAACTTACATAAGTGTTCTTGAATTGGAAGACACAATATTATTATGATGACAGTTCTCTCAAAATTCATCTATAAATGTATTTTGTAATCTCATATAAAATACTAACAGATTCTTTGTTGAAATCTGACAAGGTGATTTTAAGTTTTATGTGGAATTGCAAAGGGCCAAGAAGAGCTGAGACAATTTTGAAACGCACACACACAACGCAGAAAATAGTCAGAGGGCTTCCTGATATTAAGATTTCTTATAAAGCTATAGTAATTAAAATAGCCTGCTATTGGTACAAGGCTAGAGAAATAAACCAATAGAGTAGAAAAAGTTCAGAAACATACCCACACAAAAGGGCCACCTGATGTACAATAAAGCTGCAACTTTAATGTTGTAAGGGATATGAGAGCCTTTTCAATAAATGGGGCTGGGTCAACTGGCCACTTATGAAAAAACATGAGTCTTGACCTCTATCTCACACCACAGACAAAAAAATAAAAATCAATTGCAGATGGATTGTGAGCCTGAATGAAAAGGGTGAAACAGTAGTTTCTTTAAAAATGTAGAATATCTTTATGACCCTTGGGTTAGGCAAAGAGTTCTTAAACTGTACATGCAAACCACTAACCACAAATAAAAGTTTGAAAAATTGTTTTTCATTAAAATGGACAATTAAGGGCACCATTGAGAGACTGAAACATCAAGCCACAGACTAGAATAGATATTTGCAACCATATACTAAAGACAAAGATGAATATTAAGCAGATATTTTAAAAAACTCCTTTAAGTAAATAAGAAAAAGGCAGACAAATCAGTTTTTAAGCCTGGGAAGGAGTTGAACAGGCACTTTACAAAAAGAGGATATCCAAAATGCCAACATCCTTACGAAAAAACAGTTCAATGTCATTAGGCCATTAAGAAACATTAGAACCACAAGAAGACATCTGTTAGGCATTAGAAAGATTGGCAGTATACAGTGTTGGAGAGAATATGCAACAATTAGAAGTCTCATACAATGCTGGTGGGTGTGTAAACTGGTACAACCACTTATGTATTAAAACTAAATATATGTCTACCATATGGCCTAGGAATTCCAATCATAGGCAAATACCCAAGAGAGATGTGTGCATGTTTTTACCAAAAGACATGTTTGAGTATGTTCATAGCAGCTTTATGCATACTATCTCAAAACCATCAAGGACTCATATGTCCATCCATAAATGGTGATATAAAATGCAAGAAAAAGAACAACTTACAGCTACATGCAACAGGGAAAGAAAAGCCCTTTCAATAAATGGTGCTGGGTCAACTAGCTACTGTCTGCATGAATCACAAGACATGTTGAGTGAAAGAATAAATACAGTATGAGACTGTAGGGTCAACAGAACTGACAGCAAGAATTTAAGCATACCCTTAGAACGACCCTGTATGTGTCAGACGCACTTGAATGTGTGCTCCAAGCCAGGCAATCCAGGAGTGGCCGACCCTGAGATTTGTTCCTTACCCAGACAAACATCTCAGGCTCTGTCCTGTCTTGTGGAATATTGGCCTACAGGGGACTGAGGCCCTGAGTTTTGGGTTAAATGAAGGTGGTTGCCAGGTGGAGGTCATTGGGAGGAGGTTGTTAAGTCAAAATGCAGTATAAACTATATGTTTGCAGATGCTTGCGGTTTTCCTGCCTGGGCCCCCGCCACTGGACTCTCCCCTGTGTTTAAGCCCCTGATAAAACCCCATGTCTCATTTACTGGCTCTGGGTCTCTTCGTCAGCCTCTTGAACCTGGAGCCTTCCCTACCGAGGTTCATAGGGTTTTGGCATGATAGATACCCTCTACGTAAAGTTTGAGAACAGGCAAAATTACTTTATGGTGATAGAAGTCAGCATTGTGCCTATGTTGAGGGGGGGATTTGATTGTGTAGGGGCCAAAGACCTGCATCTTGATCTGGAATTTTTTCTCTTATTTTTGAGACAGGGTCTCACTGTGTTGCCAAGGCTGGAGTGCAGTGCTGAGTTTCTGCTCACTGCAGCCTCAAGTGATCCCCCCCACTTCAGCCTCCCAAGTAGCTGTGACTACAGGTACACAACATCATGCTTGGTGAATTTTTAAAATTATTTTTAGAGACAGGGTGTTACTATACTGCTCAGGCTGGTCTCAAACTCCTAGGCTAAAGTGATCCTCTGACCTCAGCCTCCCAAAATGCTTTACAGGCATGAGGCCACCACATCTGGCCTTGATCTGGAAATTTATCAAATGTCCATATAAGGCTGGCGCCCTTTTTTACTGAGTTTATGTTGTGTCTTAATGATTAAATATTGTTTATAAAGAAGTCTTCCTCCCTGAAATCCCCTCCACCCATCCTTTATCCAAACTCTCTTTTTGGATCCAGTTTTCAGGGTTTTACTTGTGCTTTTCTGCTCAATTTTATTCCAGTTAAATGTTAGATCCATGGTATTCATTCTACCCTAATCAACTCACACCTGGTTTGTTGAAATCCTTATAGGTCCAAGGCCATTGTCAGGCATGAGTGTGCAGCAGGGCAGTCGTACAGCACCCTGTGCCTAGAAGGGTTTAATGCTCTGCTGTCACCAACTTGAAGTTCTTAATTTTGGAACAGAAGCCTCCAATTTCATTTTGCACAGAACCCTGAAAATTTTGTAGTTGGCTCTACATGCAGGCATTTTCATCCTCAGAAGGCACAGAGGTCAGTTCATGTTTTCAACTGTGGCTGCGCATTAGAATAACCAAAGTTCCAGAGATTCTGAGTTAATTGGATGGGGGTGAAGCCAAGGCATGAGGAGTTTTAAAACTCTCAGCTGATTCTAATGCTCAGCCAAGGCTGGGAATGGCAGATCCAGTTGGAGAAGTCGTGCCAAAGCTATGGTTTACCAAATATCTGGAGGGCTTAGAGGATGGAGGGATCACTTTGGGCTTGGGGTTGGAGGTGAAAGCCTGACGTGAGTTTATGGGGTGAGTTTATGGTGAGAAGTCAAATGCTTAATGTGATGGCATTCCAGGCAGTGGCACGTGTGGGCCCAAGAGCTGCAGGCAGAGATCCCTCTGGATAGGAATAGTGCTTAGAGCCTCCTTCCTCAGCCACCATTCTTATTCTCTTATCAGCCAGTGAAAACCTGTCGATTCTCTTTTGCAATGAAGCGGTAAAAGAATGAACAAGAAAACGATGGACTTAGCCTCCAGTTGATTTTGAGAAGAGAAGGGCTCTGAGGTTTCAGATGTGGGTGCCCAGCTTGGTGGATGCCATGGAGGAAGGAGTGCTGGATTGCACATCAGAAGGCAGTTTCTAGTTCTCATCCTATCCCTGGCCACCCAAGATGCTTGCCCAATTCTTTGGGCCTCAGTTTCTCATAAAAACTAGACTGATTTGATCTGGAAGTAATTTTCCATTCCCACAAGGCCATAAACGTATGGTTTGTATCTTATTTCTTGGATATCTATATTGTCTTATAAAGTTATAGATTATAGACTATTTATATGGGTCAGCGATTATAAAGCAATTGAAGTCTCATAAAATAGGAAGTCCATGGACAGAATCCAGCCAGTAGAGGTTTTTTTTAGCCTGAACAATATTATTTTTTTCAAAAATGTGTTGTCCACATTATGGGATTTCATATTAAAATGCAGATTTATGGTTTCTCTCGAAACAACAGGAGATCTGGCAACTCTAGGCCTGCTTTGGGCAATTCTTGCAGACACTGGTGCTCAGGAGGGGCTGCGCTTTTGGACAGAGCATGCACTTGCCAGCTCACCCCAGTCCCCACCACTCCCTATTCTATCCCAGTCGCCTCGTTGACTTACACTAGCAGTCAGATCCCTAGCGGTGCATTCAAGTTCCTTCATGCACTGAGGACTTTGTGAGGACTCCTTCAACAGAATGTTCGTTGCCTGCTTCTTGCTGGCTTGAAATTAGAATTAGGTTTCGTTAGAAATGACAGTCTGATGGTATTAGACATTCTTCCATTCCCTCATTTGTCTTGTCTGACTGTGACCGCAGAGCAGGTCTCTGCTCTCCAGCCTCAAAGATGATATGACCTCTCTTCAGACATATTGGCTCTAAGAAAACAAACAAAAACTTGGTAATTGGGGCTTCTGCAGGAATGTATGTTCATTTCCATCTTCCTGTAATCCACTGCATTCTTCAGGCCCTCTGAGTCTTCTAAACACTCAGGCCAAGTGATCTTCAAGTTATTTTTCTAACCACAATTATCCAAATCCTGTTTTGTTTTCTCTCTTCTTTCCAAGTGCTCAGTTGGCGTCACTTAGGCTTTGTTGGAGGCAGCTGAGTCTTTCAGGGTCAGGGGTGTTTTCCTTGGTTATGGTCTGAAGGCGATTGGTGGGATAAGAGGTCAGCCCAGGGCTTGCATCGTCACCACTACAAGGCCACCTGCCAGAGGTGCCTCACCCCTGACCTTCTCCCAAGGATGGTCAGGGCATGAAGAGGACTGGAGAAAGCAACCCAGGCTGCCCCACCCACCATGGCAGGGCCGTCGGTGAGACTGGTCCTTGGTTGTTTTCTGTGTTGGTCACGGATCCCTCCCCATGCCTTCACCCTTTCCTGCGCGTCAGGCAGGAGCCAGTCACTGCCGTCTGAGAGGCACAGCTTGGGCAGAATGCTTCAGGCAGCCCCTGCCGTGAGGACAGCGAAGGGCACCCTTGGGCTCCATTTGTGCTTTGATAAGAACTGGAACTTTGTATCCAGTGTCCAAGTCTAAAGTGATCCTGGCAGACTGGGGTTTGTGATTAGAAGTGCACGGAACATGAGAAATCATTAAAGAGCGGAGGAACATTTTGGAGTGTGGCCCGTCGCAGGGAGAGAGTCCTGTGTCCCCTTCGTCAAACTGACCAGGCCACCTCCAAACCACCCAGCCTCCACTCTCACCAGCCACCACCCCTCCTGTTATCCTTCTGGGAGGGTGGGGAGGGACGGCAAAGTTCTTTCCTCCACCTTTATATTTTCTTGTAAATATAAAACCTTTGCCCCTAAAGGAGGCCACTTATAAAGAAAGGCTTAAGAAGTGACCTGAAAATAAAACCACAGCTGCCCAATCCACACTGAGGAAGGGGTGGAGAGGTGTCAAATGTTGTGCAGGGCACAGCAAGCCCACTCCCCAGGGCTGCTGTCTTTCCACGACCCTCTCACTGGCTCCTCCTGAAGTCTATGCACTTGGAGTGAAGCCACATTTCTGCTTTTTCAATGATGAAAGCTGCTGCAGATCCCCTATCTGTGAAGTCATTTGGCAGAATCTGCATGTTGTTGATATCAGCCATTGAAGTGAAGTCTCTTAAAATAGGCTTCTGGGACTCCAGGCACTGATGTCCTCAAAGCTCAGTGACACCAGCAGCTAAGAGAGCTTGTGTAAAAATAGCCAGGGGTGAGCAGGCCCCTGATGCATGCTCACCACCTCCTCTCAGCTGTCAGCACCTCTGTCCTCTGATGTCCCACCTTCTCCCTATTATCCACCCCTTCTTCTCCCACTTGCTCTCCTCCTTATAGCAGAGCCACTGAATGATTCCTGGCCAAGGACCAATAAAACCTGGCCGTCAGATTCCCCTGTGCCTAGTATTTGGGAGACTATGGCACATCAAGTTAGATGTTTTTTCTTTAGAAAAATGATATAGGTGGACCGGCGCGGTGGCTCATGCCTGTAATCCCAGCATTTTGGGAGGCCAAGGTGGGTGGATCACTTGAAGTCAGAAGTTTGAGATCAGCCTGGCCAATATGGTGAAACCTTGTCTCTACTAAAAATACAAAAATTAGCTGGATGTGGTGGTGTGCGCCTGTAGTCCAAGCTACTCGGGAGGCTGATGGAAGAGAATTGCTTGAGCCCAGGAGGTGGAGGCTGCAGTGAGCCGAGATAGCACCACTGTACTCCATCCAGGGCAACAGAGGGAGACTCCTCTGGAAGGAAGGAAAGAAGGGGGAAGGGAAGGGAAGGGAAGGGAAGGGAAGGGAAGGGAAGGGAAGGGAAGGGAAGGGAAGGGAAGGGAAGTGGGAGGGAGGGAGGCAGGATGGACAGAAGGAAGGGAGGATGGACAGAAGGAATGGAGGGAGGGAGGGAGGAAGGAAGGAAGGAAGAGAGAGAAAGAGAGAAAAAAGAGAAAGAGAAAGAGTGAAAGAGAAAGAAGGAGAAAGAAAGAAACAAAAAAGAAAGGAAGAGAGAGAGAGAAAGAAAGAGAGAAAGAAATGAAAGAAAAGGAAGAAAGAGTATTTAGGCTATGTCTACATGTATCATCACCTCCAAGATTAGGATAGAAAATATAACTGAGAACAGCCTACCAAGTAGGACACCTTAAACTTGATTAAGTTTTGAGGCAGCTGGTTGTTGCTACTGCTGTTGTTTTTCCAGGACTTTAGTCATAATCTCTCCCTCCTCATTTCTGAGCAAGTATTAAACAAACCCTTATCAAGCTGGCATTCCTATCTCACCAGGGCTACCATGTCCTGCTGTGCAGAGTGTGCACTGTTCAAGGCCCCATTTCCATCAATGAGGAGATTAATAGTGTCCCCTGGCCTAGTGCAGTGTGGCAGCCCTACCACCCATAATTTCCTTGTTGTCTTCTCCCCAGTTCTTTCTGTTCTACAGATCCTGATAGGGTGATCTGGTAGGTAGGAATAGAGGCCCTCAAGATACGGGGAGTTTGAATTAAAAGGAGCTCCCTTATTCCTTCCCTCTGCCCTATTTCAAGTGTTTTTGACACCCAGGCCATCTCTTTGCTTTCCCTTTAAATATTTCCTTTTAAACCTTTTTAAAAATCCCTAATATCACTTTGATCTAAGGTGTTATTGATCTTGTTGTAGGAAGTCTGAGAACTCTCTAAGGGCTATTGACAAAAGTGAGTTCTCACCTTGACCACACTTATTCCCCTAATTTCGTCCTCTTCTGTCTCTACCTGAGAAAGATAAAAAATGTGGAAGCCATTCACTGTCAAGAGAGACTGCCTGGGATTCTAACAGCAGAGTGGCATCAATATTAATTGAAAGATCCTTCAGCTGGAAGGGATCTGAGAGGTCATCTACCACCCTTTACCCAGCAAGAGGAATCCAATTCCTCTTGATTACATTAGTGACTAAACACTCATCATCTCACCGGATAGTTCAGTCCATTGTTGACTTTGTCTGATCGTTTGATGCTCTTTGAGCCAAAATTATGCTGAGCCAGAATCAACCGGCTTTCTGGCTGGAAGTCCCTACCATGTGTCGAGCAAGGCACTGGCAGCTGGGGACACAAAGGTAAATTAAAGATACATGCTGCCTCCCACGAGGTCACAGCCAGTGACTGTTCCACAAAGGGATAACCACAATGAAATACGCAGAATGCAAGGAGAGTACCCAGCAAAGCCTCAAATTCAGCCAAAAGTTCTACAGGTGATTGAACTGGGTTTTGAATGTTTTGTTTTCCAGAAACACTCATTACAAGTTACTCTTCATCTACATAACAGCTCTGTCATTTTTATAATAATAATTGTATCCTACCTTTATCTTCTTGTATTGTAGTTTAACATCCTCATTGCCTTCAACCATGTCCTGTAGCACATGAATTTTTTTTTTTATTACTAGGGTTTTCCCTATCTAACATTCCCTTGGAAATGTTAAACCCCAACTGAGCCCAGTATTCGCAATGGGGCAGTATGCAGAGAACCATTATTTCCCGTTGCCTTGCTGTTCTAGTCATGTGGCCAATGAGTAGATTCCTGTATTTTGGAGGTCATTGTTTGATGGTTAAAACTTAACCCCCTCCTGCCCAAATGTTTTCTGGATAAACAGCTAGAAAGCCAGGGACTCTACTTACTTTTTTCAATTAAAGCAGCTTAGAATGACCCACTTATGTGCCTTCTGCTTGGCACTTGTGCTGCATTACAGTGGCCTGCAGTTCACCTTGCCAATGTCAATACTTCTCTGAATGAAATCAGATTGCCTTGCAACTTGGAACTTGAACCCGCCTGTTCTCCTTACTTTCGCCGTCATCATGGAGACCTTTGCATCTGAATCATAGGTCTCATGTCTTCCTGGAAGACATCAGAATAATTTTACACAACATATAATGGAAAGGAACAATTCCATGCTTTACTCCTCAACGTCTATTCCCAGAGACAATAACTTCAAATTCTTTTATCTGCTTCTTCTAAACCAGATAGTATAAACAAGTTATTTGAGAAAATGGAACACTTAGCTCCATTTATCAAATAAGTTGTTTATACTACTATTTCTTGCTTTTAACATTTTTCAAATGTGTCTTGATTTTAAAATGTTATTTAGGTCTTACTGTCTTGTTCTTGTGGGAAATAAGGTATTGATTAATTTAAACCTCACTATCTTCCTCACGCTCATCTCTTTCTTTTGCCTTCCCATGCTTTCAATATGGTGTTAGCAAACATTTTTGTGAAATCAGTGTATGGTGATTATCATTACGACTCTGTGAATATTTTACACACTAAGCCTTGGTTTTGTTTTTGTTTTGCCATGACTCTATTTCCTTTCTTGTTGTGTTTTATAGATTTAACAATTAACTCATTTTTTCCCTATTTGCTTGCTTATTATCTGTCATTAATTCATTTTCAAATTCTGCACTGGGAATGTACATCTCCTAACAAACTGATAGTCTATCAGTTTAATCCAACCCACTCTTTTTCACATCCGTTCTAGAGCCCCCCTGTCATGCTGTTCCAAGCTGCATTGATTGAATTCTAGCTGCAGAATTTCTCTTCACCTCCCTTGTGAGAATTCCTTTTCCTTTCTCCTGGGTTGTATCTCTTGATTCCTGGATCTTAAACCTTCTTTTTTTAAATTTTTTTGATCATTTACTCATTTTGGTAGAATACTTTCTTACATAGCTTCTTCTTTTTTTGTTTATTTTTTTATTTTTGTTTTAAGTTCTGGGGCACATGTACAGGATGTCCAGGTTTGTTACATAGGTAAATGTGTGCCACAGTGATTTACTACACCTATCAACCCATCACCTAGGTATTAAGCCCAGCATGCATTAGCTATTTTTCCTAATGCTCTCCCTCCCCCCACCCCACCTCTGACAGGCCCCAGTGTGTGTTGTTCCCCTCTCTGTGCCCATGTTTTCTCATTGTTCAGCTCCCACTTATAAGTGAGAACATGCAGTATTTGGTTTTCTGTTCCCACATTAGTTTGCTGAGGATAATGGCTTCCAGCTCCATCCATGTCCCTGCAAAGGACATGATCTTATTCCTTTTTATGGCTGCATAGGATTCCATGGTGTATATCTTACATAGCTTCTTGAGAAAGAGTGCATGGGCAATAAAATCTCTGACATCATGAATGCTCAAGTAATTTAGTCTGTATACACGTGTAACTGTCATTTGGCTAGGTATGGAATTCTAAGGTGGAAATTATTTTCCTTCAGGATTTTGAAGGTATTTCTCCATTGTCTTCTAAGTTCCAGTTCATTGTTGAGAAATTGAATGCCATTTTCATTTGCATCTGTTGAATTTTGCCTGGTTAATTTTACTTCTTTCTTTCTGGAGAAATGTAGAAGTCCTCTTTGTCCCTGGGGTTCTGGGGTTCAAAGTTTACCATGATGAGTCTTGGTTTGAATCACTTGAGATTCTTTCAGTCTTGAAATATGTCACATTCAGTTCTGGAAAATTTTCTTGTGTTTTATCTTTGATTATTTTCCCACCTCCATTTTCTCTATCTGCCCTTTTTAGAAGTTCTAATATCTTCAACGGATCCCCACCAATATTCTTATTTTTTCTTTTCTGTTTTCTCTATTTTTTGCCTTTTTATTCTTTCCTTTGGGACATTTCTTCAATTTTTAACTTGCAATCCTTCTAACTGAATTTTATTTCTGCTATCACAATTTTATTTTTTTTTAAAGCTCTATTTTGGTCTTTGAATGTTTCTTTTTATTGAATCTTCTGCCTGTCCCATGAATACAATGCCTTCCTTTACCTCCCAGCATATTAACTTCATTTTTTAATGTCCTTCTACTTCTATATTTTCTGTTTTTTATGAACTTGTTTTGGGGTGTGTGTGTGTGTGTATGTGTGTGTTGCTGCCTTTCATGTTAGAGATTTTGCTTAAATCTTTTATCTTTGGCTATACACTCATAAGCCTTACGGCTGCAGAAACCTCAGGTAAGTCCCCTTTATTTCTCACAGCACAAGCAGCTATTACTCATTTTGTATAAGTTTATAAAGTTGCCTTTGGAAAGAAAATCAAGCTCCATCTTTGATTTATTTTTAATTCAGTTTTAATTGAGTATTAAATGTTCAATGCTACATTTGAAAAGTAAGACTCAAAACTTTGATTTTCTACAGCCTGAAGTACAAATATCTGGGACTAGATTCTAAAATGTTCTTTAAAATAAACATTCCTGGTTGAACATTGTATAACATGATCTCTATTGCCAGAGATCATCTTGCAAGAAAGCATGACATTTGTTGTTGTGGAAAATAGAGTAGGAAATGGAAGAGAAGAGGATGAGACTGAGTGAGGAGGAGGCTTAGAAATGAGCTCTGGAAATGAGGAGAGGGAAGTGGCCTTCCCAGATCTGAGGACTATCCCCATGTGGGATTGGTGGTAATTGGTGCCACGAAGCACTCACTATATGCACCTACTGTGAGTGACATGCTCTTTATGTAGATTATCTTGTTTAGTCTTTATAATTTTATGATACAGTTTTCTTGTTTTGGAGGTGAGGAAACAGAGGCTCAGGGAAGTGAAGCAAAATGCTAAATTCTATGTAAGGAGTACTAAGCGACAGAATTGGAATTCAAGCTTAGTTTTGCCTAACTCCAAAACCCATGTTCTTGAACTGCTTAGCCTCCAAACTGGATTCTAAAGCCACTCCCAAGGATGAGAAAATGGACTTCTATAGTGGTGGCTTCAGAAAGAAGACCTACTAATAGAGCTATGGGTTAAAGGATGATTCTGAAACAGGAAAGGTTCCCTTGTCCCTCTCTCAGGGTGTGCGATGGGAGAGCGGATCATTTCTTCAGTGCCCTGCTGCTCAAACCTCTAGGGGAGCATACAGACAGGCAGGCTGTGCAGCTCCAACCACACAGCGGTGTCTAGGGGTGAATGTTTACAGCTGAAGCCTCAGTGGGCGTGTGTTACAGGGTGGTCTTTTAGTTTAGCTGTCTATAGGCAGCTTGTATTAACCAGCTCAATTAGACCCTCTACCTTGTCACAAGGACAGAGGCTTTCTGTATCCTGGGTTCTTGCCTTGGTGTACCAGAAGAATCGGATCACACGTGGGTTTGGAGAATGAGTGCAAGGTTTTATTGGGTGGAGGTAGCTCTCAGCAGATGGGGGAGCCAGAATGGTGATGGTTTTCCCCTGGAGTCAGGCCACTCAGTGGCCTGGGCTCTCCTCCCACCGCCCTGGCCAAACTCTACATTTTTCTGCCAGTCGACTGCCTGCGGGCACGCCAGTGCCTGTCAGTGTGCTACCAACACCCTCTCGACATCCAGCTGCTTGCGTGTTCCTCTGCCAGTGTGTTTCTCTTGACATCCACCTGCTTGTGTCTTCTTTCCACCGATCTGCTCCTCTCAATGTCCAGGCACTTGTGTGTGTGCCCCCTTGGGTCTCAGGATTTTAATAGGCACAGGATGGGGGTGTTGTGGGCCAGGGTGGTCTTGGGAAAGCAACATTTGGGCGAGAAGGCAGGAGTGCCTGTCCTCACCCAGGTCCGTGGGCACAGGCCTGGGGTGGAGCCCTCACCAGGGACCCGCCTTTCTCTACCCAGCACTTCCCTGCCCCCTCCTGTATCAATTCCTTACTCAGAAAAGTGTGTTTTCAGACTTTTTACTTTTGGATTTCTGGCCCCAATCAGCCAATATCAGTTCATTATAGAATCTACGGAGACACCATAATCTTCCTATTTTAAGACACAATTTTAATTGTAATTATGCTGAGCTCTCTCTTAAGACAAGCAGCAGCTTTTTATCACCTGTTATCTAGGGTATTGCTTTCACAAATCCACACCCTCTGGGCCCATCACAGGCAGCCAGATCCTGGGAGTTCTCAGTCAGTTGCTTTGCTGACGCTTCTTCAGAGGTGGTGAGCTGTGTGTGAAGGCCCCCTTCAGACCATGGTCCCATAAGGGCATTACACACCAGGCATATGTGCAGAGATTAGAAACTTCTCAAGGATTTCATGTTCTATTCCAAGAAGTAAGGTCTAAAAATGAAAACCCATTTTAAGCTCTTTTGTGGTTATACTTTTGGCAACATGGAAGGAAGATGTTTTGTGTTTTTTGTTTGTTTTGTTTTGTTTTGTTTTTTGAGATGAAGTCTCACTCTGTCGCAATGGTGCAATCTCGGCTCACTGCAACTTCCGCCTCCTGGGTTCAAGCAATTCTCTTGTCTCAGCCTCCTAAGTAGCTGGGATTACAGGTGCATGCCACCACACCCAGCTAATTTTTGCATTTGTAGTAGAGATGGGGTTTCACCATATTGGTCAGGCTGGTCTCAAACTCCTGATCTCAGGTGATCCACTTGTCTCGGCCTCACCAAGTGCTGGGATTACAGGCGTGAGCCACCGTGCCCAGCTGCTTTGTGTTTTTGATTTACCGGGCTTTCTCTGGTACTATTTCACAAATTCAGGCTTGATAGTTAATTGCACACTGAACTGAGGTCAGAATGTCTAAGTCAAATGTCAGGTGATCTACTGGAAATGGAGAGAGCAATATCCTTCTTATCCCTTTTGCTCTAATGAGTGTAAGATCCTATTTCTTGTGCTAAAAAAAAATCTAAATACACGATGGAAGCCTTATCTTGAGATTTTAAAACTTCAAAACAGGAGCATCTTTGTTTTTTTCTTGTGTTCTGCCAGCCTCTTGCAGTAGAAATAAGCCAAGTTTTCTCCTGCTCTCTCTAGAGGTAGAAAGACCTTGAAAGCATTGGGGATTTGCATGGCTGAGTTCTCTGGGAGATTAGAGATACAACAGTTGCCTCTCTGGGACTCATTAGACTGTTTTCCTAATCTGAGCATCCAGGCCCACACTTGCAAGGGAGGGTTTGTAGTTAGAATCTGCAGTCTTCTCATTCTGCAGCTTGTGCAGCAAAGAAGCCTCACCCTGGCATGTAGGGGCAAATGAATGTGTCCTAACCTTTTGGGCAGGCAGGCCCCAGAGGGAGGGCGATGGCCCCAGCCGTTATTATTATAAATAGTTAGCCTCTGTTCTCCAAACAGAGGCATGTGTAGCTATCTCAAGTTGCATGTTAACAGAGTTCTAGAGAAAGCAAAGTTTCCAGTTGCCTTTTTGATAAACACATTCTTGGAAAGGACAGCCTGCTACCTAATGAGAGACCCTAGGAAAGATATTTTGAGCAAGTCTAAGGCCGTCTGTCTGTACTCTTTGTGCTCAGTGTGAAGTACTGTCTCTCTAGTTTAATTCTCAGGGGTGGTGAATCAGGATCCAACTGGCATTTGGGATCAATATCTGTCAATCATCTAACTTTGAGCCAGGTGGGCAGCTGGATCCCAGGATGTGGAACTTTCCATGTCCTTTTCTCAGATGTGACATTCCCTGCACCCATCGCGGCTACAGGGATGTGAGGAGAAGGGGTGAGGAGATCCCTCTCAAAGCCCCCAGCCCTGGATTGATGCTCTGCCACCTTTCACTTGCCCTTTTGTCTGGATGATCCTGTCCTTTGACACCCAGCACACACATGGTCAGGCCTTTTACTGGAGTGAGGGAATCTTGAGATACAGGGGATGTAATGAGCAAAATACATGGCCTGGGTTGCATGTTATACACACGTGTGTGCACATGTGTGTGCTTGTATTTGGTCTCAAAGGCAGTGTTTATCCTTATTGTCTGCACAGTCCTCCTGGAGACAGTGTTCTTTCTTTGCCACACTTCCATCCTTGAAGCCACAAAGATCTCTGGATACATAGGGACTTTTCCTACTAGGCTTCAGATCCGCCCTTAAATTTCAGGAATAAATGAATCTCCTGGAACTAGTTTGCTTATTTGTTCTTCTGGTATTTCCTGGAATAGGTCCCTAAATAATTTCTGAACTATCCTTACCATTACTATGAGTAACTCATTCCTTGCCTAGCCCAAGAGCTGTCTGATGGGAGTGGCCTTACAACTATTACAACTCCGCAGTCCCTGCCCTTCTGGCCTCCACTGCCTTCTTTCACCCTCTACACCCTTCTCTCCTATTTCCCTTTTCATGCCATTCAGTTAAACGCTATACAATTGCCATGTCTTAAGGTCAACATGGGAACTTCACGTGGTTCAACCAACTCACTTTGTCAACTGGTTGCACTATCTCTCCTTCCAATCTCCCATTTTAGAGATCACAAACATGAGCCTCCCCACTCCCACCCAAGTTCCCCTCCTGAGGAACAACGTTTCTAAGAATTTTTTTTTTTTTTTTTTTTTTGAGATGGAGTTTCTTTCTTGTTGCCCAGGCTGGATTGCAATGTGCAGTCTCGGCTCTCTACAGCCTCTGCCTCCCAGGTTCAAGTGATTCTCCTGCCTCAGGCTCCCAAGTAGCTGGGATTACAGGCACCCACCACCACGCCTGGCTAAATTTTTTGTATTTTTGGTAGAGGCAGGGTTTCACCATGTTGGCCAGGCTGGTCTCGAACTCCTCACCTCAGGTGATCCTCCTGCCTTGGCCTCCCAAAGTGTTGGGATTACAGACGTGAGCCACTGCACCCGGCCTGTTTCTAAGAATTTATCTCAAATAAACATCAGAACAATTCTTTGAATCTCAATAACTTAATTCTGGTTCACACCTGCGCACCCCCTTCCCAGTCAAGTGATGAACCTTCTCAAATTCAAACAGGGTATTTTCATGCCCCACTGTGAGCTCAAAATCACAACACAAATTATCCTATTTCTAAATGTAGAAGTTTAGATACATACAGAAAGGGAAAAAAACCAGACACGTTATTAAAGCAAAATCAGCAATAAGACTGTCAAATATCAGTGTCATTTCATATTATGAGCATGTTTTAGTATGAATAGTTTTGCATAGAAAAAAATGGGGGTTTTTGCTTAGAAAATAGGTGAAATAAGTATCACATGAAGAACACATCAAAAGTAACTGGCTTCAGCAGGTTTATTGAGGATCTTAAAAGAGCATCTCAAAGGCAGTGTCCTTCACTCTTGACCCAGCACAGGAAGGCAGGGGTAAAGGGACAGTCTTGCCAAGTCAACCTGGCCAACAGGACAGCACTGAGAATAGCTACTGGCTCCCATCCTGAGGAGCCACTTCTCTTGTCAAGTCTGTACTCTTGAGAGCTCTGAAATGGAAACAGAAGGGAACACAGGCAAAGCCTTCTCTGAATTGTCCAAAGGAGATTGTTTGGAGGGTAGGAAGCGGTCTGGACTTGTGAGGCATCCAGCTCTGCAACACACTGACCGAGTGGCCTGGAACAATGTCCATTCATCTCTCAGGTTCTTTATCTGATATTCAGGTGGCTAATAAGGTCGTCAAGGGGCTGTTATATTGAGATGAGACCATCTGGGAAGTATTCGGCCCAGTGGCTAACACACAGGTCCTTAAAGATTTGTTGAATCAAAATTCAGTCAGAATAACACGTGTCCCCACTCCTTGAAACAGTTGAAACACCGGGAATTTCTGAATCCACTTTGCTTGGAAATAAGAGACATTTTAATAGTATAAGAGATCCTGTGATGCAAAATGTCATCTCTATACTCCTACAGTTGTAGAGAATTAGGAATATCTGTGAAGAATCTGAGAGCTCAGAATGAAAAAAAAAGAAAAGGAAAAGACAAGAGTGGGAACTACCCATGAGAAAGCCAAATGAAATTAAAATCCCCAAACTATTTTATCATAGAGACTACAAAAGACAGAAGTCACACCACCTCCTAGCTTCCCGCATTCACCAATCACCTAGGTAAGTATAATTCTAGATTATACTACCTAGATTAAAAAACACCTAGAAAGTCTAATTTTGACCTGGGATATGTCAAAAAAATGTAATGTCTTTAATTTGCCTGCATCACATCTGGCTTTCTTCTGTACTCCCACTCACAGTTAGTGAAACCCAATTATTTCAGCATCAAAGTGGGTTAAAACCTTAGTTTGATCCAATATCTGAATTAGTTTATTTAGGAAGTGTTTAATCTCTCCTTCTAAAGGTCATATTCTTTCAGGTAGCTTCTCTCTTCCTCTTCTGCTTCTCTATAGGGATGAGCAGTTGCTTATGTGGCAACCTCATGGCACTGGGGAAACCAAGTTGGAATCCCTCGGTGCGCCTGTTCTGCCCTCTGGTTGCTGGGGTCATATCTTTTCCATTTGACTGCTGCCATGTCCTGTAGGTGTTCACAGTTGCTTTGTCCACAGTCGTGTACCTTGTGATCTGCTTCTTAAGTAGGGCCTTGTATGACAGCCTTACTCAGCCCTGCCTGGGGACCTTTGGATTTGAGGTACAACATAGTAGTGAGTTCCTGAGTTTTTGTCTCACAGATACCAAAGTAGATTTTGGAGAAGGTGGCAACCCAGAAACACTAATGGGAGAAGAAAAAATGCCCCAAGAAAGGCCTGCTCTCTTGAGCCAAAGAACCAAGAAGGGGGCAGCCTAGCAAAGTAGAAGGATAAGAAAAGATGTTCAATGCAAACATCAGCTTAAATGAAGCAGGAGTGGCTGTGTTAAGGTTAGATAATGTTTATTTATTTATTTACTTATTTATTTTTTATTTTTTTTGAGATGGAGTTTCACTCTTGTTGCCCAGGCTGGAGTGCAATGGTGCGACCTCAGCTCACTGCAACCTCCCTCTCCTGGGTTCAAGCGATTCTCCTGCCTCAGCCTCATGAGTTAGCTGGGATTACAGGCATGTGCCACTGAGAGGTGACAGCGTGCTGGCAGTCCACACAGCCCTAGCTCGCTCTCGGCGCCTCCTCTGTCTGGGCTCCCACTCTGGTGCACTTGAGGAGCCCTTCAGCCCACCGCTGCACTGTGGGAGCCCCTTTCTGGGTTGGCCAAGGCCGGAGCCCACTCCCTCAGCTTGCAGGGAGGTGTGGAGAGAGAGGCGCAAGTGGGAACCAGGGCTGCACACGGTGCTTGCGGGCCAGCTGGAGTTCCGGGTGGGCGTGGGCTTGGCGGGCCCTGCACTCGGAGCAGCCAGCTGGACTTGCAGGCCCCGGGCAATGAGGCGCTTAGCACCCGGGCCAGTGGCTGCGGAGGGTGTACTGGGTACCCCAGCAGTGCCAGCCCACCGGCGCTGTGCTCGATTTTCCCCGGGCCTTAGCTGCCTCCCCGTGGGGCAGGGCTCCGGACCTGCAGCCCGCCATGCCTGAGCCTCCTACCCTGTGGGCTCGTGTGAGTCTCCCTCCCGTGGGCTCCTGTGCGGCCAGAGCCTCCTCGAAGAGCGCCACTCTGTGCTCCACTGCGCCAAGTCCCATCGACCACCCAAGGGCTGAGGAGTGCGGGCACACAGGGGCGGGACTGGCAGGCAGCTCCATCTGCAGCCCCGGTGCAGGATCCACTGGGTGAAGCCAGCTGGGCTCCTGAGTCTGGTGGGGACGTGGAGAACCTTTATGTCTAGCTCAGGAATTGTAAATACACCAATCGGCACTCTGTATCTAGCTCAAGGTTTGTAAACACACCAATCAGCACCCTGTGTCTAGCTCAGGGTTTGTGAATGCACCAATCAACACTCTGTATCTAGCTACTCTGGTGGGGCTTTGGAGAACCTTTATGTCTAGCTCAGGAATTGTAAATACACCAATCGGCACTCTGTATCTAGCTCAAGGTTTGTAAACACACCAATCAGCACCCTGTGTCTAGCTCAGGGTTTGTGAATGCACCAATCGACACTCTGTATCTAGCTACTCTGGTGGGGCCTTGGAGAACGTTTGTGTCCACACTCTGTATCTAGCTAATCTGGTGGGGACGTGGAGAACCTTTGTGTCTAGCTCAGGGATTATAAACGTACCAATCAGCGCCCTGTCAAAACAGACCACTTGGCTTTACCAATCAGCAGGATGTGGGTGGGGCCAGATAAGAGAATAAAAGCAGGCTGCCCCAGCCGGCAGTGGCAACCCTCTGGGGTCCCCTTCCACACTGTGGGAAGCTTTGTTCTTTTGCTCTTTGCAATAAATCTTGCTACTGCTCACTCTTTGGGTCCACACTGCCTTTATGAGCTGTAACACTCACCACGAAGGTCTGCAGCTTCACTCCTGAAGCCAGCGAGCCCACGAGCCCACCGGGAGGAACAAACAACTCCAGATGTGCCGCCTTAAGCGCTGTAACACTCATCGTGAAGGTCCACAGCTTCATTCTTGAAGTCAGTGAGACCACGAACCCACCAATTCCGGACACACCACCATGCCCAGCTAATTTTGTATTTTTAATAGAGACGAGGTTTCTCCATGTTGGTCAGGCTGGTCTCAAACTCCTGACCTCAGGTGATCCACCCGCCTCGGCCTCTCAAAATGCTGGGATTGCAGGCATGAGCCACCACTCCTGGCCAGATAATGTATATTTCAGAGCAAAAAAATTTATGAGGGATGGGAGGCAAAAGTTTTTCTACTACTAGGAAAACGTAGTAGTCCTAATTGTATATGCATCCAATAATAATACTGTAAAATATGTGAAGCAAAAATGATAGAACTCAAAGGAGAAACAGACAAATCCATAACTATACTTTGGGAGGCTGAGGCAGGTGGATCACTTGAGGTCAGGAGTTTGAGACCAGCCTGGCCAACATGGTGAAACTTCGTCTCTACCAAAAATACAAAAATTAGCTGGTTGTGGTGACAGACACCTGTAATCCCAGCTACTTGGGAGGCTGAGGCAGGAGAATCACTTGAACCTGGGAGACGGAAGTTGTAGTGAGCCGAGATTGCACTACTGCACTCCAGCCCAGGCAATAGAGTGAGACTCCTTCTCAAAAAAAAAAAAAAAAAGAAAAGAAAAGAAAATAGTATTTCAAATTTAACACCCACACCCCTCAGTACCCAAAATATTCAGGCCCAAATCATTTCACTGGGGAATTACAGCAAATTTATTTTAAAGAATTCTGTACTATCTCTTCTAGAAAATAAAAGAGGTGGAAACACATTTCTATTTATTTGATGAAGCTAGTCCGACCCTGATACCAAAAGCAAACGTAGACATTGTTCTTACTGGAGAAAGACATTGTTTTCTCTCTAAGATCAGGAAGAAGGCAAGAATGTTGTCTTTCATTGCTGCTATTCAACATAGTGCTGGAAGTTTTTACCAGTGCAATATGGCAAGAAAACGAAATTAAAAACATGTACATCAAAAAAGAAGAAATAAAATTATCCTCATTTGTGGATGATATGATCATCTTTGTAGGAAATCCTAAGCAACCTACAAAAAAATTAAAAACTCTGTAGGACCGATACATGAGTTTTTAACAAGGTTTCAGGTTACTATGCCAACATACAAAAATCAATTGTATTTTAATATACTAGCATTGAACATGTGGAAATCAAAATAAAAAAATAATGACAATACCAAATGCTGGTAACGTTAACAGAGAAACTGGATCTCTTAAACATTTGTGGTCTAATATAAAATGGTGGAGTCACTCTGGACGCTCCTTCAGGCCACGCCATGGGCATTGCATTTAATTTGAACTACAAGTATGGCAAGTTCTTTGTGACTATTTTGTATGTTTTAAGAATAGTTAAGCAAAAGGTTAGTGCCTAGATGCCTAGATATGGAAGAAAAATTGATTAGTTTCATCACTTTCTGTTAGTGGGAACTTAAAATGAATCATGCAGTAGTTTATCAAATATGTATTGAACTTGTATGTTTCAAGCACTGTTCTAGGTGCTGAAATTAAGTAGTGAACAAACGTATCCTAAGGCTTTTCACAAAGGTGAAAGGTTAATACTTACGAAAAAAAATAAAAATTTGGGCCAGTTGATCTCAGTCTTAGAATGAGCATTAATCTACAATTATAAGTAACCTACTCCATTTGCATTTTCATCACACCTCCAAGCATCACCGATGCCATAGGAGAGGGGCTGTGCCTGCAGGAGAGAGGTTTGTTAGCAATCTGCTGCTACTCTGACTGTTCTTTATTATTCATCTCTTCCTCTGTGGTTATTTGAGCTGGAGATGAGCTCTCTCCCCAAAAACCCTTGTTCTCATTAGTCAGTTGGCATTACAAAGGCAAAAAGGCATGATTCTTCAAACCACCAGAGAGCCACAGGCCTTAGTTATTTGCTGGTGAGATGAAGAAGCCAACTTTTTAGGCTGAGGGCAGAAAACCTGAGCTCTCACCCCTGGAAGGGAGCCTTTGGGAATGTGGTAGTGTATGACTATCAGGACCCAGGGATGTATGAAGTTTTTGTTTTTTAAAATATGTTTTACTATGATGCTGTTCTTCCACTAGTGATCAGTCTTGGCATCTTGGAATATACGCATCCATCTCCCATGTGTTTTCAGCAATTGATCATATTTTCTTTTATTTCTTTGTGAAACTGCTTTCTTCAGTTTGCTCTGGGCATTTTGGCATTACAAAGCACTTTTTGGATGTATTTGCCTCTCAAATCATAAGGACCAGGGAAGAGGAAGGAAATAAGTAATAGTATCAAGTGGACCTGAAAGGAAACGTCTAATTTTCTAGTCAAAAGCCTTGTTTCTTCAAGTTGGTGTTATCTTCTTCATTGTTTAGGCTCAGAGAAGTTAGGCAACTTGTACAAGGTTTCATAGTAGACAGCAGAAGCAGGATTCAAATCTGCCTTGAAGAGAGGGAGCTATGATTCCATACTACAGGGGTACGTCACATGCCATCCTAAATGAGTCTATGTGAGATCTTTGCTCTCCGAAGTCTTCCGTCTCTAGAATCCTCTGGTACCATGGTGGCACCAACAAGGCTTGTCAGCATCAGCCCCAGAGGATGGCAGCTCTGGACACTGCCCCTCCCATTGTGGTCATCCATTGACATCATCGTCATACATACAACAGAGCAAATTTAGGTGCACCACCAGCATGAGCCGCTGTTTTCCAGAGAAGAGAAAACCAGGGCCTTGGAGGGCTTTGCCCATAGATAATCATTAGAGAATTCAGTCCTGTCGAGAAGTAAAGCATAGCTACTAGGCCAAGAGCTTTCAAACCTTTTGGTTTTAAGACCCCTTGATGGTTTTAAAAATTATTGAGGACTCAAACAGCTTACAGTACCGATATTTAATATATTTGAAATTTAAACTGAGATATTAAAAATAGTCCATTTAAAATAACAATAAACCCATTATATGTTTACATTACATGATATATATTTTATGAAAATTAAATCTTTTTCAAAACAAAAATATTTAGTAAAAAAATTGGCAAATTGTGAGGCATGGACTATGAAGGCCAGAGTGGTTTCTGCATGGACTGTGAAGACCAGAGTGGTTCCTGCATGGACTGTGAAGACCAGAGTGGTTCCTGCCTTCTCCTTTGAAATTCTCTTTTTGCTTATGATTAGGATCACACAATGCACAAACTTACATCATTGCCCTGAGTTCTTTGCTAATGTTACACATGTCAGCATTGCCCTTAATGAGGTCCTTTCTGATCTTGGCTCATATTTTTTGGCCTGTTCAGAATCTCTGTCAAGAAGCAAAGCATAGCTTTGCTATGTTGCAGTGCCATAGTTGGAATCCATTAGTACCTATTGACCTTAGCAACAGAATCAACAAGCTCAAGTTCAGGCAGTGAAAAGCTCTGTCTGGGATCTGCAGGAAAATCTATCATGACCCCATGAGCATTGGAGCCTGAAATAAGACACTAGAACTCAGACATCAGTTTTATTTTTGCTGATATAAAAAAACAAAGTGATCTTTCTAAGACTGATTTTTTTTAATTTAAGACCAAGGATTATACCAATTTGCATGGTTTTACCACATTAAAACTGATATACTATAAACTAGTCAAAACATGGTATATTATCCAATGGGCCTGAGATCTGATTTCAGCTTCATTTCACACCAGCTGTGAGCATTTGGACAAATTACCTCACCTGTGTGAGCCTCAATTTTGTTAATGGTAAATGGAGATAGTTACAGTTGACCTTTAAGTTTGTTAGATGATTAAATGATGTAATTCATGTAAAACACTACCACCATCCTCATGATAAAGATTTTTCTAGTCCAGGTAGGAATTATTTTTAATAAGTTATTTTGATGGCCATATGCCTCTACTCAGCCTTCTCAGATCCTGGTCTTACACAAGGACTTCAGTAATTAATAAACTCTCTGATAACTATTTGATGAATATCTGCCTTGTATCCAGCTCTGTGCTGAGCATTTTTGAGGAAATAAAACAAATAATACAAATCCTTTGCCCTTAAGGAGTAAGTAATCTAGCATGAGAGACAGAATTTACAGATAGATGCTGTGTAACAATTTATAGAATCTTAAAAATTGGAGAAGAACTTTAGAATTTATCTATGACAACCTTCTAGCCAATGAATAAAGTAATTTATTATGGAAGATCAATGAATAGTAGACCAGCAACAAGCTGAATGACCATTACTAACAGTGTGCCAATCATAGCTAGGGAAAACACTGTTTGAATATTTATCATGTGTCAGGCATTTTTTTCTTGGTGTTTCACATATATTATTTATTTAACCCTTCTGTCATTCTTCTGAAAGAGGTATTGTTTATATCACTATTTTTCAGAAGGGGAAACTGAGGCACAGAGGAGTTAAATATGAAATCAGAGAACATATCTTAGAACAACATTAAACAATATTTTATGCCACTCAGTATTTTTTTCAAGATCATTTCATACTGGACTTCAGGCTATCTACTGTTGCAGGTACATGCTAATTTTTTATTTGTCCTTGTTTATTTCTATTTTAAATATAATCTAATCAGAGATTTTCTTGTGAGGTTACATTGGCTTCCTTCAATGCCTCCATCTTCCTCTTAATTAACCTTACAAGTTTAGATGTTGTGATGGTGTCTTTGACATTGCATTTATTTCAAGCAAAAAAGTTTAAGTCTCCACGTATTAATCCCATTGTGAGTATTGGTGCATGCACACACAAAGTCCTAAGAACTATGCCTACTTCTCCAAACTTTGCTACTGAGAATTACCTCACCTTTCTCTTATGCAACACATACCTACTCTACTCTCCATAGAATAACATTTTAGTATTTCCTTTAAGCATTTTCCTCTTCCTGTTCAAATTTCAACTTCAATTTTGCATGAGCAAGTGCGTGTGTCTCCTGACCAAAGCACTGGTACTCAGGGGTGTAGAGATGGGCAATGAGGAGAAAGCAGCCACACATATACTTTGACTAAAAGATGTTCCAGTCAAATTCCAAGTAATTTTCACTGGGTGCTGACTGAAGCCACCCTAGAGCAGAGGCACTGGGCAAGTTTAAAGTTTAGATAAGGGCAACCTTGCACCTCTACCAACAACAACAACAACAACAACAACAAACAATCCAAACCAATCTCTGACCAATGCATTGCAATGAGATCGTTTCTGAGAGAGGCTGTTTTGTTGCTGAGTTCATTTTGCCATTTAGTCTTTAAGGGATGCCTTTGAAACAATTCTGATATTAAATAAAAACCAACAAACTTCTGTCAACTTAAAGAAAGAAAATGTGTTACATATACACCATGGAATACTATGCAGCCATTAAAAAGAATGAGATCATGGCTGGGCATGGTGGCTCAAGCCTGTAATCCCAGCACTTTGGGAGGACAAGGTGGGCAGATCACTTGAGGTCAGGAGTTCGAGACCAGCCTGGCCAACATGGCAAAACCCTGTCTCTAATAAAAATACAAAAACTAGCTGGGCATGGTGGCGTGTGCCTGTAATCCCAGCTACTCAGCTACTGGGGAGGCTGAGGCATGGGAATAGCTTGAACCCTGGAGGTGGAGACTGCAGTGAGCTGAGATTGCGCCACTTCACTCCAGCCTGGCTGACAGAGTGAAACCCTGTCTCAAAAAAAAAAAAAAAAAAGAATGACATCATGTCCTTTGCAGGAACATGGATGGATCTGGAGGCCATTATCCTTAGCAAACTAACGCCAGAACAGAACACCAAATACCACATGTTCTCACTTATTAGTGGGAGCTAAATGATAACACATGGACACGTAGAGAACAATACGCATTGGAGCCTACTAGAGGGTGGAGGATGGGAGGAGGGAGAGGATCAGGAAGAATCACTAATGGGTACTAGGCTTAATACCTGGGTGACTAAATAATATGTACACCAAACCCCTGTGACATGAGTTTACCTGTATAACAAACCTGCACATGTACCCCTGAACCTAAAATAAAAGTTTTTTAAAAATCACAATTTTTTTTATTTCAAAAGGAGGCTTTATTTTTTGTAAAGGGTTGTAGCCTGCAAGGTGGCCATCCTGACAGGCTGAAAAGTGTAGCCTCTGGTTGAAACCCAGAAACAGTACTTCCCAGGATGAAGGGCTGAAGTAGGAACTTTATGCTGAAAGGATTGGCTAAACATATGTATTCACAGGTTATAGGAAGAGCTATGAATATTAATGAAGGGGGTCCTGACACATGCATATTGAACAAACATGCAGGTTACATACAACCTATGTTCACCTTGGGGTGGAGACTTAACATTTAAGTGTGTTACAATTAGGCCCTGTAGGTCAGAGGTTGAAGCAGAGACACAAAATCACTGAAGTGAGCAGCCTCTGTAAACTGGCCAGAACCAGTCTATGGTGGGTGGTCTCTTAACAGGAGAAAGTTACCAAAATCAGTCTCTTATGCAGAGCTGTAGTTAAGGTTGGTGGAACAGGGAGTAGGTTACTCGGTGTCTGTGAACTGGGTGAGTTGTAGTTGCTGTAATCTTGCTTATCTAGAGGCCAGTGCTTGTTTGGCTGCTAGAGAAAAGGAAACCTTGGGGCAGATCGAACCTAGTTTATTCTTTAAGTGCAGCGTGCGTGACTTAACCCTTGCCTGGCATGGCCCTAGGTCCTGCTTATAATTCAGTGTCTTATTGCCACAAAGAGTATGTTTTGTCAGTCTTATGATCTCTATTTTAACATGAATGCTGGTCAGTTGTGTTTAAACCAAAAAAGGGAAAGGATATAACAAAGTATATCCTACCCTCCACCCCATCATGACTGGAAACTCAGTTTTTAAGGTTTCTCTGGGGTCCCTTTGGCCAAGAGGGGGTCCAATCAGTGGTTGAAGGGCGTATAATTTTATTTTTACTTTTTTTTTTTTTCAGATGGAATTTTGCTCTGTTGCCCAGGCTGGAGTGCATAGTGTAATCTCGGCTCACTGCAACCTCTGCTTCCCAGGTTCAAGCAATTCTCCTGCCTCGGCCTCCCGAGTGGCTGGGATTGCAGGCATGAGCCACTGCCCCCGGCTAATTTTTGTATTTTCAGTAGAGATGGGGTTTCACCATGTTGGCCAGGCTGGTCTCGAACCTGGGATTTTATTTTTAGTTTATACTTCATTCCTCATCTTCTAAAAGAAATAGGACTTCCATGATGTTTTCACTTTCTCATAAACTTGCAAAAGGAAAGATTTTGAAGAACCCAATTAAAAAAAGGAGTACTTTGCTTCTTTTGCAAGTTATACGTGCATATTTTTATAATCATCTCAGTACCTAGGCTAGCAGCTAAAACTGTCATGCCAGTTCAGCCATGACCCTAATCTAGTAGGAATGGTGTGGATTGTGACCCTGGGGTGGGAAAACCAGAGTGAGGCATGAGTAGAAGATAAAGCAAACCCAGATCATTTGTGCTTTCCCATGTGATAGTGGGTGACAATGATGTTGAGATGGTTTGAAATATTGAAGAGATTTCTTAATATTAATGCTATAGATACTGGAGAGCATAGTGAGAAAAAAAATCCTAAAACTTTGGTTTAGTTTCACAGAAGTAATATTGATTTTATTTATATAAACCTTTAGCTCTAATGTCGTTATTTCATGTAGCAGAGTAACAATTCTACAGCACTATGTGTATGTTAGATTCATACTTTTGTAATTTTATTTGACTGTTAGCAAACTCCACATAGGATGACCACATGTTCTAGATTTTCGAAGAATAATCCAGCTTCAACATTTTGGTCCAGCTGTGTCAGTAAATTATTACAACTTCTCCTAAGAAATTCTATACCCAGGGAAGTTATTATAGTCCACAAAAATCCTACGCTGACCTCAACATTGCTGAGTGACAGGGCTACTTGGCATACAGGATGTTGGCAAAAGAAGGGTGGAGACAGGAGTGAGGGGAAGTAATTTTTGTTTCTCTCCTTTTGTGCAAGGCTGACTCTCAATGACTTTTGGAGGCAGGGTCTGTTGGGGTACATACTTGGCAGCTGAAGTAGGGTCTGTGGGATGCCCTGACCAGATCCCTCTTACTGATGGTGGATACCACCTCCAGCTGCTATCAGCACTTGCTTCACAAGGCTCACACCTGCCCCTCCTCCTGATAATTGTCCTGGGGTTGGTAGGGGGAGCTCCTAACCATGAAACACTTGGGAGATTTTGCCTTTCCCTTGGGGAGCCCCTCAGCCATTGACTGGCTGGTACTGAGTGGAGAAGTCTGGGCTCCTCGACGGAAGGGATGACAACTCTGCTATGCCATCCACGCTCCGAGCCTCCCCATGGGATCAGGCTGAGGGTAGATGTCAGCCAAACCCAAGCCCTTGCCAAGCACCTTCTCCTATCCTTTCTGCTTCTCACAACTCCTTGTAGATTTTATTGGAGAGCTTAGCATCCCCAGCTCAGACACTGCTTCTACAGAACATGCATATCTTGTCCAACCTATGTCTTTCACCTAGTTCTCTCTTTGTTCTGTCTTCTGCCTCATACTTACATCCAGCTGGACCACAGAAAAAAGTAAACTCAGTCACTTAATTCATTTTGCCACAAATGGTGATAGCCTTGACCTTCTTGAAAGTACTTACATAAGAAGATCTCAACCAGGGCCGGGCACGGTGGCTCACGCCTGTAATCCCAGCACTTTGGGAGGCCGAGGTGGGCGGATCACCTGAGGTTGGGAGTTCGAGACCAGGCTGACCAACATGGAGAAACTGCACCTCTACTAAAAATGCAAAAAAAATTAGCCAGGCATGGTGGTGACTGCCTGTAATCCCAGCTACTGGGGAGGCTGAAGCAGGAGGATCGCTTGAACCCGGGAGGCAGACATTGCGGTGAGCCGAGATTGCACTACTACACTCCAGCCTGGGCAACAGGAACAAAACTCCACCAAAAAAAAAAAGATCTTAACCAGGTTAACTGAATTGGAGTTTAATGCAGTGTTTGGGTGGATATACCTAGATATATAAATCCTGGTCAAGACATGGCAGACCAGTAATTCCCTCTGTTAAATGAAATTTGCAGGAGTTCATTGATTTGGACTGGGCTCCCACAGTGGGCCCAACAGACCAAACCAATATATAATCATTCATGCTCAATGAAACTAATTAACTCAGGTAGCAAATAGCTGAGTTTTGGTTGGTTACAGCAGCTGCACTTTAGTCAACGGTAGACAGCCAGCTGAGTCAAATAAAGCATCCAGCTGTAACCAATTAAGTTATTCTTGCCCCACTTCTGTTTCCTGTCCATTAAAGCTGCCTGACTCTGTAGCAGGCAGGAGTTCTTTGAACCTGCCCTGTTTCTTAGGGCTGCCCTGTTTATGAATCTTTTAAAATTCTCAGATAAACTCTGTTAAATTTAAACTTGCTAAAGATTCTTCCTTTTTTAACACTTTAAACCAATATTCTTGAAATATTAGTTGAACATCTGTCTAACAGAGAGGATAAGTTTTCTTTACGATGGGATCAGAGGAGGGAAGTGAAAAGTCCCTGGCCTCTTCTATGTTGCTCTGGATGAGTCAGCTCTGTTTCCAAACAAAACAAAACCTTGAGATTACTTGGTCCAACCCACTTGAGATAGTGGTAAAGGCCATTTGCTGTTTCTTGAGCATGCCCTTTTGAGATGAATTTTCTAACCTCTTAACTCGTCACTTTTAATGGTTTTTCAAAATATTCTTTCCAGCCTCCCAGAATAAAAAATATAGTAATACCCATGAGAGGGGTTAATTTTCTCCGCCGTGTGCTATTCCCATTGGTATGTCATTGCTCCATCATAGCTCATTGCCCCAGGGAAGCTGGGAGACTGACCTTTCCCTTAATCCAAATCTGTTTGTGCATCAAAGGAAGGAATTGAAGCACAAAGAGGAGATTGACAGGGGTTCTGTTGCAGGCGGATTTGCCTTTGAAAGTCTGTCCTCAAGGTGAACTGAAGGCATCTCACACCATGTTTCTGACTCTCATGTGTGAACCTACAAATACTAGAGTCCTAAAATTCTGTTCCCTTCCTCCACCACACAAAGGTTCATGGCAATGGGATGGGGATGGGACACGGGGTGGACAGGGATGATGTATCAGTTGTAAATGTGCTGCTAGAATTCAGAGACCACTTATACATTCAATTTTCATAGATTGAAGTTTAGAAAGCCAACACATCTACTTAAAATTTATTTTTAAATAAGAAATTATGGGAATCTTTGGAAAGTCAGACAATTCATGATAAAACCATCCTTCCTTAGGAACTGTGCAAAGAAGGCCAATTGTAAATGAAGCCATTTGGCTGAAGTGCTCCACGTTACTATAGAAGCTCTATCTGGAGGCAAAACATGGACAGGACTTCTCTCAAGGACAGTAGATAATGGAAGAGGTTTTGTTTAATCTACATCTTCTGAAAAGCTTTCTGTTTGCATGTCTTTTATGTGCTCCCTTTTCTTTGTTGTCTTCTTTTGGATTGGTTACTCTTTATTGTTCTTTTCTCACCTTCTATGTATTTGAATACTGTAGTACTTCTTTTTAAAACATTTTATGGTGTGTATTTGAGGTTTACAATGTGATGTTAAGGGATACATATAGATAGTAAAGTAGATTAACGTATCTATCGTCTCACATAGTTACTTATTTTGTGACAAGAGCTGCTAAAATCTACTTATTTAACAAAACTCCCTAACACAATTTTGTTAACTCTAGTCCTCACGTTGTACATTAGAGCTCTAGACTTGTTTATCCTATACTACTTTATAAGATGCATCCTTGACTTATCAATTCTAATATTAACACTCTCACTGCCCAGACAGTACAATGATTTTAGAGCACTTTATTCCCTTATAATTTATATGCCATTGTTGTCATATGTTTTATGTCTCCCTGTTATTTTATCATCAAAAATACTTTTTGCAGTCAATGTTTATTAAATTACCAACATTTTGTTGTTCTTTATTCCTTCCTGCATTATCAAGCCTCCATTGGGATACTTTTATTTCTACCTGTAAAGGACATTTAATATTTTCTTTAATGCAGGACCATTGGTCACAAATGATTCCAGTTAGTTTGTCTAAAAAGAAAGGATATTTACATGCATGTTTATTGCGGCACTATTCACAATAGCAAAGAGTTGGAACCAACCCAAATGTCCAACAACGATAGACTGGATTAAGAAAATGTGGCACATATACACTGTGGAATACTATGCAGCCATAAAAAATGATGAGTTCATGTCCTTTGTAGGGACATGGATGAAACTGGAAAACATCATTCTCAGTAAACTATCGCAAGGACAAAAAACCAAACACCGCATGTTCTCACTCATAGGTGGGAATTGAACAATGAGAACTCATGGACACAGGAAGGGGAACATCACACCCCGGGGACTGTTGTAGGGTTGGGGGAGGGGGGAGGGACAGCATTAGGAGATAGACCTAATGCTAAATGATGAGTTAGTGGGTGCAGGAAATCAACATGGCACATGGATACATATGTAACAAACCTGCACATTGTGCACATGTACCCTAAAACCTAAAGTATAATAATAAAAAGAAAAAAATAAAAAGAAAAAAAGAAGGATATTTAATATTTAAATACTAAACCAACTCAGTTAACACTTGCAGACTTATTTTGAAACATTCCTGATCTGTGTCTCCCTGTTTCTTCATTACATCTTTTCTGCATTCTTTTCGTTTTCTTTCCAAGTTTTATTTTAGGTTCAGGGGGTACATGTGCAGGTTTGCTATATGAGTAAACTTTACGTCTCAGGGATTTGTTGCACAGTTTAGTCACTCAAGTAATAAACATAGTACCTGATAGGTAATTTTTTTATCCTCACCCTCTTCCTACCCTCCACCCTCAGGTAGTTCCTCGTGTCTATTATTCCCTTCTTTGTGTCTATGTTACTCGGTATTTAGCTCCCACCTACAAGAGAGAACATGCAGTATTTGGTTTTCTGTTCCTGTGTTAATTTGCTTAGGATAATGGCCTCCAGCTCCATCCATGTTGGTGCAAAGGACATGGTTTCATTGTATTTTTTTTATGGCCGTGTAGCATTCCATGGTGTATATGTTCCACAATTTCTTTATCTAAATCTGCATTATTTTGGTTTCAAATTCACTATTGGTATTTTAATTCACCACACTATTATTTTTAAAGCATCTTTTTACTCAATCATCTTTAATCCCCAAAGTTTGAAATGGTAAAAATGGAAACAGACAGTTAATCCCCTTCATATCACTATACACTCCCTGTTTTCCTGTTAGAAGCACCACTTCCCCTTTTTAGTGCCCTGGGTTCCAATGTTTCTCCTTGACCAAAAGAGTCATCATTGGCCATCCCCAGCCAACCCAGCCTTCCTGGAGTGAAGCCCCGTGAGCCCCAGTGAGCTATAGTCAGAGCCTTAGGATTAACCACAGTGCTGGGGGAGGCCATGGAGCTCATGTGTGGGACTATTTTATTCAATGATTAAGGCAATGTGCCTGGAAAGGTTAAGGATACAATGTTATTTCTCACATACTTGCATTTAAGAGATTTTCCATATATTGTAGTACTTGGTAGACATTCCTTAGGTGATTTTTGAGGTAAGGAGGAAAATTTCCCAGCTTTATAGTGTAGGTATGAAAAGTAAAACATAATTACTTGTTTATTATATTTCAGTAATATTGCCGTAAGGTATTTTATATCAGGATAGTAGCACTATAAACAATTTCCTTATACAATTAGAACATATTTGATGTAAGAAAAAAGCAAAATACTGAGAAGGAGAGCAACAGAACAAGAGGGTGAAGGGGAAGGGGGAAAGGAAATGAAAGGGAAGAAACAAATGGTCACGGAGACTAACCCTCATCAACTCCCTTCTTGCCATGCCAGCCTGGCTAAGTTATCTGCTATTTTCTGCTGTCTTTAAATTCTTGCTTCCTGACACATTCACTCCGTTATCTTGATTCTGTGGCACACATTCATCTCCCTCCTTTTCATACAACCCTGATCCTGGAACACTTTATAAGAAGTACTTTCTAGGATGCTCATACAGGTGGTCCCTGACTTACAAGCGTTTGACTGACAGTATTTTGACTCAATTAAGGCAGCCATACAACTATTTTGTTTTTCACTTTTAGTACAGTATTCAATAAATTGCATGAAATTTTCAACACTTTATTATAAAGGAAGCTTTTTGTTAGATGATTTTGCCCAACTATAGGCTAAAGCTTCTTTCCTCTATTCCTTTCTAAAGGAATAGGCTAACGTATGTGTTCTGGGCACGATTAAGGTAGGCTACACTAAGCTGTGATGTTCGGTAGGTTAGGTGTATTACATGCATTTTCAAATTATAATATTTTCAATTGATGATTGATTTATCAGAATGTATCTCCCTTGTAATTCAAGGAGCACCTGTACTTTCAATACCTTACCCAAGAAACTTTCCTCTGTGGGGAAAACAAGACTGTGTTCCCTTGAAATATTTCAGAAAACCACTGTGGTTATCTTTTCTCCTCTGAAGCTTTTCTCCTCTGAAGTTTGAAATGTGCGTAAAATGTCCGTAAAATCCAGCTGACTTTTATTTGTTTTTACTAAGTTGGCTTCCAGCCTATGTCTGGCCTCAGAATGAAGCTGCTTTGGGACCCCTCCCACTAGTAGATTCAGGATCAAACTGTTTCCCATCTGCGTTCATTGCACCTGCCCCGGGGGCTCTGCCTGTTGTCAGATATGAAATATACAAACAAATCTCACTTCAAGGTGTCTTGTTTCCGTGGATTGTTTTTGGTTGAAATAAGCACCTCCCTCTGCTTTTTGCATTTCTTCGGCACTAGTGTATCTCCTGTCACTCCTTTCTTTCTCCCTCTCTCCATTTTCCTTTTTCTGGATTTACTGATGAAGCCATTGAAGGTCCTCCCAATGAGCGTTGAAGGTCGCTCATTTTTTTAAGTGCATGAAGAGGAAATACTGAGTTTCATCTGGTTCTAAAAGAGGCATTCAGGGGTGAGTTCGTAGCAACACTTTCTATCTATTGAAATGACATTCCAGTGGCAGAAGCTGCATTTGTCGGTTTCATCACCATATCTCTTGAGCACCATGGCTGTGGTGCTTTCTCTTGGTGTCATTTGCCTTGGCATGTTGTTTGTGAAGGAGCCTGGCATTGCAGTTCCCCCCTTGATCTCCAGCAGGCACTTAGGGGCAGTACACTCCACCTACATCCCTGCTGGCTCCAGAGTCCACTCAAGATACAGTGCTTGATTCATTGGATGGGTAGCTATTCCCTTCACTTCAGCTACCTTAAACGTAAATATAAGTAGCTTGTGTTTATATAATGATTTAAAGATTTTTACATGTATTACTTCATACGTGTCTTTTAAACTCTGTGAAGTATGGGAGTTTAATGGAAGCATTTTATAGCTGTGGAAACTGAGCCTTGGGTTATGCAATACACTAGCAATTAGTGGCAACTGATTCACACCTAAGTATTTCAGCTTCTTTCCTCTATTCCTTTCTAAATGACCATTTATTTTTGTGGCAGAACTCCTATGCTTAAAGACTTTTTCCCTGAGGTCAGCCAAATGCTTTCAGGCACTCAATTGTACTTGGCAGGCCTGGGCACTCAAAGCTAAGTGCATGTGTTGACACATGCGTACCCAGGATGGCATGGGCAATGAGCCCAGACCTGTCCCCAGACCCTTCTCTGTGCCTGGCAGCGGGCGTCAGTTTCCATTCAGCCACTGCATGCTCCTGTGTGCCCCAGAGCAGGAACAGCAGCAGGGCGGGAGGAGGGAGCTGCAGGCCAAGCGAGTCCTTATCCTGAATGTCATTCCACTGCCTACAGGATGAGAGCCACGCTCCTTGGCAAGGAAGCCCAGCCCTCCACTAGCCAGTCCTAACTTCTTTCTCCAAACTCACCATCTGCCAGCCTTGCTCCCTATCTCCCTGCACCAAACATGCCTCTGACGCCAGCCGAGCTTCTTTATACCTCTGTGTCATTGCACGTGCTGCCCTGTGGCAGGGCATGGTGTTGTTTGCCCACAGGCCTTCCTCTCCTTCCTTGCCATGGTCACTGTGGAGGAAGTGGCCTGCCGTCCTGGCCCACTGATGTTGGAACTGGCCATACCACTTGTGCTGGCCAAGGAGATGGCGACAGAAGGGACAGTGCTGGTTCAGGGCCAAGCCCTTAAGAGGCATGCAGGTTTCTGCTCACTTCTGTTGTGCTTCTCCATCTATCATGAGGAGAACATCCTCTGAGTAACCGCTGACCTCCAAACTTGGAGCCAGGAGGAGCACAGCTGAAGACAGTCCACAGCCTGAAGCCAAGTCCAGTTGAGCCCAAGAATGCCCAGCTAGCCCGTGGACCAGGAGCTAGAAACAAATGCTTGCTGTTATAGCCACGGATTTTTGGGGGTCATTTATTACAAACCTTATTGCATATTAAATGTTAACTACTTATTTATTGTATTCCCCAGGTGCATGCAAATGTGCACACACACCCTTATAAAATTATTTCCCACCTGGAAAAGCTCCTCTGATTTTCCAAGACTGAATTCAAGGAAAGAATAGGGTAAACAAGGTAAAGTTTAAACCTTGTTTAAATGAAATGTTAGCAGCTGATTAGTTTAAGCTAAACAGCAGGGCCGGGCTTACGAAAGGGCAGAGAGAGCAGTTCTCAAAGACATGTGAAGTCAGGAGCCATCCACCCCAACATCACTGGGGAGCCAGCTCAGGACGCTGGCATTGACAAACATGTTCCTCCTGAAAGGACTGTGATGACCCATTTGCTTCTACATCAAGATGCCCTGCAGCCCAGACTTCCACAGCCAGCCTCCCGGCTTAAGGCTTTCAAGGTTACCATCATGAACATTTAGTAGAGAAAGTATCATACGTTGCAGTGTCTCAGAGAGATTCATTAAGCCACAACTAGTGAGCAGCTACTTTTATATGAACTGATTTGCGAACTAGCAAAACACATGGCCCTGATAGAAGGGAAGAGGTGGATACATTTGGATGGGGCAAGACAGGGAGCAAAGAGTTCCTGCTGGGGGTCGTGCCCACCTGAGACTGCAAAGGGTTGAGCAGTGCCTATGGGGAATCCAGGGCAAACGTGGGCCTGGATCAAAGGCCCTGCAGGTGGGATACCAAATAGAAATCGGGGAGAACGAAACTGTGAAGAAACTTACTTTTTAAATGAGGAATATCCCCTGGGCTATCTGTGAAAAAAAGGGACCGTATAACCAGTCCCTGGGCTTGGTGGAGCCTGCCCTGGCCATGGGCCATAAACTTGCTTCTGTTTCTCCAGGAAGCATACACACAGCTATTCTCTTCTGCCAGCTTCAACTTCCTCTTGGTTTGTTAACTTTGACTTCTAGATAGTAATGTAGCTGGGCAATTTCTTTTTCTTTTTCTTTTTTTTTTTTTCTTGTTTTTTTTTGAGACAGAGTCTCGCTCTGTCCCCCAGGCTGGAGTGCAGTGGCACAATCTCGGCTCAGTGCAAGCTCCGCCTCCCATGTTCATGCCATTCTCCTGCCTCAGCCTCCCTAGTGACTAGCTGGGACTACAGGCGCCCGCCACCATACCCAGCTAATTTTTTTTTTTTTTGTATTTTTAGTAGAGACGGAGTTTCGGCTGGGCAATTTCAAATAGAGGCCTTTTCTGTTTTGAGGGCTAAGATCCAACTTTGCATTATTAACATATATTTATGTGTGTGTGTATATGTGTACATATACGCATGTGTATATATGTGTATTATGTATGTATGTATATTTTTCTCTGATAACTTAATGCTGCCTTTGAGGGCACAGGCCCCAGCTCCCTGGTATTTCTGCTACAGAACTCTGGCAGTCACCCAGGGACTTGGCTGGCCCGAGGACCAGCAGCATGTGGAACCAGTGCCTGGGGCTCCCAGCCAGGTTTTCAGCCCTTGCCATGCTGCCTTCTATAACTGACCCCTTGCCCTCTGCAGAATGCCTGTGGGTTTGAGAACATCCCAGGGGACTTGCTGCTAGCCGCTTCCAGCTGGTGACGTCCACAGGCTCGGAGGCCATGGCTCCATAGGCAGCATGCCCAGAACACTTACCAACAAGAGTGCACCCAGAGGCTGCAGTTTCGGCTCTAGATGGGGCCCTCTTGTCCTGCCATGCCCATGTGTCCCAAGCAGGCATGTGAGGGAAAAGAGAGTCAGAATCCCTTCTGCACTGATGGGCTCTCAAGAGGTATGAATATGTGCTTGCATAGAGAGGGCCAGTGTGGATTTAGAATCAGCCAAACAGAACTCGGTTTGAACCCCAGCCCCTGATGACACCTGTGTGACCTGGTGAGGTGGCCTGGCCTCCTTGGACCATAGTCCTCACAGGAAACATGTTTGTACCTGCATTGGACCTGCTTCCTGGGGTGCTGGCCGGCCAAGGGCCCAGCCTAAGTGTTCAGTGATGTCTGTCTCGGTATCATCACTGCCTGAGCGCCACGGTCCGCAGGTGGGTTGGGGCAGGGCTAGGAAGGGTCCATGGCTGGGACCAGCTCCAATGTTGATGAGTGTTTCCTTTATAAGAGGTGCTGAGCAAGTACTGTCGTCATCCAATCTTCCCAACAAACTTGGGAGTTTGGTTTGTTAATCCCCAGCTCACAACCAAAGAAGTCACCTCTCACAAAGGCCACTCAGCTGATGGACAGAGTCAGGCCTACATCTGGCCTCCCTGATCTGCTTCCCCAGGAGTCCAAAGACCCAGATGTCCTCCACGTTAGCTCGTTTCCCACAGCGCTGCACTTTGTCATCCACACCAAAGTCGGGTAGAGTTAATTCCCTGCTAAACTCATCCTTGGCTCTGCAAGATGAATGCCGAACCCTTAGCCCAGGCCAGGACAGGAACCCTTCACACCCTGGGGGCCGTAGCTCCAGCCCAGCCCCCAGCACCCATCAGTACACATAGGCTATTTGACCCCCTTGCCAGCTCCCAGGCAGCCCACACTTGTGTCTGTGCGCTTGTGCTGCTGCATCTTCCAGGGACCATGCTTCTCCTCTAACGCCTTGTGTAGCTGTGACCTCTGTGGGGAAGGTCTGCCTCTTCCCCTGGAGAGACACACTTGCTCCCTCTTCTGGGCCCTCTTAGCACGGTGTTCATTCTTCACTGCATGGCGCTATCATTGATCAGTTTGCATGTATGCTAGGAGCTCCTAACCAGTAATTTTTGGACCTCTACGAGCCTGAGAATCTGTAAGTGCTGAACTCCATGCAGGCAGGGCTGTCTCAGCCACCTGCTGCCTGGGTGGCTCTGGGCAGGCCCTCAACTCTGTGCTCAGGATCCTCATTTTGCACAATCAGCTAAAAGTAGCATTTTGTTCCTAAGGTTTTTATAAAAATTAAATTAGTTAATATAGATGAGGGGCTTAGAATAATGTTTGGCTCACAGTAAGAGCTAATAAAGATTGACTATTATTATTATACTTAGTAAATATTAAATTAATACATGAAAATAGCACAAATGGAAGCCCAATTTAGCCTTTTGCCCTTCACAGACCGCAGGTTTCCTTTCTTCCATATCTATAAAAAACTTTCTGGACAAAGTAATTACTCAACATTTATTAAATACAAAGAATACATTAGTTTAAATATCACAGAAAAGAAGGATGCTAAACCCCACAACATCACTTAGTGGAAGATATCATGCACTCAAACCATAGGCTATTACTAAACTTCAGTTTGTCTTTAAATAAAAATTTGTGGGGGGACAGAGTCTTGCTCTGACACCCAGCTAGAGTACAGTGGTATGATCATAGCTCACTGTAGCCTCAAATTTCTGGGCTGAAGTGACCCTCTGCCTTGACCTCTGAGTAGCTGGCATGCACCATCACACCTGGCTAACTTAAAAATAGATTTTTTTTAAGAGATGAGGTCTTGCTATGTTGCCCAGGCTGACCTCAAGCAATCCTCCAACCTCAGCCTCCCAAAGCACTAAGACTGCAGGTATGAGCACCATACCCAGCTTAAAATTTTTTATTTCTTAACTGACAATCAAGAACTTGCATTGGAACAGCTAGCAGGGAACGCTGCCCCTTCAAGATATTTCTTACTTGTTTTAGCCAAACTGGTTTCAGTTTGGGTGATATTAGATTTTCAGTTGTTTTTTAGTAATGTAGACACACATTACTATATGTTTATTTTATATCCTCTGACTTTGAGTGTTCTCAAGGGCTCTAGTCACAGAGTCATCTAGTTTTTAGGAAAAGAAGAGACCAGAAGGGCATTAACATATATTTAGTTCTGACCATGTGCCAGGCATGGACCTCTGGGTTCAAATGGTCTCATCTAGGATATGGGATAATTAAGAACAGAACGGTTAAGTATGTGTGATGAAATTTAAGTATTTCTGGAATCTATAATGCAACAAACCGATATCCCCTATTCTCTTACCCTATCCATTTGTGCACTCATTCTTGCCACAGCTGTGTCAGGTATCTATGCCATAATACAGCCGGGCACCTCAGGGGGACCAGGAGAGCAACATTAACCTCTAAGCTCCAAGCAGTTTAGATTTGAGATTAATGCTAAGGCAAGTTCACAAATAGTGTAATGGGCAACATAGGACATATGAACTAAGACATTCCATGGTTCCAAAGTGTAGCCATACTTACACTTATAAAATTTAGGGCTAAATTCTGCAATTTGCATGGAAGTATAAGGTACATGGACATTTGCATCTTCTGTACAGTTATTTGTTGCAAGAACGAGAGAGGTCTATCATGATAATTAGCATATTGAATGTTTATTACACTAGTTATTGAAAAAGAATCTCTTAGTATTTTTGCTTTGCTCCTGAAGTTTAGTAGGGAAAAAAGCAAAATGAAAACAAGATAACATACAAAATAAGAATAATACAAATTCATTTCTTATGATTGTTAGTAGTAGACATAAATTTCAAAAAATGCATTTGCAAGCAGTATAGTTGATATTTCAGAAACTATCAGAATGGTAAGCCAATAGGTTTTATAATTGTATATAAAAATTACAAAAACAACATGAAAACTTGTGTTAGTTTGAAGGCAACCACAGGTATTACTTAAATGCATCATTCCTTTAACAAAGTAGGTATAATCTAGCTGAATCATACTCTTTAGACTGTCTGCTATTCTGTTTCCCCCCTAAAAGGCTTAGGGTAAAGTAAGCCTTTTATTGTGCTATGTCCTTGTGTGAAAAGGTATTAAACAAATTATATTGACCTGATGGGAACCAACAAGTAAAACCTGGTTATATAAAATAGGCAGTTATTTTGGAGTCTTTAAAAAAAAAAAAAAAAAAAAAGCCAAAGGAAAACCAACTCTGCCATCTGGTGTAAAAACAGATTATTACAACTTCTTTTTTCAAACAAAGCACAGTGGCTATTCCAGTTATTCCTCATTTATCATTGATTCTCATGATGTGGTGAGAATTTTGAGCTAGTCTTCCCCCTCTCCCTCCTTGGGTAACTAAAGCTTGATGTACATATGTTTTCAATTGTTTATGGGACTATTTCTAAAATAATTACTAATTTACTGCCTTATTATGTGAGCAATGATGAACCCAATTACATCTTTCCTTGATGATGCAGCGTGCTGACTGTATTGGTCCATTTTCTGTTGCTACGGAAGAATACCACAGACTGCGTAGCTTATAAGGAAAAAAAGTTTCTTTAGCTCATGGTTCTGGAGGTTGGAAGGTCCGAGAGCATGGCACCAGCATCTGGCGAGGGCCTTTCTGCTGTCTCATGACACGTGGGAGGCATCCCATGGCAAGACAGGCAAGCGTGCATGTCAGCGCAGGACTCTCTTCCTCTTCCTATAAAGCCACAAGTCCATTCGTGGGGGCGCACCCTGATGACCTTATCTACTACTAATATTTCCCTTTAATGCTAAAAGGTACCATCTTCAAATTCCATCAACATATGAATTTGGGGATTAAGTTTCCAACACATAAAATTTAGGGGACACAGCCAAGCGCAGTGGCTCACGCCTGTAATCCCAGCATTTTGGGAGGCCGAGGCAGACAGATCACTTGAAGTCAGGAGTTTGAGACCATCCTGGCCAACATGGTGAAGCCCTGTCTCTATTAAAAAAAAAAAAATAGCTGGGCATGGTGCTGGGTGCCTGTAGTCCCAGCTACTCAGGAGGCTGAAGCAAGAGAATTGCTTGAACCCGTGAGACAGAGGCTGCAGTGAGCCAAGACTGTGCCACTGCACTCCAGCCTGGATGACAGAGCAAGACTCTGCCTCAAAAAAAAAAAAAAAGACTTGCGCCTGTAATCCCAGCAATTTGGGTGGCCGAGGCGGATGGATCACCTGAGGTCAGGAGTTCAAGATCAGCTTGACCAACATGGAGAAACCCATCTCTACTAAAAATACAAAATTAGCCTGGTGTGGTGACGCATGCCTGTAATCCCAGCTACTTGGGAGGCTGAGGCAGGAGAATTGCGTGAACCTGGGAGGCGGAGGTTGCAGTGAGCCGAGATGGCACCACTGCACTCCAGCCTGGGCGACAGAGCAAGACTCCATCTCAAAAAAAAAAAAAAAAAAAAAATTAAAAATTTAAAAAAATAAAGTAGATAAACAGTGTAATATTTTTCCCCCAATAAAACAACATAATGTGAAATTTTATTACTAAATTCTCTGACACTGGGGGTAAATTTGTAATTCCAGAGGACTGGAATCAATTCAAGCATTAAGAGCTTACTGCCTGATAAATATTCAGTTTTGGAATATTTGCAGTGCCTGCTTATAATTTTCCCTTAGCCTATAAAACATGTTTTTGCTCATTTCACCCCTCTAGACTCTAAACTTAATTTTATTTTACAAACTTTTCAAATTTCTTTTAAAATTGTTTATTCTATCACTGTATACAATCTTCAAATGACAATGTAGAATGAGTTTTTCCAAATATTTTTCTTCTTTTTTTTCTTTCTTTTTTTTTTCGAGACAGAGTCTCGCTCTGTCGCCCAGGCTGTAGTGCAGTGGTGCGATCTCTGCTCACTGCAAGCTCCGCCTCCCGGGTTCACGCCATTCTCCTGCCTCAGCCTCCTTGAGTAGCCGGGACCAAAAGAGCCCGCCACCTCGCCCGGCTAATTTTTTGTATTTTTAGTGGAGTCGGGGTTTCACCATGTTAGCCAGGATGGCCTCAATCTCCTGACCTCGTGATCCGCCTGCCTCGGCCTCCCAAAGTGCTGGGATTACAGGCGTGAGTCACCGCGCCCAGCCCAAATATTTTTCTATACATACTCCATGTAAAGAGAAAGAGAAATCATTAGTTTTTTCCTCAATAATTATTTGTAAATAATTATCAGAAGTAGGCCTTAAAGTGAATTTAATTTACTGTTTTTATTTCTTAAAGTGAAGTTTTGCTATAATTCCTAAAATCTGTAGCTACAGGTAGAGTGATCATGCATTCCAGTGTTTCTAGGATAATCATAGTGATGGCGGTGGCAGCCCATCTGGAGTGGCTGCTGCGGGGAGGCCAAATGCAGCAGGAGAGGTGTGACTGAGGCTGCATGCCCTGGGGAGCCGGTGAGGGCTGGGAACAGGTGATCCCAGCGGAGCCCCGCATCCTACCAAGTTGGCTGGTCAGGAGCCCATGCCCCCAGGCAGAACTGCAGCCACCCAGCTGCCCCTCTGGACCTGGGCATCTCTGTGCTCTCAGGAGCCTGGAAAGATCCTTGCCCCCACAGGCTCAGAGGTGTCTGCTCCCACTCCCCGGCCTCTCCCCACTCCTGGTGCCGACTCCAATGTGGAGCAAAGTTGTAGCCGAGCCCAGGTGCTGTCGCAACCCAAGCGGCATGTGTGCATGCTTGGGGTGGCACTGACATGCCAGCTCTTCCACCACTTTGGCCCCCTCTGAAACTTTGGGGGCCAACAAGCTCAGGGAGGTAGGGAGGGCTGAGGGTGGCTTGTCGCAGGCCTGTAGGTGCCCCTCAGCATGGACAGCCTGGGTACTGCTAACAGCATGTTGATAGTGGTGGGAGGCAGACAGGTTCCTAGGCAAGAAGGAATGGGACTTCGCCCCACCTTCAAGCCAGGAACAGCCTGAAGCCTGGGGGCCTTATTGCCAGTTCTGGGTGGAGTCCACTACCTGGAGTGAGAACTTCATTGATGCCTTTCGGCCAATCCAATGGTGCTTTTTCCATGTCTACCCATGTCTGCACATGGACCAATCAGCATGCACTTCCTTATTACAAACCCACAAAAAAACCCAGTCACTCAGACTCAGACGCTCACTGGGAAGACCTGCTTGTGGAAAGGAGCTACCTACTTTGGGTCTCCTGAGAGCTGTTCTGTCACTCAGTAAAGCTCCTCTCTGCCTTGCTCACCGTCCAGTTGTCCACGTAGCCTCATTCTTCCTGGATGTGGGACAAGAACTTGGGACTCACTGAACAGCAGGAGCAAAGGGAGCTGTAACACGTTCCTGGCCAGCTTGCTGAGCTGTGGGTGGTGACACGCCCCTGGACTACAAGAGTGAAGAGTGGCAACCCTTCTGGGGGCCTAGACCTTGGGGTTCCCTGAGCCAGAGCTGCTGTAACACTTTAGCCCTCCCACCCTCCACTGGCGCCAGGCAGCCACCCTGCAAGGCAGGAAGCAGTGGTGGGGCTGAGCCAGCCCAGAAGCTGCAAGCCAGAACAGGGCGGGCGGTGGGACTGAAAGAGCTATAACACAAATGGGCTGAAACCCCAGAAATATGCCCCCTCGCCCCTTCCACCCCCCCGCTCCCGCCCTTGCCACATTGCAGGCAGGCAGCCAGAAGGAGAAAAGAGTTGAGGCCCACCGTTCTGGAGGCCCTGACCTCGCGTATCCCTGAACCTGGGCTGTGACACAATGTAACAACCTCTTCGGGGCTCTGCAGTTCCTGGCGTCTCCAAGTTTTAGGCGCCACCATGTTCCCCAGTGCCCACAGTGGAGCCCACAGCAGAAGCCACTTGCGGTACACCTGGTCCAGACGCAGCCTCACACAGAGCCAGTGCCTGTGCTGCTGCCTGGAGCTGCCCACCCCACTGCAGCCAATGTGCCTAGCTGTGCTCAGTGGCCAGACCCTGAGCTCACTCATGCACATACCCCTTGCCACCCTGCTCCCTCCTTGCCCTTGACAGGCGTGGGATCTGGGTCGGTAGTGTGAGCCGATCACAGCCTGCTGGGCTGAGTGGGTGGAACGAACCCAGCAGGTGCGAGCAAAACCCAAGCAGAGACGCCACCGGCCACAGAGGTTTCGACTGGCCAAGCGACACCCTAAGGATCCTGTGACATTCATTTATACCTATTTTTTCTGGTGTATCCTACTTACTTAATGGCCCTTTTACTCTCAAAAGTATATTGCTTTGGATGATAAATAATATGTTTATCCTAATACTAGGCAAATAATATCAACTCACAAATACATAGTATTATGTCTTCAGATTCAATAAAACCTTCACTTTTCTCGTCAGAAAAATTATCTTTTTTTTTTAACGCAACAGCTTAAGTTAAGCACATCTTAAAAAAAAAAACAGATGCTTCTTTCTATATAATTTTGAAAATAGTATTCTAAAGTGCAATTTTTGTAAAAATTTCACTTTTGGCAGTTTTCACACATAACACCCTTACTAGAACCCTCTAGCTCTGGAAAACCAGGAAAACTGGAGTTAACAAAAATAAGTTTGAAAACAATACTGAACTACCAGGCAGCAAGAACTTGAGAAGCCACTTTTCCAGGCAAAAATGTTCAGAAAGGTAAGTGATCTTTGCCTCTACTTTTGCACCACAAGACACCTGGGTTTTCCAAAGTGGAAACTGATAAGGTGTGCACAGCTGGGGGAGTCTCAGACGGCTGGAGAGACAAAAGTCAGAGTTCGGGACCCACCAGAAAGGAAGGCCAGGTAAGCATTCTGGGTTTTCAGTTGGGATCTCTGAAAGGCTGCACCCTAGGAAAAATCGTGAACCCAAACCAGATATGAGCTTCTAAAAAGCCCAGATCTGAATCAAACTAATTTTAAGAGATATAGTAAGATTCTCCCACCCCAGCTGCCTGTCAGAAGCAAACGTAAATTCTCTCTTGTGGAAGATAATATCATCCAGATTCTCAAATTATCTCCATGAATTTTCTTACCCAATGTCTTGCATTCAATTAAAGATAACCAGGCATGGAAAAAAGACACAATGAACATAAGATCAAGAAAATATATAGACAATATATCCAGATATTGGATTTATCAGATATAAACTTCAAAATGACTGTGGTAAGTTCAATACGTTTAACAAAAAGTTGAAGAAATTCTTCAAGAAACTGAAAAATTCAAAAATTCAAATAGATATTCTAGAACTGAAAACAATAATAATGAAATCAAGACCTAAACAAAAGGGTTTAAGAGCAGAAATGAGTTAGGAAATTGAAGTATAGATAATTGAAAAATAACCAGATTGAAGCATCTCCATGCTTGTCTTTCAAGCTAAAAAAATAAAATATACAGAAAATAGCTTAAGGCATAGATAGGGCATGGTGCAAAGTTCTAATCATATGACATATTTGAGTCCCAAAAGGAAAAGAGAGGGAAAATGAAGCTGAAGCAATCTAAAAAGAGTTAATGGTGGGGAACTTTTTTAAAAGGACAAAACACTACACCAAAGATTTAAGAAGTGCTACAAACCCTAAATAAGATAATTTCTTTTCTTTAAAAAAAATACACACTTATACGGTCACAGAATTGTTAAAAGGTTTTAAAAATTGAAAGCAGCCAGACGAAGAATAGACATATTTTCTTCAAAGGAGCAACAACAAGGCTGGGAGATGACTTTTTAACAGAAATAATGGAAGCCAGAGGATAATGGTTTCAAAAAGATGAAAGAAAATAACCCCCAATATAGAGTTCTATATCTAGCAGAATTAACCTTCAAAATAATGACAAATAAAAGGCACTTTCAAATAAAAATTGAAAATTTCAACAGCGAACTGCTGTAAGGTATTAAGTTTGATTGTGTTGTCATATATATATAAAACACTGAAATCAGAAATGGAAGATTATGCTTTCTTTTTTCAAGGGTACGTGAAACATTTACCAAAATTGACTGTAAGCTGGGACACAAAACATGTTTCAACAAAGTTCAGAAGATTAAAAACATACAAATACATTATCTGAAAACAGTACAACGAAGCTCAAAAGTAACAACACAACAGTAATTTTTTTTCTTGTTTAGAAATTAAGTGATGCATTGCTGTATAAGCCATTGATCAAAGGCAAATCACAATGGAAATTAGAAAGTATTTTTAACTGAATAAATATATTTATATCAATACTTGTGGGATTTGGCTAATGCCAAATTTAAACGGACATATACAGCATTAAATGAATATCCCAGAAAAGAAGAAAGGCTAACAATCAACGACCTAAGCACTAATCTCAGAAGTTTTACTTGGGTTTATTTTTAAAATGCATGGTTTGTTTAGTGGTAAAAAAAAAAAAATCATAATAAACTAGAACTTGAAGCAGTTTTCCTTAGCTCAATAAAATGCGTAACCCATATACATTTTTAAATTTTATTTATTTATTTATTTATTTATTTATTTATTTATTTTATTATACTTAAAGTTCTAGGGTACATGTGCACAGCATGCAGGTTTGTTACATATGTATACATGTGCCATGTTGGTGTGCTGCACCTGTTAACTCTTCATTTACATTAGGTATATCTCCTAATGCTATCCCTCCGCCCTCCCCCCATCCCCCACAGGCCCTGGTGTGTGATGTTCCCCACCCTGTGTCCATGTGTTCTCAACGTTCAATTCCCACCTATGAGTGAGAACATGCAGTGTTTGGCTTTCTGTCCTTGTGATAGTTTGCTCAGAGTGATGGTTTCCAGCTTCATCCATGTTCTTATAAAGGACATGAACTCATCCTTTTTTATGGCTGCATAGTATTCCATATGTGCCACATTTTCTTAATCCAGTCTATCACTGATGGACATTTGGGTTGGTTCCAAGTTTTTGCTATTGTGAATAGTGCTGCAATAAACATACACGTGCATTTGTCTTTATAGCAGCATGATTTATAATCCTTTGGGTATATACCCAGTAATGGGATGGCTGGATCAAATGGTATTTCTAGTTATAGATACTTGAAGGAATCATCACACTGTCTTCCACAATGGTTGAACTAGTTTACAGTCCAACCAACAGTGTAAAAGTGTTCCTATTTCTCCACATCCTCTCCAGCACCTGTTGTTTCCTGACTTTTTAATGATTGCCATTCTAACTGGTGTGAGATGTGTATAACCCATATACATTTTATCATAAAATAATCCCATTTATAATTGCATAAAAATATTCTTTAAAAATCTATCAATAAAAAATAAATAGAATTTGCAAGAGAAATTAAAGAAGACCTAGTGTGCATGCAAACACACCACACGCACACACACAGGCACACACAGAGCAAACATATTTATGATAAAATATTGAAAGCTTTCCCCTTAAGACTGAGAAAAAGACAAGATGTCTGCTATCAAAAACCCTGTTCAACCTTGTGGTGAATACCCTGGCCATTTGTCTAAAGAAAAAAAGGATAAGGATTGCAAATAAAGATATAAAATTCATGTTATTCAGAAATTACAAGATTGTAAATTTTAAAAATCCAAACAAATTCTACAGAAAAACCACTAGAATTTAGAATTTAGGAAAATTGCTGGAAACACGGTAAATATAACAAATTAATTTTATTTGTATGTACCAGTATCAATTAGAAGATAAATATTTAAAAATGATCCCATGTATAATCACATCAAAAATACTTTTTAATCTACCAATAATAAATAAATAAAATTTTCAAGAGAAATTAAAGAAAGTTAAATAGCAAGACATACCATATTAATGGATATAGGAAATCTCAATTTGTCAAGGCATCAAATGTCAATTCTCCCCAAATTTATAGATTTAATGCAATACAATCTCTCAGCAGATGTGTGTGTGTAAATTGAAAAGCTGAGCCTACAATTTATGGAAATACATGGGAAATAAATGTTTAGAAAAATACAAAAAACAAAGGTAAAAGATATACACTATCAGATATCAAGACCTATAATTAAGCTAGAGTAATTAAGACAATATAATACCAATGCAAAGATCAACAAATAGTCTGTGAAAAAGAATAGAGAATCTAGACAGAGATTCAAATATAAATGAATGCTTTATTACTGTCCTATGTGTTTATGACTAAAGAGTACTGGGGAAAGAATAGTCTTTTTAACCTTATGTATTTATTTTATTTTATTTTGAGACAGAGTCTCACTCTGTTGCCCAGGCTGAAGTGCAGTGGTGTGATCTCGGCTCATTGTGGCCTACCTCTGTGGCCCAAGTGATCCACCTGCCTCAGCCTCCTAAGTAGTTGGAACTACAGGCACATGCCACCACACCTGGCTAACTTATTTTTTATTTTTCTGATAGAGACGGAATCCCTATGTTGCCCAGGTTGGTCTTGAGTTCCTGGGCTTAAGCGATCCTCCCACATCAGCCTCCCAAAATGCTGAGATTGCAGGCATGAGCCACTTTGCCTGGCCAGGATGGTCTTTTTATAAGTCGTGCTGGGTCAGTTGGAGATGACAAAATAAAACCTTCCTCTTACATCCTTCTATATATAAAAATTAACTTTTATAGTAAAAAAATTAAGATTCTGGAAGATAATATAGGAGAATATATCCATAAATTTGGGATATTAAGAAAATTCTGAATTCAGACACAGAAAATACTATCCATAATGGAAAATATTTACAAACTGAACTATATTAAAATTAGAAACTTCTTTCCAACACAAAATACCATTAAGAGTGTGAAAAGGTAAGCCATAGAGCAAGAAAAGACAGTTGCAACTTTTTTCTGTCTCTAAACTCCTACAAATTTTTTTTTAAAGAGAAAACACGTAAGAGAGTATATTCAAATGCTCAGTAAAGTTAGGTAAAGATCAACTTCATCATTCATCAGAAAAATGTAAATCAAACTTCAGAAAAGAAGCTACATCCTGATGATAATGATTTAAAATAATAACAATACAAAAGATGGTTATTACCACACGTTGACTCGGAAGAAGGGCAAATAGCCGGGCGCGGTGGCTCACTCCTGTAATCCTAGCACTTTGGGAGGCTGAGGCGGGTGGATCACCTGAGGTCAGGAGTTCGAGACCAGCTTGGCCAACATGGTGAAACTCCGTCTCTACTAAAAATACAAAAATTAGAAGGGCATGGTGGCGGGTGCCTGTAGTCCCAGCTACTCAGGCAGCTGAGGCAGGAGAATCTCTTGAACCTGGGGGGCAGAGGTTGCAGTGAGCCGAGATCGCACCACTGCACTCCAGGCTGGACGATAGAGTGAGACTCCGTTTGAAAAAAAAACAAAACAAAACGAAACAAAACAAAAACCTCTTGTGCTTTCATTGGGAGTGTAATCAGCACAACTACTTTGTAAATGAATGAATTGCTACCATACACAACAACATTAATGAATCTCGCAAACCTGGCATTGAGCAAAAGGAGCCAGGCACAAAAGAACACTGACTTGTGCGATTCCCTCTATATAAAGTTCACCACCCAGCAAAACTGCTTTATGGTGTACAGTCAAGATGTGGCTACCTTCAGGAAGGAGGGGATTTGTATCTGGGATTGGACATGAGAGAGATTCAGTGATGCTAATAATGTTCTACTTTTTGATCTGGGTGGTGGTTACAGAGGAAAGTATACTTTGTGCCGTGCACTTGTCTGTATGCCCATTTATGTTTCAATAGAGAGCTTCAACTCAAAAAACAAAAATTGTAGAGAACAACCAGAGTCAAGAGACACCCTATGGAATGAGAGAAAATATTCTCATAGCGTATATGTGTTAAGGGGTTAATATCCAAAATATATACAGACGCCAAACAGCTCAGTAGCCAGAAAACAAATAACCTGATTAAAAATGGGTAAAGGACCTGAAAAGACATTTCTCAAGAGAGGACATAGAAATGGCCAACAGGTACGTGAAAAAATGCTTAACATAACTAATCACCAAGGAAATGCAAATCAAAACCATGATGAGATATCACCTGACACCTGTTAGGATGGCTGTTTTTAAAAATAAGAAAGATAAGTGTTGGTAAGGATGTGGAGAAAAGGGAACATGTGTACACTGTTGGTGGGAGTGTAAATTAGTACAGCCATCATGGAAAATTATATGGAGATTCCTCATAAAATTAAAAATAGAACTACCGTATGAACCAACAATACCAATCCTGGGTGTGTGTTCAAAGAAAATGAGATCAATATATGAAAGACCTATCTGCACTCCCATATTCATCGTAGCATTATTCACAATAACAAAGCAATGGAATATGGAATAAGCCCATGTGGCTCTAAGTGGATGAACAGATAAGGAAAATGTGGTACATATACACAATGGGAAACTATTCAGCCTTAAAAAAGAAGAGGACTCTGTCATTTGCAACAACATGGACGAACCGGGAAACATTAGGGAAAATGAAGTAAGCCAGGCACAGAAATACCACATGATCTCACTTATACGTGGAATCTAAAAAAGTTGAACTCATAGAAGCAGAGAGTAAAGTGGTGGTTACCAGATGCAGGGTAGTGGAAGGATTGAGGAAATGTTGGCAAAAAGATTAAAAATTTTCAGTTACACAGGAGGAATAAGTTTAGATCTATTGCACAACATGGTGATTATAGTCAATAACAATATGCTATTATTATACATATCATATACTTGAAAATTGCTAAGAGAATAGATTTCAAATGCTCTCACCAAAAAATAAGTATATAAGGTAATATATATGTTAATTATCTTGATTTAACCATCCCACAATGTGTACGTAGATGAAAACATCATGTTATACACCATAAATACATACAACTTTTACTTGTCAATTAAAAAAATTTAAAAAATTTTAAGTGAATTGTCGGGTATACCAGAAGAGGTGAAATAACTTCATTAATGTAATTCCTCCAAGTGTGTGCTATTTACTAAAATACACACTGCTCTTTTTTTTTTAATTTTTAATGATCAAAACAAAGCATCTAAAACCGCAGTTTCTGGAAGAACCACTTGTCCTTGCCTGTCTTGTATCTCTCTTCAAACTTGACCTTGGCCTCCTGTAGGGCCTTGCGTTTAAGAGCAGGATCTCTGAAGACATCCTTGTTGATGACAGTTTTGTCCAAAGGGATATCCACAGAGTACCTTGTGGGCATTAGGTGATTGTAGTTATAAACTTTCACAAAAGACTTTATCTTTGACCTCTTGGCAATCTTCTTCTTGACCATGGCAGCTGTCACTTTGCGGGGGTAGTGGTCAATTCCAGCCACCAGAGCACGGCTGTAGGGGCGATCTGAGGTGCCATCATCAATGTTCTTCACGATGGCAGCTTTGCGTCCGGAGTAGCGTCCAGCCAGGACAAGCACCACCTTCCCAGGTTTCATGAACTTGCCCATTTCGGCAACAACCACTTGGGTCTACAGCAAAAAGGCCACACTGCTCTTAATATCCTGAGAAGCTGGATGTTGCTATTAAATGCCATATGTTTTCTTATAATTCATTAAGGCTGTAGTTTTTAAATATTGTATTGTAGGTTATTAAAACTCTTTTTTTTTTTTTTTTTTGAGAAGGAGTCTCGCTGTCGCCCAGGCTGGAGTGCAGTAGCACGATCTCTGCTCACTGCAGGCTCCGCCCCCCGGGGTTCACGCCATTCTCCTGCTTCAGCCTCCCGAGTAGCTGGGACTACAGGTGCCCGCCACCTCGCCTAGCTAATTTTTTTGTTTGTTTTTTTAGTAGAGACGGGGTTTCACCGTGTTGGCCAGGATGGTCTCGATCTCCCGACCTTGCGATCCGCCTGCCTCGGCCTCCCGAAGTGCTGGGATTACAGGCGTGAGCCACCGCGCTAGGCCTAAACTGTTTACTCTTAAAGAAGTCCAGCAACAAAACAAAAAATTGTAGACTTTCTGCTGTTGGGTTAGGAAACAAAACACACGAGAAACTTACCAATGCACTCTCCAAATTGGAGTTAAAAGGTGTTTATTTTTTACCCCTCCTAAACCTGCTGCTCTTGCTGTTTTGTTCCAGTGAATGGCACTGCCTCCATCTGGTTTTCAAGCAAGGACTGAGAGATTTTTGTGATGGTCTCCCTTTCCCTCCACCTACAACACTAAGTTAATCCTGTCTTCCCGTCTTCTTTTTTGAAAAAATTGATTTTGGCCTGGCACGATGGCTCATGCCTGTAATCCCAGCACTTTGGGAGGCTGATGCTGGCGAATCACGAGGTCAGAAGTTCGACACCAGCCTGGACAACATGGTGAAACCCTGTCTCTACTAAAAATACAAAAAATTAGCTGGGCATGGTGGCAGATGCCTGTAATCCCAGCTACTCGGGAGGCAGAGGCAGGAGAATCGCTTGAACCCGGGAGGCGGAGGTTGTAGTGAGCCGAGATAATAATACTGTCCTCCAGCCTGGGCGACAGTGCAAGACTCCATCTCAAAAAAACAATTACTTTATTATGTATTTATTTATTTATTTTTGAGACAGAGTCTTGCTCTGTCACTGGGGCTGGAGTGCAGTGGCGCGATCTCAGCTTATTGCAATCTCCACCTCTTGGACTCAAGTGATTCTCCTGCCTCAGCCTCCCAAGTAGCTGAGACTATGAGTGTACACCACCATGCCAGACTAATTATTTATTTATTGTATTTTTAGTAGAGACAGGGTTTCACTATGTTGGCCAGGCTGGTCTCAAACTCCTGACCTCAAGTGATCCGCCTGCTTCGACCTCCCGATGTGCTGGGATTACAGGCATGAGCCACCATGCCTGGCCAATCGTGTCTTCTTGTATTCTCCCTCTCAAATTCACTTACATTTCTCCACGCCCTCCACCTCATCCATAATCAGGTCACCGCCATCAGCTTCGAGGGGGTTTCTGCATTAGCCTCCAACCTCCAGTCCTGCCTCTGCTATCCACTCTCCCTTGAACCCATGAGCATCCACTGGCTCTTTGACGTCACCTCAGTTGAACACTTCTGTGGCTCCTCAGCCAGCCTGTGGGATGGGGTCAAAACTTCTTAACGAGGCTTAGGCGACCTTTCCTGACTTCCCCCTTGCCTCCACCCTGTTCCCACCCAGCTCAGGCTCACTGCAAACCTGGTAAGCTCCTACAGTCTTCCAAAGCTCCAGACTCTGCACATGCCCCTCCTCTTCTCCGAAATAGTCTTTCCTAATCATCTCAAGACCCAAGTGAGCATCCCTCCTAGGACCTCCAGGATGTCACCTTATCCTGCCCCCACCACAGCACACATCACACTTTCTAGTAACTGAGTGTTTGCTTAGTGAGCACAGGGACTGTGTCTGTGTGTTCATTGCTTTGTGCCTGTGCCCAGCGCAGTGGCTGACATGTGGTACCTTCTTGATGTGGCATCCAGTGAGCCCAGTGTTTGATAATATCTATTAAAGAAGAGCTTGGCAAGTGGAGGAGTATGAATTGTGTCCCTGCACCACTCCAATTCATATGTTGATGTCCTAATCCCCCAGTAACTGAGAATGAGATTTTATTGGAAATAGCGTTGGAGTAGATGCAATTAGTTACTATGAGATGAGGGGGTACCAAGGTGGTTCCTATTTCAAAATGACTGGTGTCCTTATAAAAAGGGGACATTGAGACATGAACAAGAACACAGAAAGAACACCATATGAGCACCAAAGATTGCCAGCAAACCACCAGAAGCTGGGGGAGAGGTCTGGACAGATGCCTTGCCCAACTCTTAGAAGGACTTAAGCCTGTGCACCCTTGCCTTTGACCTTCCAGCCTCCAGATCTGAGATGGTAAGTTCCTGATGTCTCAGCCACTCAGTTCGTGGTATTGTGCTACAGCAGTACTAGGAAACTAACACAGATAGGAAAGGGAATGATGATCAAAGGAACTCTGAAGCAATTACTAGTTTTTCTTTTTGTCTTTCCCATGCACAGCTGCTGAAAGCCGCATTTTAAACCTGAGAGCCTGACAAGACACACAGAGGCATCCAAGGAAAGTCTGTTTTGGGTGTGAACAGCTGGGAGCTGGCCTGTGCTTCTTCACTTCTGTGCTTTTTGGTCTACAAACTGATTTCTGTCATACTGAAGCCATTCTCACAAGGTTCACAAGAAATACAGTTATAATTGAGCATGAATCAAGCTGCTCTTTGACCCACTTCCTTGTAACTAAAAGTCGTGTAGCACTAGATATTGACCATTCACTAGATACTGACTACTTGCTAGATACCGACCACTTGCTAGATACCGACCATTCGCTAGATACTGACCACTCGCTAGATATTGACCACTCGCTAGATACCGACCACTCGCTAGATATTGACCACTCGCTAGATACCGACCACTCGCTAGATACCGACCACTCGCTAGATACTGACTATTCACATCCCCACTGTTCCCACAGATAGCATCTCTGATGTTAGAATCAGAAGGCTTTTGTTTGGGAATTGCTTAAGCAGATCCTGAATTCTGGTGAAACAGCTGATGCCAACCAGTTCGAAGAGCCCCACAGAGGAACTGAACTGGCATGAGAATACAATGGCTTCCTCTCCCCATCCCATGACTTTGCCTTGTACTCTTGACCAATCAACAATCTCCACACTTCGTGCTACTCAAACCCTTAAAAACCCTCCTAGGAGAGATGGATTTGAAGTCTCCCCATCTCCTCGTTCAATGGCCCTACGATTAAACCTCTCTCTCTGCTGCAACCCAGTGTTTCGGTGTATCAACTTGCCACGCGTCAGGCAATGGATCTATTACAGTCCCAATACGAAGAGGCATTTTTCAGACCTCCAGACACTGGCTAACCGGCATTTACTGTAAATCAAGAGGTTCACACTTGCCAACTGAAAATGCAGGTTGAAGAAGCGAAGCTGAATTCCAGGTAAGCTGCAGTCAGGTTGAGGCAGCACAGTGGAAACTGTAGGCTATGTCCAGGGCTTTACACACCGTCTCCCTTAACCTCCCCAGCATTCCTCATTATCAAACGATAGTTTGCTTCTCAGCTGCTCTGCAGTTAAGGACAAAATTCTCAAGCATCCCTACTTACAGTGGGCATGTTGAGCTTTCTTAGTAGGGCCTGGCCTGCTGATCACTTCCCTGCAGCTCCCTCAACACTAGGCCAGCAGTTCCAGGCCTCCAACCCACAGGAACACCACATGTCCTCTGCAAGCCTGTTAACACTCCCTGCTTGCCCAGCACTTGTGGACCAGCTTTGACCCAGGCAATCCGGCAAACTTCTGTGTCATCCAGGAGTGGCAAGCACACCTTCTCCATGGAGGTTTGCATGTAGCCTTGGGAAAGGGCCCTCTCTTCCAGGTTCACCTTGCTCGGGCATGCTCCTGCAGCCTCGGGAATCATAGAGAGCTTTTGTTACAGGTATTTACTTGCTTAAAAGAACTAAATAATTCACTGCTGTTTAAATCATTGTGTAGTCCCATTTCCATCCCTGGCTGGACCCAGATTCATACACACAGGGAAGTGGGGATGGCTGTATATTCATTTTTAGATGAGAAAACTGACACTCTGAGAAATCAACAGATTTGGTAAAAACCACACGGCTATGGTCATTTCTGCAACCTGAGCCCTCCCTCTGCTGCAGGGCTACGCTACCTTGCACAGCGTGCCCTATGTGTGACCCCCATACAATTTCGTGTTGTTCACTGATATCTGGGTATGTAAATGTTGCTTGTTAGTGGGTGGGAGCCTCTCTTATTTATTTGCATCATTAAGGTGCATAATATATGTCAGTTCCTCAAGAGCATGACCAGGTCTCTGGGAGGCAAACAATTGATCTTCAGGCAGAGTGGGAAAGACAAATGAGCTGGATGGTTTTCCAATTGTTCATACACTCATTCCAAACACATTCATCGAGGAAATTCTCCTTCCTTCTCCCCAAGTCAGTAGCAGAAGAGAAACTTCTGAGGAATAAGACCCTTCTTACTCCTTATGGGAACACCCCCACCATGCTGCTGGCTTTGCTCAGCACTTTGGGTTTGGTGGTGATGGTTAATTTTCTGTGCAACTTGTTTAGGCTATGGTGCTAAGTTGTATGGTCAAACCCAAATCTAGATGTTGCTGTGATGGTATTTTGTAGTTGGATTAACATCCGCAATCGGTTGACTTTAAGTAAAGCAGATGACCCTCCATAATGTAGGTGGGCCTCATGTGAGCAGATGAAGACCCTGAGAGGAACACCAGGGGTTTCCCGGAGAAGAGGGAATTCTGCCTCCAGACTGCAACACGGAAATCCTGCCTGCACTTCCAATCTGCTGGTCTACCCTGGAGCTTTCAGACTCACCAGCCCCCACAATTGCATAAGCTGATTCCTTAAAAATACATTTCCTTGCATATCTCCAAGAGATGCTGTTTGTCTGGAGAGCCGTGAGTGACATCGAGGCAGTCACCATCCAGGAGATGATCAAGCAGCCATTGCTAGTAACAGAAGCAGCTCCATCATTAAAACCCTCGGGGTGGCTAAATCTAGAAGAACTTCCAGGTCACTTTCTAGTGTCACCGGGAGAGTTTGTGGAGGACAAGGTGGCATGTGTCCAATGGAGGACAGGATGGGGGTTGGCAGTTTAGCAGCTCCCTGCTGGGAAGCTCAACAAGCTCAGAGTAGTCATGTTGAGGGGCTCTGGGGTCCCTGGGCTGGAGAGACTTCAGGCACCCTGAAGACAGAGGTGTCCCTGGTGAGCTCAGGGACCCCAGCAAAGTCCTTGACACAGAACAGAGGGAGGCAGGGAGCTGGGCAACAAAAATAAATCCCTGGGCACCTGGTACAGTGAGGCCCTGAGCTACGAAAAGTGTGGCTTATCCCTGGGTCCTGGTACAGGTTTAGAAGTGTCACGCCACAGTGACTCTGAAGCTGCAAAGAAATTATAGTTAACAACTAGTGCCAAATCTTTAAACAAGAGTCAGCAAACTATGGCCCATGGACCAAATTTGGCGTACCTCTTATACTTTATGTCCTGCCAGAATGGTTTTCACATTTTGAAGGAAAAATACTTTGTGACATACGAACAGTCTATGAAACTCAAATTCCAGTGTTCAGGAATGACATTTTGTTGGAACCCAGCCATACCCATTCCTTTGCATATTGTCTGCGGCTGCCTTTATGCTACAACGGCAATGCTGAGTAATGGCGACAGAGACCACTTAGCCCATGCTTAAAATATTCACCAGTCTGGCCTCTTATAGAAAGAAGCTCCTGCATTAAAACATCATAAAGCATTTTGTCTTTCTGGGAAGATTATAATCAGTGTGCCCTGTCATAGGCCCATAGCGTGACAAAATCAATAAATAAACAAGGATGCTCTTAGAAGTTTTCAACACATAAAAAATTCCAAGAAAAAAAGGAATAAAAATATTTTAATAAAAAAACGTGGTCACCTAACTCACAGAGGAACATGCAATGTTAAGTGAAAGTCCTAACCCCTGTACGGAAGCATTGTTGGGTGCTGTGAGCTTAGCAACATATGGTGATTTAATGCTACTGTAGAAGGGAGAGGTGGTTTTTAAGCACTGGTTTTAAAAGTGGCAAATCCAAGGCCAAAAGTCAAGACATGCCTTTGCCTGTCAGTGGGCACAGAACCCAGGACTCACCAGGTGGATCCCCTGTCCTCAGAGATGCCACTTTGCCGTCTCCAGTGAGGGGACTGTAAGAGTGGCTTGGTCCAAAATCATTTCCTTCTGGAGAGATCAAGTACAAGTGTTGCCACGCTCTTGACAGTTCCAAATGCAACTCTCTCCTTCTTCATTCCAAAGTGAGGAGGCTTCTGGAGTGGAATTTCTGCCTGTGGAGGGAGAAAGGGGCAGTGAGCAAAGGCTGTCACCCTGCTCAAGTTCTGGCCTCTTCTCTGTTGTCTTTGCAACAGGGAGATCACTACTGTGATTAAGCAATGACACGCTGGCTAATTGAGTAGATTAATCTCTTGCAATTGGAACAATGTAAACCCAGGGTATGGAGGAACCTTGAAAGTCCTCAATACCCCCCTAAAAACCACCTCTAGTTGGAAAGAACAAAACTACACAGCGTGTAATTGATACCTACGGAAGCCCCAACACCTCAGCCCTTGGTTTCTGGGCATCTCTTCTGTGTCTTAATCTCCAAGGCCTGAGGGCTATCCTATCCTCCTGCCCGATATAGATTCTGTGCACAGAATTTAAGCACATGCACAAAGAGGGAAAGAATTGAATCAGTTTTTGAATGATGCTTCAGTTTGAAAATATGGCTTTCTTCATAAAATGTGTAGATAATCAAGGGAAAATATTATCTTAAAAAATATGTTCATTTTTTTTTTTTTGTTACATGCCTTTGACTTTCTGGGCATGTGTCTTCTGATTTAAAATAACAATAACAACAGTGTCATCACAGGAAAGGAGCTTAAAAGGAAATGAGCCAGCTCGGAGCTTGGCCTAATCACTAGGAAATGGCCCTCATCTTTTCTGCAGGTTATCAATCCCCTAGCTCATCAGTGGCCCCTAAGAAATGCTGTGCCTTGTGGCATAATTACGCTTAATCATGTAGACTGATGAGTAAACTTATGCTTCTGCCTTTCCTGTTCTGTATTAGGTGTTATCCATTTAATTCCACTTCTATGCAATGGTGAAGTCCAGTTTTGATGATACCTTCTTCTTGTAAATAGCCTTTTTTGCAGGTTAATGCAGGGTCTACTGCACCTTGTCCCAAGTGGCCTCAGTTAATATTTGATGAATGAGTAAATGAATGAATGAATCAATAAACCAATCTGGATTTCAGGACCCTGATAGCAGCAGGAGACGAGTAGGAGGAGCCTTTGAAGTCAGCCACGTCAGCTGGCTGGCAAGGGCCAGGTCATTGCCCTGGCTCGCTTCTTGGAGACTGTTCCAGTGACACGTTCCTCATAGCGTGGTGAAAACTGAGGTGGGGAGAAGTCATTTCTTAACGCACCCCTGGGAAGCCCAGGGCAAATAAGTGCCTTCCGCCGTGACTCTCTCTGTCTCCCAGGCCCACTCCCATGACCTTCCTTGTCTCCTGCAGCTGCATCTCTGCCTTCAGGATCAGGGATCAGGGGAGACTGTTGTCAGGTGTGGTGGGTGTCACCAAAATCCTCATCCTCCTGTGTGGCAGCCCCGCCTAGAACGAGGTTGCAATCAGGGAATCTCCCTGCCCCAAGTTGGAAAAAGCAGGCACAGAGGATTCTTTGGAAGTGAAAATGCCCATAGAAAATTTCACAAGGTGTCAGAGGATGTGCTTGAAGTCCAAGGTGCGGTCTGCCTGTGGCTGATGTATTAGGGAAGAAGAGTTCTCTATGGATGCAGCAGGTATTATTGCTGGGTGGATTTGCCTCACACCCTTTGTTGATTCACAGCCTCAACATGCACACAGGCAAGCAGTAGCAACTGCCCTCTCCTCCGCCCCTCGTCACATTCTGTCCAACACCAGTTCCTGTCTCTCTCATTCCAAGCTGTCTCCTAGGCCTGCTAAGCAATATACTAGCAATCAGTGGCAACTGATTCACACCTAAGTATTTCAGCTTCTTTCCTCTATTCTATAGTGCCCTTCCCTCCTCTTCGTCTCCTGTCCATCCTACACAAGGCACTCTGTAGCAAACTTTAATCTGATCCCGTCAAACAATGCAATACCCTCTACATTGCCTGGGGACAGGTCTGAACAGATGCCTGCAGCCTGCCTTGAGCGCACACTGGCCTCGATCTCCCCAGCCATGCTCTGACCACCACGGCCATTTGGCCTTCCTGTCACCATCCCAGGCTTCCACTTGCGTCCTAGGCTAGTTGGGTTTAGTCCGCATCTACCTCCTCTCTCCTTTTGCTGATTTCTCGGAAGTGGGGCTGACAGATTTCTCCTTTCCAAAGCAACCCTGTCTTCTGTATGTTCTTTCTAAAGCCCTTCCTACCAACCACTGTCCCAGCACCGTATGATGACTTAGTGACATGCGTTTCTATGAATGAGTTAAGCTCTGCCCTTGAAATCTTAACTCATTCAACATCACAACCCGCAAATGAGGCAGGCCACATTAATTGCAGCTGATGGATGAGAAGGTGAGTCCCTAGGGGCTGAGTAATTTGAGCGGCCCCAGGAAGTCTGGCTGCTGGGATGCAACAGGGCACAGCTCCGAGCCCTTGTTCTTCATCTGCTGGTGTGGTCAGCCTGGAAAGGGGGTCCTGAGAATGAGGGAACACACGTGAGTGCTTAGGACCAGAGCTGGCATGGAGTGGACAGTTGGTAACTATTCGTTATTAACTTTCCTGTTTGTTACAACTTCTGAACAACATTGACAAACTTGGGTACACCTGGCCAATGGCAAAATACACCTCACTCAGATTCCGTCACAGCCCTGTGGTGATGGGGTGATGTCAACCCTATTCTAAAGAACTAGAGCTCACTTCAGGGCAGAGGAGAGTAGTGGAGCTATAACCACAGAGCTGTCCTTGTGTTTAAAAAGGTGGCAGGCTTTTCTTCTTGACTAGAAAGGTCACTGGAATTTGTGCTTTATCAGCAAAATGCGACTTATCAGGACATCGAGTTTTTGCTTCACCTACCACCTAAATGTGCTTCTTTTAGCCACATGGACTTCCCTTGTCCTGTCTTCCATGTTCCCATTGCTCAACAAGGCAGTAACTCCTCACTGGCAGGGACATTTTATTTCTAATACATCTGATCTGAAACACTACCAAAGACATTGGATGGGTGTGCAGCGTGTTTACCGTTATCCCTCTTAAATTGCATGTGAGTTTCCTTCTTAAGTATCTTATATTCTAGACAGGCCCCAGGAACCCCTTACCCTTAAAGAAACATGTGTATCTTTCAGGGGATGGGCTGTGGCTCCAATCGGAACTGAGTCTGAATTCTGGCTTCGAGACTGTTCTCAGCCCTGAGGGCTTCAGCCACTCACTGAACCTCCCCGAACAGGACAGGATCCTGAGGGCTGAAGATAATTCATGGAAAGCACTTAGCACAGTCCCTTCCGCAGAATGCCCTTAAAACGATGCCATTATTTCCCTTCCTAAGCGTTCTCTCCCTTCCTATTTTGCTCCTCTTGTTATTCATGCAGTCTCTTAAAATAGGAGAGACTCATAAAATGTTGAGGAGATCCTGAGATCATTGTCCTAAACCTCTATCAGTCCATGCAATACCCTGAATATTTTTCCCCTCCTTTTCCCCCAGTTCAGATCGGTTCCTGCAGGTGGAAGCACCTGCCAGTAGTTTCCCACACTAGCCGGGGCGCCATCTCCTGGTCATCTCGGGAAGGTACATATGTCTTATTCACTAAGCCTTTCTAGCCACAACAAGCAAATGTTCAATTCCAGTATTACTACCAAATACTTTTAAAAGAAATAGGCAGAATAGCAACTCAGATAGAATATTGAGGCTTTTGTATCTTGGCATCTTTGTTTTAACTTACCACAGTACTGGGGATGACAGATAAAATGTATAAATTTATTTGTCTATTTATTTTATAAAATGGCTTTCATCTGAACAGTTGAGCTTTTCAAGTTGGTGAAATGTTGTAGAAAAGTAGCAAATGACTAGGAGTCAGTGTAATTAATGTTTCGGGTGGAGTGAGTGCATTAGTGATACTGAATGAGGTTTAATGAGGTTCTTCTACACCCCAATCCTTCCTGCTCCCCAAAGCAAAGCAGAAAGGTTAGGACCTGAGGGGCTTTGTTGGCAGTGGTGCTGCTGTCTCCCACGGGATGCATTTCCTCCATGGAGCAGGTGCAGCGTGTGAGGGAAACCCACTCACCATTTGCCCCCTTGCCAATCACTGCTGTTGCTTCTCAGGAAAAATTCTGTCCTGCTGTTCAAACACAGCAACTTCTGGATGCTGGGGAACCACTGGTGACCACTGAGCAAAACCGTTTCCCTGTGAAGCACCAAGGGGAAGTGTCCTTTCCCAAGGGAGAAGACTTCAGCAGGCAGAGCAGGCTACCAGGCAGGGATGGAGAAAGAAAATGCCTCCAGGACACTGAGTCGCTGCTAGGTTGTGAGGGAAGCTGCACATCAGATAAAAAATTCAAAGTCCTCACTGTGCTGCTGAGATGGAGCAGGTTTTGCAAGTGACACAGCCAAGAATCTTCATCAGGCACACCTGTGAAATCAGCTGGTGAAGCAGAGGCAGGGGGTTGACAAACTCACTATCATTGCCATCCGCAGGAAATACAAGATGTGCTGACTGCCTGTCATTTCCGCTCCAGACGCCCCACCCTTGCTTCCCACAGCTTGCAATAGCTAAAAATTATAGCTAGACTAGTTGCTTAAAATACAGATGAGTCTAGGTTATTTGGGTTCCCAAGTCCCTTTTTTTAAACTGTATTCCTTAACGTCCAGACACGTTGTGTTGTGGTGAATGCATGATTCCCTGATACAGTGAACAGAGATAACAGAGATGCTTTCTCTCTTATATGCAAATGGTTAAGACTCTACGACCAAGCAACTCATTAATAGATGGCTAGATAGCTATTCATAAATAACTGTTGTCATCTAAGCCTCAACATTTTGATAAAATGCTCCCAGCTTTTAGCTTTTTTTTTTTTTTTTTTTTTTTTTTTTTTTAGACAGAGTTTCGCTCTTTGTAGCCCAGGGTGGAGTGCAGTGGCACAATCTCAACTCACTGCAATGTCTGTCTCCTGGGTTCAAGCTGTTCTCCTGTCTCAGCCTCTCAAGTGGCTGGTATTACAGGCGCCTGCCACCACGCCCGGCTAATTTTTGTATTTTTAGTAGAGATGGGGTTTCACCATGTTGGCCAGGCTGGTCTCAAACTCCTGACCTTAGGTGATCCACCCACCTGCCTTGGCCTCCCAAAGTGCTGGGATTACAGGCGTGAGCCACCACGCCCAGTCTACCTATCTTATTTGTAGTAATTTCTAAAGCAAGTTACTTTATCCGATTCAATGTAAATATCTATTTAGCAATAATTTATGTTAGCTGTTACACCAAGAAGCTGTTACTTGACACAGCAAGACTTTCTACGAGCATTTTCAATTGAATTTCTGTCTATGTGGTTGTTTAGTGACTGAGGCCAGTTTTTGGTTCCACTTACTTGAAATTTTTTTCTAGGGTAAAAGTTATCTTCTGGCTGTAGGTCCTTGCATCTGTTCCCACCTCCCACCTTGTTAGAAATACCAAAATTGTTAGAAATAGATAATCAATGCCACGAAGAAAAGTCAGTACAGAGACAAAAGACCTCAGCAAGGCCATCTTTACTTTCTGCAGATGGAACAATGGTGGGAGCACACTTGAACAAAAGAAAAACAGACTTATTTATCCCTTACGCATTTGGGTCGTCCTTGCTGCTGTGTCCTGCATCCATTGGCTGGAGCAGGACTTCACAATCTTAAACTGATACCCGATTTGCTAACAGCTTAAAACTTTCCTAAATAGGTAAGTGCAGGGAAGAACAAAGAAGTTGCTTACAAAAGGTTTAGGAAGCAATAACGTTTCCAAATAAGGAAGGGGCATAGGCCGTGAGCTGGGACGTGCCTGTGAGCATGTTCAACAGTTACATAGGACAGGGTTTAACAAAGAGTTATTAGCTCAAAGCAAGGGCTTGAAGGAAGTTGGCCTTTAAAAGAAACTATTATTTGTAACACTTATGATTTATTCTTTAACAAGAAGGGGAACTTTGAAGAGGAAACTTTTTACTTTCTACAATCCCTCCTCTTTTATTTTATAGTTTTCCTCTTCAAACTTGCTTAACATGTCTTGGCTTCGTTGTTTTGATGAACTCTTGGATGTGTGGTACAACATAATACCTCAGAAGAAGGAGTATACTTATTATAGTTGTTAAAGAGGTAAGAATTGAGGCTACTTTTTTTTTTCTCTTTCTGGTTGATGAATGCCAGAGTAAAAGGGATAGCCAATTGAACTAGGGGGCAAGTACTGCTCTAATTATTTGGCAGAGTGTCCAGTAAAGGTCCTCCATAATGCCACCATACATCCACTCAGGGATGAATAAGGACAGACTGATAGGTCGGCTCTTGGAAGTGCCTGACTTCACCACATCCTGTTAAGTCTCCAAGGAATGCCAAATTTTTCCCCTTGTTGTTGGAGACACCAGGTAAAATTGGTTTTGGAAGATGGAGGCTGGATGGCCCTTGGGGGCTGACCCGCAGGGTGTTGAACTTCAGGAAATAGCAGAGAAAGAGCTTGGCACAATTCATTATTCCAGGTGGTGGAATCTTGAAAAAGAGCTACGATGCACTCCATGTCTGCTTGATTTGAGGACCATCCCAGTGGAAAAGGAAAAACCTGGGCCTCTGGCCTACCATGCGCACAAGCGTAACAGTTGCTGTTGTTTAAAGTGCGAACGGAATACCTAATCCATTTTATCTAGGCATTTACATCTTTATACCCTGTTTCAGTGGCTGTGGTTTGCCTTAGGTCTCCTATTTCTACTACTGAGAACTTGCTTTTGTCGTTTGGCATGAGGCGAGGCATAGTTTGATTGCGTAGGTTTGGGAAAGGGGCAGTTGTAGGAGGTGGAGGAGGGAGAACGAAGTGCATCTTAAAGAAGCCTATAGGATACTTTCCAGTGACCTCTGCTCCTAAACCATAGAAATGCTCTAAAGTGGGGTTAGGGTTGCTACTCGTAGGAATAGTAATAGATATAGTCACTGGGTTAGGAAAGGAAAGGAAAAGATAGATAGACTAAGCTTTTCTTAGCTTTAATTTGGTAGGGCTTGATCCAAGAACAATGGCCTGTGATTCTGATGATAATAGTGCTTGCTTGACTCAGGTGTGATGTGTCCATCCCTTTCCACTGAAGGAACAGCAGTCTCCGTGGTTAGCAGCACAAGGTAGGGTCCTTCCCAGGCTGGCTTGAGTTTCCCTTCTTTCCACCCTTTGATGAGAACGTGATTCCCAGGCTGGCGCTGATGTACTGGAAACTCCACGGGCGCAGCCTGTGCTAAAAGACCTTTTGTTTTAAGGGAAGAGAAGGTGGAGGATAAACCAAGTATATAATTTCTAAGAAATTGATCTTTTGTTTTGAATGTGGGGACATCAGCAGTGGACTTCATAGTCCTTAGTGCCTTCTTGCTGAGAAATTTCCTTTGGCACCTATTTTTATTAGTTTTTAGACCAAAGAAAGCCAAACACCATTTTATATTTGACAATGCGTCCTGTATGATTTTATACCAGATAAGCTAAATTTTACCTTCATATTAGTGTGCTGTTAATGTTAAACTCAATTTTAATAAAAGCTTGTAGACATATTTATCCAATTTTAATGTCTGACCATAAGGTAAGAATTTTATAGACTCTTTTTAACCTTTTATAATTTTTGTTACAGAGCAGGTTAATGCTTTAAGCAAAACCCACTGTGCTTTTACTTTAATGTCCAGTTCACAGAAAAACTAGATGATGCCCCTTTACCGTTAGCCAATATGTTTATACACAGAATTTCCTTTACAATTAATGTTTCAAAACTTGCTTAAACCTTCAGAATGAAAATTTTTTTTCTCTCTCAAAGATGATAACCATTCTTTTCCAAAGTGAAATTCCTTCATGTCTGTGGACTAGACTGCCTACGGCCACACGATTGTAAATTAGGATTACATCTGTTACACTGTTAACTTTTAGCAAACTTTACTTTTGTTGAAAACCTTGTAAGTTTGGGGTTTCAATTATTCCTTGATATTAATAAGACCTCATTTAGTCCAAATTTAACTTAGAATTGGTATAGATGACTCCTTCCTGATTCTGTAAGTATTTTAAGGCTTGGCTGAGTGCAAAGAACTCACCATTAGGCAATTTTCCTAACTCTTCTTCTACAAGAGTTTCCCTATTACTTACTGAATATCCACTGTGGCTTTTCCCCTCAATCACACAGGAGGAACCATCTATCGTCCTGTCCTGAAGGGAGTTCCTTCTAGGTCTGGTTGGACCTTTGTATGGTAATTAATTAAAATTTAGATCCTCTGTTAGAAAACCTGCTGGGTTAAGGGATTATTAGTGGTTTATGTTAAATCATCTTTTTCTAACAGAATAGCTTCATATTTTAAAATTTTTGAGTTAGTAAGCTATCTTTTTGCTTTTTTTTTTTTTCTTTTTTGACTTACGATAGTTCTGACCTGGTGAGGTGTGCTCACTGAGGTTACCTCTAAAAGTTATTTTTCTGCTTTTTTCTGTCAGCAAAGCAGTTGCCACTACAGATTGAATGCATTTGGGCCATCTGTGAGTTACTAGGTTAAGGATTTTTAATTAGGAAGGCTACGGGTTTTCAGTGCCCACAGTGCTTTCCGGCTATGCCCTTGTTTACACTGACAACAAGGTGGCTGCTTAAGGAGGGTAAAGCTGGAACAGCAGCTGCTTTTCCTTGTTTTTGGTCCTTTCATTATCCTTCTAATATTTTAACATACACCCTACAGGACTATCAGAAGGCATCTGATCACCTTCACCTCTCCTTGAGTCGACTTTACTCCCTGTCCTTGTTTTACTAGAAACATTTCCCACGTTGGGTACTGGTCAGATTCAACCTCCCGAAATTAGCGGAAGGCTCAGTCCCTCAAACCAGGGGGTGCGCCTTGCCTTGCCTGTCCTGGAAGGTTGACCTGTTTCCTCCCTTTCCCCCCTGAAGGTCCCTTGCACACTTCCCACTCGCGTTGTCCTCTCTGGCCGTTCCCCCAAGGGAGAATTAGGCCCCTCTTAGGGTTGGTGTGCCGGTATAAATCCCACAGTCAGGATCCACCCTAAGCCATGTGATGTAGCTACGGAACCGCAGAGAGGAGCCACTCACTCCCTCTGGCAGTAGGACTTGTCGCCATCCTCACAAACAACACCGCAAGCAGTGTTCTCTGTGATCATTCACGCACACACATATTCAGCCCTCCAGAATGTGACCACCAAGGAAGTACTTTTCCAGCTCCCGCGGCTTCTCCTTCGTTGGTCTGTGCACAGAGTCGTTGCTGCGGCATGTGAGGATCCTTCACCCCAGGTTGCTGGCCAGTTTCTTTCCGCGTTGCTGAGTCCGGGTTTATTCGTCACACTGGGTGGGTCTCGCTCCCTTACCCCTGAGGCCACCGCAAGAGGTGATGGGGGCGCCACGTCATGAGAGAGGACTAGAGATGCCCCCGGAGGAGAATGTATCGCCATACGATTGCCACTAAAATTGTTAGAAATACCAAAACTGTTACAAATACCAAAACTGTTAGAAATAGATAATCGGTGCGGGGAAGAAAAGTCAGCACAGAGACAAAACACCTCTCAGCAAGGCAACATTTACTTTCTATAGAAAGGGCGATCAGTCGCAGATGGAACAACGGTGGGAGCACACTTTAACAAAGGAAAAGCAGACTTATTTATCCCTTACACATTTGGGTCGTCCTTACTGCTGTGTCCTGCATCCATTGGCTGGAGCAGGACCTCACAATCTTAAACTGATACCCGATTTGCTATTACCTTAAAACTTTCCTAAATAGGTAAGTGCAGGGAAGAACAAAGAAGTTGCTTACAAAAGATTTAAGGAAGCAATAACATTTCCAAATAAGGAAGGGGCATAGGCCGTGAGGTGGGATGTGCCTGTGAGCATGTTCAACAGTTACATAGGATAGGGCTTAACAAAGAGTTATTAGCACAAAGCAAGGAGGCTTGAAGAAAGTTAGTCTTTAAAAGAAACTATTATTTCTAACACTTATGATTTATTCTTTAACAAGAAGGGGAACTTTAAAGAGGAAACTTTTTACTTTCTACACACTTGTTTGCAGGGGCCCTCCACTTTGCTTCCCCAGCCTGGGCCTTCCGCCTGAGCTCTGGAGCCATCTGCATGTCAAACTGCCTACTCAGCATCGTCTCCTAGATTTGCAAACTCAACATACATCAATTTTCATGCCTTTTCCTCCCCATCTTGTCCTTTCCCCGCCCTCCCACCACCATTACTGCCTCTACCCTACAAACACACCAAACTTCCATTCACTGTTTCCCCATGGTTGTTTTGCACAAGCCATAAAACCTAGCAAATGCACTGAGCTCCATCCTCTTTAACATTGTTAGAAATACATGTTCAAGTCATTTCAACACCTGTTCACTTTAATTTGAAGTTGATTCATCCTTCTCCATCTTTGCAACCATCACCCTAGTCCTATCTACTATCATTTCTTTGTTTTTAGATATAATTTTAGGCCGGGCGTGGTGGCTCATGCCTGTAATCCCAGCACTTTGGGAGGCCGAAGCAGGGGGGGATCACAGGGTCAGGAGATCGAGACCATCCTGGCTAACACAGTGAAACCCTGTCTCTACTAAAAAAATATAAAAAATCATCTGGGCATGGTGGTGGGCGCTTGTAGTCCCAGCTACTCGGGAGGCTGAGGCAGGAGAATGGCGTGAACCCAGGAGGCAGAGCTTGCAGTGAGCTGAGATCGTGCCACTGCACTCCAGTCTGGGCGACAGAGTGAGACTCCGTCAAATAAATAAATAAATAAAATATAAAAATATATATATAATTTTAGCTTTTAGTATGTATTTTAATTGCTAATATAAAGGTACCAAACCATAAATTCAAACAGTATATAATAGTATGCAATAACAAGTAAGCCTCCTTCCCCATCCTAGTACCCTGGCCATCCTGGGACTCTTCTTCCAGACAACTTGTGTGACCAAGTTCTTCTGTGTCTTCCCAGCAATGGACTAACATGTCCAATTACTTTATTACGCATCTTGGTCTTTTAAATTAAAGAATTTACCTTGGTGTTCATTCCATAAAGATAACGAACTTCTTTATTCTTTCAACAGTTGTGTGTTATCCTTTTGTAGGAATAAACTGCAATTTATTTAACCAGGCTTTTGTGGATACACATTTAGATTAGTGTCGGTTTTTTTTACATCTATAAAATAAATTCTTAGGCGTTACCAGATTATAGGCATCATTTCTCCTGGAAGTAAGAGCTTTCTAATTGGTGTTCCCTCATCCGCTCTCAAACACTGTAATCCTTTTTGTACTCTGCAGCCCGAATGAACATTTTTCCACATGGGTAACCAGTTGTATCAGCACCATTTGTTGAAAAAAGACAATCTTTTCCCTCATTGAATTATTTTACATCTTTGCAAAAAACTCTATTGACTTATCTGTCTCTCTTTTTTTATATGTGTGTGTATATATGTATGTATATATATGTGTATATATGTATGTATATATATGTATATATATTTATCTTTAGGTATCTTTCTTTATATTTACCTGTTTATCCATTCATCCATCCCTCCATCCATCCATATATAAACTCTTTTGTTGCATTGATCTATATGTTTATCCACAGGCACATTTCACACAGTCTCGATTACTGTTTTTGCTTTCCTGGCTCTTTCCCATTTCCATATAATTTTAGAGTTAGCTTGTCAGTTTCTACCAAAACAACTCAAGAAACAAACAAAAAAAACATTGAAAGAAGCCCTGCTGGGATGTTGATTGAGATCGTGTTGAATATATATATATATATATATCTCGTTTTCACAATTGGGGAAAATCAATCTGGGGAGACATATCTTAATAATATTGCATCTTTCCATCTACAACTTAATATATTTTCCTTTTTATGTAGATGTTCTTTAGTTTCCCACATCAATATTTTATAGGTTTTGTGTAAAGGTTTTGCATATTTTTAATTAAATTCATCTCTAAGTATTTAAGATTTTCGGATGCTCTTGTAAATGGTACTTCAAAATTTTTTCTTCTTCCGATTGTTGTTGGTATATGGAGATAAAATTAATTTTATGCATTCGTCATATAACCTCTCAGCAAACCATGAATACAAGGGAACTTTGTTAGCCAAATAAGAGGCATCTATGAAAAACCTACAGCAGTCATCATACTTAATGGTGATGTTCTCCCCCAAGATTAAGAACAACATAAGGATATTTTTTCCCAGCATTCCTATTCAATTTTTTACTGGAAGTTCTAACCACTGTAGTAAGGCAAGAAAAAAAAGATACAGATTAGAGAGGAAGAAATTAAAGAAGTCTGTATTTGGATATAATTATTTATCTAGAAAATCCCTAAGAATCTAGAAAAAATGTTTCTATAACTAGAAGCTATAAACTATATGTACTATATAGCTATAACTAGGTGAACAGGGTTGCAGGATGCAATGTTGATATATAAGAGTGAAGCATATTTCTTTTTTTTTTTTTGGGACGGAGTCTCGCTCAGTAGCCCAGGCTGGAGTACAGTGGCATGATCTTGGCTCACTGCAAGTTCTGCCTCCCAGGTTCACGCCATTCTCCTGCCTCAGCCTCCCGAGTAGCTGGGACTACAGGCCCCCACCACCATGCCCGGCTAATTTTTTTGTATTTTTAGTAGAGACAGGGTTTCACTGTGTTAACCAGGATGGTCTCGATCTCCTGACCTCTTGATCCACCTGACTCGGCCTCCCAAAGTGCTAGGATTACAGGCGCGAGCCACTGTGCCCGGCCGTGAAGCATATTTCTATATATTAACAGTTGAACAATTGGAACTTGAAATTTTAAAAATATTTACAAAAGCATCAAAAGAAATAAAAGACTTAGGTATAAGGAAGAGAGCCCTCACCAGCAACCAAATTTTGCTAGCACCTTGATTTTGGACTTCCCAGAATTCAGAACTATAAGAAATAAATTTCTACTGTATAAAGCCAAAAGTAAAAAATTTAGGTATAAATCTAACAAATTATGTTCAGGATCAGTATGCTTAACTACAAAACACTAAGGAGAGAAATTAAAGGAGACCTAAATAAATGGAGAAATACATCGTGTTCATGGATTGGAAGACTCAATACAGTTAAGATGTCAATTCTCTCCGCTTTGATGTGGAGATTCAACATAATCAAAATCCCAGTAAACTTTTGAATCAATAAGAATCAGTAAGCTGATTGATTCTAAAATGTATATGGAAAGGCACAGGAACTGTTTGGAAAGACCAAACAATATAGTTAATTGATTTTTGACAAAGATCTTAAGATAATTCAGTAGAGAATTACTAATAGTAATTTCAGCAAAGGATTAAAAAAAGAGAACCTTAATATACACCTCAGAACTTTTTCACTATCAGCTCGTGAATTATGACCTAAATATTAAACATAAAACTAAAAAAAGTGCAAAAGAAAATGTACGGGAAAATCTACATAACCTAGAGTTTAGTAAAGAGTTTTTAGGTAGAAATTCAAAAGATAAATTTAATTTGATCAGGTTGGGCGCAGTGGCTCCTGCCTGTAATCCCAGCACTTTGGGAGGCCGAGGCAGGTGGATCACCTGAGGTCAGGAGTTCAAGACCAGCTTGGCCAACATGGCAAAACCCCATCTCTAATAAAAACTAATACAAAAAATTACCTGGTCATGTTGGCGGGTACCTATTAATCCCAGATACTCAGGAGACTGAGGCAGGAGAATTGCTTGAACCCAGGGGCTGGGGCAGTGGTTATAGTGAGCCGAGATCGCACCACTGCACTTCAGCCTGGGTGAAAGAACAAAACTCCATCTCCAAATAAATAAATAAATAAATAAAAATAAAATAAAAAATAAAAATAATTTGATCAAATTTAAAAGCTTTGCTCTGTGAAAGATACACAGAAATACAAAGAAAATAAAAAGATATACAGAGAATGAAGACAAGCCACAAACTAGCCGGATATGTTTGCAAGTCACAAATCTAATAAAGAATTTGTATATGGAATAGATAAGAAACACTCAAAACTCAATAAGGAAACCACCCATTTCTTAAAAAATGGGCAAAGGATCTGAACGCACACTTAACAAAAGAAGACACAAGGACAGCAAGTCCCAAGCATATGAAAAGATAGCAAATTCTAAGCATATGAGCAGATACTCAACAATACTAGTCATTAGGGAAATGCAAATTAGAACTACAAACTTTACATAAAAAACACAAGCTTGGAAATAAAAGTATTATGAATTTCAAGATGACAACAGCCAAGCATCAAACCAAGTCGGGGGCCCCTCTGAGCCCAGGGCCCTGTGTGACAGCGTAGGCCACCTGCCTGTAAAACCAGCCAACACGGCCGGGCGCGGTGGTTCACGCCTGTAATCCCAGCACTTTGGGAGGCCGAGGCGGGCGGATCACGAGGTCAGGAGATCGAGACCACGGTGAAACCCCGTCTCTACTAAAAATACAAAAAATTAGCCGGGCGTGGTGGCAGGCGCCTGTAGTCCCAGCTACTCGGGAGGCTGAGGCAGGAGAATGGCGTGAACCCTGGGGGGCGGAGCCTGCAGTGAGCCAAGATCGCGCCATTGCACTCCAGCCTGGGCGACAGCGAGACTCTGTCTCAAAAAAAAAAACCAAAAAAAAAAACAGCCAACACAATTTGTGCAGAAAAAGAAAAATGGCAAAGTAGAAGCTTACTATTTTCAGCAAGTAAGCCCCAAATTACTGACAGCTTTGATATTCATAATGATAATACGTAAAGCAAAATCAATGTTGGTTAGATGTCAAGGTGGCTGATAACTTGTTAAATTAATTATTTACCAATTTGTTTCTTGATATAAAATTTTCTCAAAGCATTTTCTAAAAGGAGACGAAATCTACAACAAAAATGTAAATACATTCCATTCTATTATTCTCTTCTTGCCTAATTTTATGACATGATCAGTGCCTTAAGTAGCAAGATGATACAGGTAATCATAAAAACAGAATGGCTTATATCATTGCTTTTTCTCTGGTCTGAATTTTAAAATCTTACTTGGGCATAGATTTCTACCAAATTGTTGAAAATAATGTCTTCTTCTAAAGAAAAACATAAATGCACTCGGTCAGCATAGTGCAAATGACTTTTCCTATCTTTTTTTTTTTTTTCAAGACGGAGTCTTGCTCTATCACCCAGGCTGGAGTGCAGTGGCCTGATCTCGGCTCACTGCAACCTCCGCTTCCGGGGTTCAAGCAATTCTCCTTCCTCAGCCTCCTGAGTAGCTGGGATTACAGGCGCCTGCCACCACACCCAGCTACTTTTTTGTATTTTTAGTAGCAACGGGGTTTCACCATTTTGGCCAGGCTGATCTGGAACTCCTGACCTCATGATCCGCCTGCCTCAGCCTCCCAAAGTGCCGGGATTACAGGCATGAGCCACTGTGCCCAGCCACAAATGACTTAAAAAGTTGCAAATCTTAGAGAGTCATCTTGGTTCCAGGAAGAATAAGAACTTTTTATAAGGCAAAATCGTTTCTGTTAACAGGGGAAAATTTTTATCTAATGACATCTAGTGGGAAATGGGAACATTCTCATTTTCCCCTGCCAAATGCTATTGACAGAAAAATAACAAAAGGAGAAAAGCAGGTCTGTGAAGATTATGTGAGAATTTCCAGTAGCTGGTATCTGAGAATTGCTCTGGTCAATTGCAGAAATTGCTTTAAAAAGAAAGAAAAACACCTTTCAGGGATGAAGCTATCATACCAAAATTTAGAATGTCCTATTCCTCAATTAGATGAACTAAGGGCTTATTTTTCCCCCCAACCAAGACAGGCAATTCATTCCAGGGACCACTCAGTAATTCATGATAGAGAGTTGAAGTTTCTGCATGTCTAAAATGCAACTGTTTTGTTAGTTTCTTGCCAGAAGTTGTCTTGTAAAACATAGCTAATCAAGTGTTTGTGTACCTATGATTCACAGCTGAAATATGACAGGAATGTGGTTTTTATTTTTATTTTATTATTATTATTATTACTTTTTGAGATGGAGTCTCACTCTGTCACCTAGGCTGAAGTACAGTGGCGTGATCTTGGCTCACTGCAACCTCTGCCTCCTGGGTTCAAGTGATTCTCATGTTTCAGCCTCACAAGTAGCTGAGACTACAGGCACTTGCCACCACGCCTGGCTAATTGTTTTTTATTTTTAGTAGAGGCGGGGTTTCCGCATATTGGCCAGGCTGGTCTCAAACTCCTGACCTCAGGTGATCCTCCCACCTCAGCTTCCCAAAGTTCTGGGATTACAGGCGTGAGCCACCATGCCTGGCCAGAAGGTAGTTTTTAATGCTCTAGATCATTGCAGATCTTGCTAAAGGCCTGGAAGAAATAGGAAGGCAGGAGAACTTAAAAAAAAAAATTGTCAGTGAAGCTCTGCATTGTCATTCAGTGAGTTGGCTCAGGTAGCCTTCAGGTGGACAACAACATCTTGAGCCAAAGTTGGCTCCAGGTACAACGGCTGCTGTTGGTAAGTACTTCCTCTAGCACTGATGAGAGTCCAGCAGAAGCTGCTGTTCTCATCATGGGCTGGGTACAAAGGGAAGAGATCCATCTGTATTTGTCCCTGGGTGAAAATATTTAGTCAAAATGAATACAGATATCTCCTGTCATATTAGATTTTATTTTCCTGGTCACTGAAGATTTCCAGACAGATAGCTAGTATGTACTTTTTAGAACAATCACATTTGGATTTTAGAGGGATATTGACGAAAACACAAATGCTTTTACGTCTCAATTTCACTAACATTTATAGGGTTTTCCTATATATGAGCATATAGAGGAAATAGAATAGAAAGGGAAATAGTAAACTAAACTAGGTTTATCTGCCTTTATCTATGACCTTTATCTATGAGCTTACAGTACGATACAGGAGATAACATATGTGGGTAAATAAATATGACAAAGAAAGTGGTAAGGGTTATAAAGCAGGCAATGCAAGACACTGTCATTGTTCAGAACAGCACAAGATTGCTTCCAACTAGCGCGATCCAAAAGGAAAGCTCAGCATGGAGAAGCCAGTGTTTTAGCTGGGTGTCAAGGATGGAGACATATGGCCACTTTGTGTGGGGACCTTAAAAGCAAAGGCAGATCTCTCGGGATTTCAAGACTCATGTTGGAAATGGCAAGTTCATCTTGTGGAGCTATACAGTCAGGTCTTAGCAAAAGAACTTGCGGAGGTTGAATTTACTTGTAGAAAATTTAAATACCTGGCTAAGGCGGGAGTCACTGAAGCTTGTGAGCCTGAAAGTGACTTGATCTTGCAGTCATCAGGAAAACAATTCTCCAAGGGAGTGCAAGGTAGATAAAACTTGAGAGAGAAGGGAACAGGGGAGACCATCCGGGGGTTACAAGAAATGTCTGGGTAAGAGACAGCAAAACTCTGAACTAGTAGGGAGGGGTGAAGACGGAGAAGAATGGGCAGTTGTTGGGTTTGGAGAATAAGAGACCCAGTGATGTTGGCATTGAAGATGATGGTGCCTTCCATCACTTTGTCATTTTGCAGGTGACAGAAGGGTCCAGTCCGTTCAGAGTCCTGCACAAGGGGAAGTGGCTTCTTGATAGAAATTTCCAATCATGCGTGTTTGTTTCTCTAAACGCCACTGTTCTGTCTTTTTCAGCTATGTGACATTTTTGGGACTTACTAGCAATCACTTTATTTTCTCGTTTTCCTAAATTTGTGGACAGGGCAACTGACACGATCTAACTGACCTGAAAACTTTGGAGATGTATGAAACGCTAGTTGTTAGAGTTCCTCATCTGGGAACATGTTCGGTATGTGTAACTTTCAACTTTGAAGTAGTAGAAGGGACCAAAAACTATAGGCTGCAGGCCAAAACTTCCTTGCAGCCTATAGTTTTCCATTTAAGAAGACTATATGGAGGCTTCCTGGTCCAACTATGCCAACTGTGGGGGGGGCAATGGTGACTCTGCCTCAGGATCTCAGTTACTGGGATTGACCTAACGTTACTGCTTCCCAAGGTGTGTTATAAAGATGAGGAAAAAAGTTTTCTAAATCAAATACATTTGAGAAATGCTAGATTGAATAACATAAACAGATGACTTCACCACAGGACTTTTCAGGCTTCAGCACATGAGTGTGCACTATACATCTTTAAGGGGGCATTGTGTGCTGTTCTTCCCAAATGTAGTTGATCAAAATCCATATATCATGCATTATCTCAGTCCAGCATTCTTAGTAAGCACCTACTCACTACTCACAGTGACTTCACAATGCTTGGCAGGATGACTCCACAGATGTACTTGAATCTGGACCTATATACCCAGAACTGATAAATCAAGCCACTTCCTGAGTTCAAGATTGAGGGGCTGAGACCGAGACCCGCTTTGTACCAACGCAGTGTCTGTCCCTCAGTGCTTGATATTGAGTGCTGTTCAGTTTTGACCGAGCACACTCATTGCATATGGGGCCACACGAAGGGGCACGAGGGCTGGATTTGGAGTCTAGAGGCCTGAATTAGCAGCCTTGAGATGCCTTTTATCAGCGTCCTGATCGTGGGCAAGTTGCCTAATCTTTTTGAGTCTCCTCTGGAAAAATGAGGATAAAAATGAGGAAAAAATGACTTTATCCTGTAATAATTATCAGCCACTTTCTCGATGCTAGGCATTGCTCTGGATCAGGGGACAGAACGGTTGCTCAGCCCAGGGCCTTAAACCTTCCTTGGCAGAAAAAAAAAACCCTCTGCCTGGAGCAGTGGGTCCTTTGGGTTCAGATTAAGTTCCATCTGTCCCCAAATAACTCACAACTAAGTGAGCAGGAGCCTCCCTGCTCCTGAGGTCTATGAGTTATTTGGCCCCACATCAGGATCCTCTGGTCCCCTCCCCTCCCTTCCCTCGCTATTGGAGAGAAGGGGTGCAGCATTTGAACCCCACGTAAGTATTACCCATCAGGCTCACTGCAGGGTTCATGGATTCCCTGGTCCTAGGTATGTTTACAATAGCTCATGAGTTCTTCACAATTTGCTCACAAGGAAACGGTAACTGCCAAAGTTGGAAAACCAACCATTTGGGGCCAAACGAAAGCCTGAGGTGAGGGCGCAGTTTGGCTGCAGCACCATGGGACTTTCTAAAGGCACAACTTGGCTGTTTTATCTCGTTCCATCTCCCCACGGCATTAAAAACTGATGGATCAAAGCTCTTCTCCAGAAATGTGCTACAGGAATGACAACATTTCCCCTGACAAGTCTTTTATATATTAAAGTGGCTCCACATTAAGGCTGAGGCTCAGTGGGAGGACTGAAATGTGGAATTGAAAATGTCTTTTTCACAGAGCTGGACAAGGCATGGAAGAGGGGCAGGATTCTGGGAAGCGGCCAGAGCTGGTGGGAGCATGGTCCCTGCAGAGACAGGGAGGACACCCTGGCACTCAGCCCCGCATGCGCAGTCCACCCCACAGCGCATTCTCAGGAAGCAACACTCTAGGTTTACAAAATTAACACGGCTAGGTTCGACGTTTCCCTCACTGAATCCACGCAACAGCATTTCAACCCCTCTGCATTCCCCAGTGGGGAAACCAAGGCTCCGAGCGGCAATGCCAGTCGCCCGAGAATGTATGACTTGCTAACGGCACATTAAGAGGCTTGATCTGGAATGATACTTATTTATACTGACTGTGCCACCTGTATCAGCAAACAGATGGCACACTCAAAATAGATAAGTCAAGGAGATTTCTTTGTGCAGAAGCTACTGACAAGGTGGGGGTGAGTATCGTGCTGGCTTGGTGGCAGCCAAGCTGTTAGCCCCTGGGAAGGAAAGGCAAGAAAGTGGGTCTCAAGCCCAGGAGAAGGCTGTGCAAAGCAGCCTCTGCAGACCCAGGACACAGCCCTCTCCAGGCGGCCCTGTGGGACAGAGTCACTGGGACCGCTGCCCTGCCCTTGTCCTCTCCGCTCACTCCCTTTCACTCCCACCAGATCTATCCCAAGCAGAAGCTGGGGGCATGGGAACCCTTGATGTGGTTCCTACAGGTCAGCCTCGGGGCAGAGAGCAGGGAGGAGAAGGCATGTGGATCTGATGAACTTGGACTGAGAAAGTAACACTGTGCCTGGCTACTCGTGAGTCTGGGATAATAGAAATAGACAAATCCAGCTGGAACATTACTAATGTTCTTCCCAAGGACACGCTGATGCTGTGACATGTCAGAACGACTACTGCTTTCGCATTCAAAGAAAGACCTTGTTCTCTCAAGTCACAGACTGTTGAAAACTCTGCCGTCTGCAGTTGTAGTAGTAAGAAGCAGCATCCCACCTTTGGATGGAAGTCACTCTGATACAGGGAAGCTGCTTCAATTTCCACTCCAGCTGTAAAGTTTCAGATGAAGGAATTCTAGGCACAAAATTCCACATCTGTTTTAATGTCCTGATTTCCAAAGAAACAGGACCCTCCATCCACTCTGCCATCCAGTCCTGAGGCTGACCCATTGTATTAGTCCGTTCTCATGCTGCTGATAAAGACACACCCGTGACTGGGTAATTTATAAAGAAAAAGAGGTTTGTTGGACTCACAGTTCCACATGGCCAGGGAGCCCTCACAATCACGGTGGAAGGTAAAAGGCACATCTTACATTGCAGCAGACAAGAAAGAATGAGAACCAAGCAAAAAGGGAAACCCCTTATAAAACCATCACATCTCATAAGGCTTATTCACTACTATGAGAACAGTATAGGGGAAACCATCCCCATGATTCAATTATCTCCCACCCGGTCCCTCTCACAAAATGTGGGAATTATGGGAGCTACAATTCAAGATGAGATTTGGATGGGGACACAGCCAAACCATATCACCCATCAACATGCAACACTGCTTTGTTTCAGCTTATAAAATCATGGCTGCATTTAAATTTCACCCAAGCTCCACTCTTCCCCAAGTCATATAATAATTCTGTCTCTCTCTTTTTTCCTTTTCATTTATTTATTTATTTTTTCGGTGAGACAGGCTCTCACTCTGTTGCCCAGGCTGGAGTGCACTGGGTGATCATGGCTCACTGCTGTCTCAAACTCCTGGGCTCAAGTGATCCTCCAGTTTCAGCCTCCTGAGTAGCTGGGACTACAGGTGTGTGCCACCATGCCTGGCTAATTTTCTTTCTTTCTTGTAGAGACAGGGATCTTTCTATGTTGTCCAGGCTGGTCTTGAACTCCCAGCTTCAAGCAATCATCCTGCCTCAGCCTCTCAAAATGCTGGGATTGCAGACAGAATAACTCTATCTTTTCCCTTTCTGGTGAATGCCCCAAAACTGTGGTGTGCACTGTTCCTCACTGCTCTGAGCCAATAACCCTGACCTAATCAGACTTCATGTGTGCCCATGGTGTTTGGGCTTGGGCAAGGATCAATGGAGAAATTGGCTTGCTCTTCCTTCCCCCTTAAACTAGAGAGTAATGTGATGGTCACTTTCTATCAACGATTGTATTGGTGTTTACGAGCCTCTCTCAAGCTTTCAGGAAAGAGCATGGGTTTTAATCCTAGCAGGGAACCTGCTTTTCCACGCAGGAAATGTTTAGCAATTTTCTCTCTTCCTTTCGAATTTTCTCTTTGTCCAGATCACTGTAATTTTTTTCCCCTTCTATTCTGCTGGGCATTCTGTTAGCCCTTTTGAATGGAGGTTGCACCTCTCTTGCCTCTCTGCCTCCAGGGGAGGACTTTGAGCTTTTACACAGCAAGTACCTTATGGGGAAAGACGGGACAGGCTGCACCACACACACCCGGGGTGTGGTGGGCTCCCCGCCCTGGTGAGTGTGTGGGCAGCTGGGAGATGGGTTGGGTTTTCTGGTTCCCTTGGAGGGAGTTCTCAGTTGCTTTTCTGATTCAGAAACAGAGCAGCAGCACCCTCCATACACACCTTCCTTGGCAAAGCCTCTCTGCCTGGAGCAGCAGGTCGCTTAGGTTCAGATTAAGGGCCTTCCTGCTCCTGAGGTCTAAGAGTCACCTGGCCCTAAGACAGGGCCCTCTGGTCCCCTCCCCTCTCTTCCCTCTCTGTCGGGGAGAAGGAGTGCAGCACCTGAACCCCACGTGGGTATTGCCTATCAGGCTCACTGCAGGGTTCACGTTGGTGTGCTGAGGTTTGTGCATCCCCCACCTCCACTCCCACCCTCCACCCCTCTCTGAGCAGGATGCTGTCTGCATTCATCACCATCCTGACTCAGGACCAGACTTCAGGTTTCTTCAGAAATTGGCAGGATCTTAACTCTTAAGCTCTCAAATTGGGTGCTTCTTTCCAGTGGCCACTATCACAGGACTCTTGAGACCCTCACGTTCAGACCCAAGCCAGGCTGAAAGCAGAAGCACCACATCAGGCATCCAAGTGTTGATTCTGCCATGGGGTCATCCCGTGCTGCCAGCAGAGCCAGCGACAGGTTGAGGGTGCTCGGCTTTGGGCTTGGGTGTAGTAGAGGGGAACATTGCTCCCTCTCTGCCCCTTGCTGGTTCTGCCAGTGGGGATTGCTGGGCAGCCCAAACCCCACGAATGAGGAGAGGAGCCAGTGCTTCTTTGGCATGGCCTGCGAATGTGGGTTAGGAAGCCCACGCATCAGCCCCTCACTGCTACTGTTTGGATGGAGACTTCCCAATGTGTCTAATAAGGTTCTGTCAAAACCTCCGGGCTGTGGGCTCTTAGGAGGTAGTCGAGTAGCATTTGACTTCTTAAATTTATTCATTTGTTTACTTCTAACAGTGGTAAATGCACATGACATAAAATTGGCCATTTTAACCATTTTTAGGCGTACAATTTAGTGGCATTAAGCACATTCACACCATTGTGCAGCCATCACCACCATCCAGCTCCCATTCTTCAACCTCCCAAACAGAAACTCTACACATTCAACAACTCTCCACTTCTCTCTCCTGCTAGACCAACAACCCCCTTTCTACTGTCTATCTCTGTGAACTTGACCACTCCAGTACCTCATATGGGTACAATCATGCAGTGTTTGTCCTTCTGTGATTGGCTTATTTCATTGGATAGAATGACCTCAGGGTCTATCCATGTCACAGCATGTGTAGACTCTCCTTCCTCTTTAAGGCTGAGTAGTATTCCACTGTATAACATAAGCCACGTTTTGCCCATGCACCCATCCATCCATGCACACTTCGGTTGCTTCCACTCTTGGGCTGTTGTGAACACGGGTGTGTGGGTGTCCTCTTGGTGGCATACATTTTGACTCCTCCCAATCAAAGATATTCAATAGACATCTTTTGATGTCTATTGAAGAGAATGGATCTGAGCGAGGAGCTCATGAATCATCGGATCTCCCCACAGCCCTGGGACCACAAAACTGTGAGAGGTGGAGGCCTGAGGGCCTCTGTAAATCAGGGATGATAGTTCAAGCTTGTGGGGAAAATTCCAACTGTGTGGCTCTTTAGACAACTAAACAAGTCAGCATCCCCCATCCCTCCCACTCTCCATAGAAAACAGAAAGAGCATGCCTGTTCTAGAGATTGTGACTCCTTGGAGCTTCTGCCTCAGCCAGCAGCGCCATCCCTGAAACCGTGAGGGAAAGTGCTCTTCATTTGTCCACGTGCCCTTGGCTATTCTTAGTGGGAAGAAGCAAGCCTGGCTCTAATTTGATGTTCATTTCCTCCCACGAATGTTGCAGGGGGTCCTGCGTCGTCCTCAGGACCCTGCAATGGAATTTCCAAGGGGCTTGCCTATCTGGTCCTCAGCTCACTGGTGAGCCCTTTTTGCAGCCTGCACAACACCATGTTGATTCGTGACAGTTCTCCCAGTCCCTAAGCGGTATGTTTGTCCGTTAGGAGGTTTGCGCCCTCCTTGCCAAGGGCCCATTTCTCTCCCTCGGCCACTGTTGGCAGCTCCCAAGCTCCTCCCACCTGTACCAGACGAGGAGAGCAGGACAGGACTGGGGCTCTGAGCACAGCATCCATGGCAGACCCGTGTGTGTCGGGCCCTGCACCACCCCAGTGGAGGGCGGTGCGTGGTTTGGTCTTAGTTCCCTGGGTGGAAACTCCGCCTCTCCACTGCAGGTCCCTGATGCTGGAGAGTAGGAAGGTCGCAGTCTGGGGGAGCTGACATCCAGCACCACCCCCACCAAAGGCTACTCAGAAACAAGGTTCCCCTTGTGGGAAACCTACCCTCCTCTCTTACATTGTGGAGGCCCAGCTCTCCAGAGGAGCTGAGCTGGGGGCAGTATTGCAAACTGGCTCTGGCACAACACAAGCCAAACTTGCAGGCTCCACAGGCCCAACACAAGAAGTTGGGCTAATTACAGCCATCTCCAGAGTCTCTCAGACGTTCTGGGACCATCTCCAGCAAGAAACTCAGGGGCATTGGTCTATGGTGTCTACACATAGACAGTGTGGCAACAGTCACAGTAGGCAACACATCATCAGTGGAGCCGCGAGTACGGGGCTGTGCCATGTTGCCATGCCCAGCAACTAGCTCCCACCGGGAAGGCCCAGACACTGGAATTCAGACAGCATTGACCTCAGAGATGGCCCTGCCCCTGAGGAGCAGAAAAAGAACAGAAAGGGAAACCAGCTGGAAGCTGAGTCTGTCCCTTCCATAAGCCCAGCATCAGCTACAGAGGGTAGCAACAAAGGATGGAACCACAAGACCGTGCCAATGAGACAAGTAACTGAGGGACTCATTGTAAAAAGCCTTCATGAATGGCACCATGGCCAAACCTGGGAGTGGGCTCGCATGCTAAGCACAAGTGCGAATCTTACACTGTGTGAATAAAGGCTCCCAGGCCTGTCAGCACCACAAGGCAGAGCCCCAGACTCCCGAGGCCTCGGCTTTCCAACCTCAGCACTACTACAATTTGGACCACATAATTCCTTTTTGCTGGCTGACCTGTCCATTGTAAGATGTTTATTTAGCAGCATCCCTGGCTTCTATCTACTCAATTCCGGTAGCAATCCCCACTCCCAGTACAATAATCAAAAATGTCTCCAGGTGGGGCACGGCGGCTCATGCCTGTAATCCCAGAACTTTGGAAGGCTGAGGAAGATGAATCGCCTGAGCTCAAGAGTTCAAGACCGACCTGGGCAACATGGTGAAACCCCATCTCTACTAAAAATACAAAAATTAGCCAGGGGTGGTGGCGTGTACCTGTAGTTCCAGCTATGTCGGGGGCTAAGGTGGGAGGATTGCTTGGGCCCAGGATGTTGAGGCTGCAATGAGTCATGTTCGTGCCACTGCACTCCAGCCTGGATGACAAAGGGAGACGCTGTCTCAAAAAAAAAAAAAAAAAAAAAAAGCTCCAGGCCTTGCCAAATGACTCCTGGGGAGCAAAATAGATATTTATGAAGAGTTTCATATGTGCCCATAACAGTTTCATACGTAGTAACCTATATAACTCTTACAATATTATGAGGTAAGTATTATGATTGCCCCAATTTTGCAAATGGGGAAACTGAGGCTATGAGCTATAGGCAACTTGCCCAAGATCACACAGATAGTAAGTGGCAGAGCTGGGGTGAAAATCACAAGTGACACTCTAGACCCAAGCCCCTACCAGGTGTGCAAAGCTGCCTCACTTATTCTGATGACCTCATTTAATTTGCTTGATAACCCATTTTACAGATGTGGACACAGAAGTCGGTATCTCATCCAAGGTAGGTCACACAGCTAGTGACAGGCAGAGTTCAAGCTGAAACCCTGGCATGTGAGCTGCTAAAGTCCATACTCTGAAAAATAGATTTCAAAGCGGGGGAGGAGTGGTAAAAACAAATGAACAGAGGAAGCTGATCTCTCTGTCATTGAATGGGATGTGGGATTCAGTGGGCTGAAGGTGGATTCTGCATAGAGTAGTGGCTTTTGCCCTCACGGGAGGTCAGCTCAGCTGATGTGGTGGCTTCTGGTCTCCCTTGAAGCCTTGCAACTGCACCAGGCGACCCCTGGGATTTGCTTCCTGCTACAGCGATGGACTCTGAGCCTGGTGGCTCCCTTGCAATCCAAAACCACTCACCTGCGTGTTCCTGAGCCATCTGAGCTCATTCCCACCCAGCCATTCCCTCTAATGAGGGCAGTTACAAAGGTGTGTAGCAGGCCTGACTTGGTATCTTGTGCCATCAACCTGTGGTGTGACCTTTAGCAAGTTTCTCAGCCTACATGAGCCTCAGTGTATAAATACACAAAATGGGAGCCCAGCATCCCCTCATTAGGCTGGGAGGGTGTAAAGCACAGAGTAGACGCTCAGACAATGGTGCTATACCAACTCTGTATTGTCCCACACTCTCTCCTCCACATTCTGTATCTCTCTTTATGTGCTCTGAGCTGTAAAAATGATTTCATGTCTTAGACTCCAACTGACTGAGTTCTGTTCGGTTTTTTTTTTTTTGAGTGCAGTAATAAGCCCTCAGGCGTTTGGCCGAAAATCAGTGTTGGCTCTCGTGTCTACTTATTCTGATAAACAGTAGTCGCTCCCCAGGTTGCCTTCATGTCCATTCCCACATAGTAGCTTTTTGTAGCATCCAGATAGAAATCTGCAGTCGAGGATTCATTTTATTTTGCCTGTCAAATAGCTCTGCCCTTATTTTGAGCAATTTACAATGAAATAAAGCCAATTGTGAGGAATTGATTCAGCAGGAGGGACTGGGGCTTGGGCAGTGCACACAGCTGTGTGCGGCTCAGAGGCAAGCACCTGGCAGTTCCGAAGCCCAGCGCAGCAGCAGCACAGCAGCTTACCTTAGTTCCAGGCAGCTCCCAATTTAGCAAGGGTGGGGCCGTTCTGGGATGGTCATCTCAGCAACTTACAGTAGAATAGAAAGCCCGTGAGCAGTTTATTCAGCGAGATCTGGGAAAAGCCTGGCTCCATTGCTCACCCAGCCTGTGACTTCAGGCTTCAGCACTGACTTTTCTGAGTGCTGACACTCTCACGTGTGAAGTGAGGAGAACGGTCCTGCCTCAGAGGTGGTTTGTGAGCATTCAGCAGGATAAAGACTTCGAGGTCCCCGGGACGCAGAGTGGCCGCTCAGCGCCTTGCAGTTCCTCTCCTGAGATCCTTGTTTTGATCCATCCAGCCCTTTCTGATGTGCAGATGCTACTTCCCCATCAGTTGTGTCCACTCCTTTATTCTGGCTGCCTGACAGTTAACACCCCCTCTGGTGACAGACATAGCATCTGAGAGTGCTTTGGGATGATATAAATGGAACTGGAATTCATTCAAGCAATTTCTAGTGCATCTGGGCTGGGAATTGCCTTGAATAGTATTTTTGAGCCAATCCCTGCCACCACCCTCACTGAAAGCAGCCTTTAGTTGCTATACTGAGACCAGACCATATAAGAAGGTTTTCCCCACCCCTAAGTTGGGACCTATACTCAATCATTACCTAGGAGACTTCAGGGAAGCAACCTTTGTCAGTGGCAAACAAACGCTTCCTTCACATGGTGTCTCCTGACTGTCTCCTGACTAGTCACTAGTTCCTGGATGGGTGTGAATTTACTGGGGGCTTATGGCTGAGAATAAGAACTTGTCCTCTGACACAACAGCTCACCAATGCAGCAACTCCTTCCATGGTGATTGCAATGGGTTAATTTTATGTGTCAACTTGACTGGGCCATGGGATGCCCAGATAGCTGGTTGAACATTATGTCTGGGTGTGTCTGTGAGTGTGTTTCTAGAAGAGATGAGCATCTGAATTGGTGGGCTGAGCAAAGTGGACAGTCCTCCTCAATGTGAGTAGGCATCATTCCAGTCCATCAAGGGCCTGAGCAGAATAAAAAGGTAGGGGAAGATTGAATGATTTCTCTGCCTAACAAATTGAGCTGGGACACAGATCTTTCCTGCCCTCATTCTTCTGGTTCTCTGACTTCGGACTGAAATCTTTACCATTGGCCCTCTGGCTTCCAGGCCTTGAAATGACACTGTCTGGGTTTCCTGGGCCTCAGGGTTGCTGATGGCAGATCATGGGTCTTATAAGCCTCTATAATTTTGTGGGCCAATTCCTTATATAAATCTCTTTCTAGAGATAAGCATATTTCCTACGGGTCTGTTTTTCTTCAGAACCCTGACCAATACAGTGGTTGTCTTTATTGACCCGGGCTTCAGTGAAGGGCATCTGTGTGCCACACTGCCCACTGCATGTTCTGTCTGAGCGGTTAGCAGTACACATCAGGACATGCTAGCATTTCAAGGAAATGATGGTCCTCCATTGGAACCTATGCCTGGAAAACTAATTTGCAGAAGGCTTGTCATTGTCTTAAGTGGCTCCAAAGAATATTCATGGCATTGCAGAGAAATATATAGAATAGGGTGCATGCATAGTGAAATCACCCAGTGCCTAGTGCTCCCACCCCCAGAGAATTTTTTTGTTTTTGTTTTTTTTGAGAGACAGAATCTCACTCTGTCGCCCAAGCTGGAGTGCAGTGGTGTGATCTTGGCTCACTACCACCTCTGCCTCCCGGGTTAAAGCGATTCTCCTGCCTCAGCCTCCTGAGTAGCTGGAATTTCAAGCATGCACCACCATGCCCAGCTAATATTTTTGTATTTATAGTACAGATGAGGTTTCACCATGTTGGCCAGGCTGAATTCCTGGCTCAAGTGATCTGCCCGCCTCAGCCTCTAAAAATGCTGGGATTACAGCACCCCAGAGATTCTGATTTAACTGGTCTGGGGTCGGCATCAGCTCTGGGAGCTTTATGTGATCTCCAGGGTTTCTAATGTGAAGGCCAAGTTGAGCATACATTAGACAGGCCTGAGTTTAAGCTCTCAGTCATTGATGAATTGTGGAATCTTGGTAAAGTCACTGAACTTCTATGAACCTCAGTTTTATCACCTGTAAAAGATGGATATACGATTGATCCCAGAGCCTTGTCTAAGGATGACATAGACAGGATGTGAAGTGACCGAGGTGTCTAATAGAGTAAGAGTACCTGCAAAGTGAGGACCTCTCCACTAGGCACCTGCATGGGAGGTCAGGGAATGTGCCTTCAGGGAGGCCTCAGCGCATTCAGATCGGAGCCCTTAGCTGAAGCCAAATGCTAATGTTCCCTGCACTTACATCCCCTCTCACTGTTCCTCCCATCCCCTGGCTGGATTGTGCTCTCTACACCGCCCCACAATGGCCTGGAATAAGACCAAAAATATTTGAGAATTGAGCTTACTGTTTTCAAACACCTCAGATGCCTAGAATCTCTGGTTCTTAAATCACTTTGGGTTCATGGACCTTCAATAATGTGAACATGCACTTAGGCACACTGAGAGCAGTTTGGATATGGCTTGAGGGTGTTTCTCAAGCCACTGAGTCTATCGCTAACCCCATGTTGAGAGTGCTGGATCTGAGTGGACCAGTGAGGTCTGACACTGAGAAAAGAACTGACAAAGCCATGGTTTATTCTTGGTTAGTTGCTTGGTAAAGTAGCTGGTAAAGTCAGTGGTGAAACTGGGAAGGAGATTCCTATTCCTTATCCTGTTTCACTGGTGCTAAGGACTCGTTTTCACTCTGCCCTTTACAAAGCAAGGAGTTAGAAAAGAGCTTAAAGTTCATTACACTTGATCTTGTTCATCAAGATGTAAAGGTACAAGAAAAATGCTTATTAGGAAGACTGGTTAAGTGTCCCTCCCAGATGTTCCCAGTGGGTGCTAAGCTTCCCCCACCACAGCAGTGATCACCCCATGGGGTATTTGCCTGGTGGTCTGCCTGTCTCTAACACTATGAGGTGCCCTGAGGACCAGGGACACACCTGTCCTGTTCACCCGGGCATCCCCACTACCAGGCACAGGTTAGGAAATTGATACATATTTATGGAATGAATGAATGAATAATTACTCTAAAAACAAAAGAGAGCAGTCAAAATACATAAGCATGGGCCAGGGCCATGGCTCATGCCTATAATCCCAGCACTTGGGAGGCAGAGGTGGGCGGATCACGAGGTCAAGAGATCGAGACGATCCTGGCCAACATGGTGAAACCTTGTTTCTACTAAAAATCCAAAAATTAGCTGGGCGTGGTGGTGGGCACCTGTAGTCCCAGCTAGTCGGGAGGCTGAGGCAGGAGAATCGCTTGAACCCAGGAGGTGGAGATTGCAGTGAGCCAAGATCGCACCATTGCACTTCAGCCTGGGTGACAGAGCAAGACTCCGTCTCAAAAAAAAAAAAAAACAAACATAAGCATGATTCATTTAACTAAACATTCCACACAGTATCCATCCAAACTCAGAATGTGTATTGTGTTTAAATATTTTAAGTGTTTAAACATTTAGTTATAAGTCAGCTGTGTTTGGGGCTTCTTCCTTTCTCATTGTCCCATGTCTGTAGTTTCTCAGTAAGAAGTGAGACCTTGCGCATTCAATACCTGTAGACAAGAACCTGCCAATTCTGATGCCAGAGACTCAGGCAAAACTATTAGGGAGCGTCTGGAATATTTTTAAAACACTGCGTCCCCTCCCAGGGAGCGTTAAATGCTATCATCGGGTCAGCGCTGGACACCGGAGAGCATGCAGCTATGCTCTCTCGTTGAGGCACTCTCATCCATATGCATTCTCTCACCTTAGAATAAACGACACCCCTGCAGAATAGGTCTCCACACTGTTTACAGAGCAGCGGACACGGGAAGCCCATGAATATGGAGGCAGCATCACAGTGAAAGACGGTGGGGTGCGGCGTGCAAGGAGAGCCTTTGAGGCAGTCAGGAAAACACCAGGGTGTGAGGGGTGTCGTTACGGTTTGCAGATGACAAAGGTGGCAAGGGAATCTAAAAACCTCCAAGCAAGGGCAAAACAACCATTTGCGGAGAAGTCTCTGAGCTCTAAATGCCTCGCTGCCACCTCAGATTCTCACGGAATTGATTTCCGCCCCTTGGAGAAACTATTTGCTGTGACCTACTTTTTCACATGAAAGACCTCACTAAAGTGTTCTTTTCTCTTCACTGAAGGTTTGAAAAAAAAATTCTTTTTCTAACTCTTACACATCCATGCTATGAGTGGGGACGCCTTAGCTAAGAATGACCTACACAGCGCTGTCCTGTAGGACTTTCTGTGACGATGGAAATGTTCACTATCTGTGCTGTCCAGTGTGACAGCCATGGCCACATGTGGCCACCAGGCACTTGAGACACAGCTGCTAGCATGATGGAGGAACTGAATTTGAAATTTTATTTAATTTTAATTAAACTTAAATCTAGCCATATGTACTAGGGTCTACAGACCAGGCCTTCGCATTCCCCTATCAAAAGAGTTCCTGGTCATGTTGTTAAAGTGAAAAAAGAAAGGCAAATTGTAGTGTTATGTATTTAGTATAAATATATACACCCACCCCAAACAAAACAACATATTACATTTATGCATAAAAATGCTTTTAAATGCACAGAAAAATGGCTGAAATTATACCCAACAGACCAGTATAAAAAAGGAGAACAATTTAAAAATGTTTTCTTCTCTCGTGTATCTTGAGTTTTATTTTTTTTCTTGTGGTCTAGTTATCGTGACAAATCCACCTGGATCTAATATCTAAGACCACAGAAGCTTGAGAACAGGCAGACAAGCTGTAAGACTTTTTTTCTTTTTTCTTTCTTTCTTTTTTTTTTTTTTGAGATGGAGTCTCACTCTGTTGCCCAGGCTGGATTGTAGTGGTGCGATCTCGGCTCACTGCAACCTCTGCCTCCCAGGTTCAAGCGATCCCCCTGCCTCAGTCTCCTGAGTAGCTGCAATTATAGGCACACACCACCACCCTTGGCCAATTTTTGTAATTTTGGTAGAGACAGAGTTTCACCATGTTGGCCAGGCTGGTCTTGAACTCCTGGCCTCAGGTGATCCACCTGCCTAGGCCTCTCAAAGTGCTGGGATTACAGGAATGAACCACCATGCTCTGTCATAAGACATTCTTTTTGAAGAACCCAGAGATCCTCCACAGCAGGTTGTGGGACAAGCCAAAATGCACACATGCATCCACGTGCACCAAGTTGCGTGGAATATGCTGTTCTCAAGGAATTGCCTTTTCAAAATATTCAGAGGCTTTGCATCCCACCCCAAAGATTCTATTTCAATTTATACAGAATGGTCCCAGGGCAATGGTATTTTTGAAAGGCTGCCAGGGTGATTCTATTGTATAGCCAGGGCTGAGAATGCCTGAACTAGAAGCAGCACATAGAGGAATATCCAGCAACAGGGAGCCGCAGAGCTGGGAACTGCCGAGTAGGAAGATGCCTCAGCCCGTCAGCCACTGTGAGTGAGGGGCAGGACACAGAAGTACCACTTGTCTTGGCCTCATGGAGAGAAACATGGCATCTGAACCATGGAGAGCCCCAGGGTTTCATCCTAGTCTCTGGGTACCCTCGCTTCTTAGGTGATCTCTCATCTCCTGTGGCTTTAAATTATGAATGCCATCTCCATTCAGTAACTGAAAATCCTCAGCCAGACTGCGATTTCCAACTTCCTACATGCCATCCCTACTTGGATGTCTAGCCAGCCTCAGCCATCACACAGCCACACTTGCATGACTCCTCCATCCCCAGCTCCCCTCTCTCAGACAATAGCCTCGCTGTTCTGTAACTGCCCCCTCTGGAAGCTGTACAAGGCACACTGAGCCCTCTCTTTCCCTCACACCTCACATCGATTTCATCCTCATGCCCTGCTGGCTCTAATGTTGACATATATTGTGACCAACCACTTCTTACCAACTCCATTCCGGCATGCCGGCCCACTCTGCCAACATCCTCTGAACATTGTACCAACCCCCAAATGCATCTCCAGTGCTCCTTCTCTCTTCCACCTTGCAGCAGAGGCCGCAAACAGCAGCCGGAAGAAACTTGTTAACAGCCCTGCGGTTCCATAGGTGAACACGCTCACCCTCCAGGGGCTTCCCATTCCCTCAGAGCAACACCTGGTGACACGCTGCAGTGCACAGGCTCCAACACCATCCGGCGTCGCTCCCTTCCAGACTCACCGCCTTTTACTCCATGCCTTTCCCACTGAGTCCTATCACAGGGTCTCCTCGTTGTTCTTGAATATCCTCTGCACCAGATTGCACATCTCTCCATCACCAAATTCACCGAGATCTCTGCTCAAATCCCACCTCTTGGAGTGGGGTTGGGGGGGCTTTTCTGGCCCCTCAATTTCCATCAAGAATCCTCTCCCTCTCCTACCAGCTTCCCTCTGCGGCCCCCTACCTGGCCTTATTTTTCTACCCATCACTTACGGCTACCTAAAATTACTGCTTATTTTTGTTTCTCTGCCTCCTCCCCTGTCCTCCCCTGGAATCTAAGTCCCTGCAGGACAGAAGGTGCCTTGCAGCTGCACTGCTGGCTCCTGGAACAGGGCTGGCATGACTACGGTCAGGCAGGTGCTCCACGTGTGCTGACTGAGTCTTCATTAAAAGCTGCACAACAAACACAATGAAGTGTTTGTTCATTCAACATTTTTTAATTGTGGTAAAATAGATGTAATGTGCAATTTCTACTTTTGACATTTTCAAGAATACAGTTCGGTGGCATTGAGTACAGTCACTTTGCTGTGCATCTATCACCACCATCCACCTGCAGAACATTTTTGTCATCCCAAGCTCTGCACCCATTAAATGCTAACTCGCCTTCTTCCTCCTCCCAGCCCAACACCCCTCCCCCCATTCTACTTTCTGTCTTTGTGAATCTGACTACTCTAGGGATCTTAGGGACCTCATACAAGTAGAATCATGCAGTATTTGTCCTTTTGTGACGGCTTATTTTACTCAGCGTAATATCCTCAAGATTAATCCGTATTATAGCATGTGTCAGGGTTTCCCTCCTCCTCAAGGCTGAATAATATTCCACTGCGTGTCTGGACCACATTCTGTTCTTCCATTCAACTGTCAATGGACATTCGAATTGTTGTCATTCAACTTGCAGCCAGAGTGCTTGCAAAATATGAAGTACGAACAAAAGGATACGGTGTGATCCAGTGTCACCAAGAGCCCCAGTTTTCCAGGAAGCCAGCAAAGCAGGACATTCCAAGGGTCCCTGTGGAGGCCTTGGGGCAGCAGGGTCAGAACTGAGAGGCCTGGATGTGTGGCAGGCATGGAATGACCAATTTCATCAGTAGCATTACATTGAGCAATCACTAACCACCAACTCCTTCAATTACTGCCACAACACGGCTGAGAAGAGGAAGATCTGAAGAGGAAGAGAAACGCGTGGTCTTCCTCTGCCCTGGTTTGAGGCTGAGGTGTCCCTGGTAGCCCTGAGGGGCCTCCTGGCTGTCCTCGGCAGGTGTGGCTGTCTTCACGGGCCACTGGCTTTCTCCTCACACCTACCCAATGCCCCCCATGAGGCTGACTCCCCTTTCTCACCTTTCCCTCTCCCCACTTACCTGCCAGCCCTTCCCATCAGGATCCCAGAGCCTATTTGAAGGAGCAAATGGGTTCGCTGTTTTATTTCTTTAAAACTTAAGACCCCATGAAACAAAGCAAGCTCTGGTCATATTGGGTTGTGTCACAGGTTGAAAAAGGCAAGGTCATGTCTGTAAGAATGACTCTGCCGCTAGGAGGGCAGAAGGCTGGGATGGCCAGGCTAGAGATGCGTGGTGGGGATTTGGGGAAGAGAGGTTGGTTAAGGAAGGGAGAACCAATGGTGAAAGGACTGGAAAGAAGACACACAGGGAAAGGTGGTGTTCTCTACTGAGGGGAGGCCTGTCTTGGGTAGAGCTTAGGAGTGAGGGAAGGGGGACGTCTCATTCAGCCTCCATTCTGGATACCCTCTAAGTTATCTCAACAGGACACGTGGCTCCTCAAAGTGAGGTCTATGGGTGGGGCTGGTCTCTGACTGTCTGTTACCAGTCCACAATGAGAAAAGCACAGAAATGACAGTCAAGTGAGTATAAATTTGTGCCTTTGGCATGGCTGCAGCAGCCACTAGCTGCGATCAGTGGCCTTGGCTTGTCAGTGGATCTGAGACCAGGGCAGGTGCTGTTCAGCATGTGCTGAGACGCAGGCAGTATGAGTCACGTGCTGTCTGGGACTGTTGGACCTTCGGGGGTCTAGGAGAGGTGGAGGACACTGGTTTTCACTACAGCCTGTTTGAGGTGTGCCCTGAGCCATGCTCCATGACCCCGCCCACTGGCATCTCCTCCAGAGCCCGTTCCCAAGCTGGGCACCAGGTGATGTCATTGGCCTGCATTTCGGGGCATATGTGCACAAAAGAGACCTCTCTCCACCCTAGACTCACATTCTACCCAGTGGGGGGACCCTGGGACCAAGGCGATCTGAGGAAACAGCAAAGTCCCTCCTCCAATTTCCTCTTGCTTGAGAGTGTTCTCTCTTTGAGTAGAATGGGAGGGGGGGGTGGAAATGTCCCTATTTCTTAATCCCTTTAATTTATTTACATTTGTCTCTCTCCGCACATGCAATTGAATGTGCACAAGTTTGTATGTATGATTTGACTCCACTGTAGAAGTTACCACACAAGCAAAAACCAGACTGATCATGTGCTCAGCAGGAACCAGGCAGTGGGATGATGGCTTTGCATGAGCTTTGACTCCTCACATCGAATCTGTGAGGAAGGTGCTGTTACTATCATGCCCACTTCACACATGGCTTTTAGATCTTCCCACCAGCTGTTGTTGGTTGAATTGTGCCCTTCCCCTTCCCCTATGTACACCTCGTGATATATTTTCAAGTCCTAACCCTTAGTACCTGTTAATGTGATCGTATCTGGAGATTGAGTCTTTGCAGATGTAATCAAGTCAAGAGGAGGTCATTAGAAAGGGCCTTGATCCAGTATGACTCATGTCCTCATAAGGAGGAATCTGGACACAAACACACACAGAGGGAAGACAATGTGAAGAGACGCAGGGATAAAATGGCCATGTGCAAACCGAGGATTAAAATGATGCATCTACAAGCCCTGGAATGCCAAAGCCTGCAGCAACCACCAGGAGCTAGAGAGGGGCAACGAAGGACTTCCCTACTGCTTTCAGAGGGAGCGTGGCCCTGCCAACACCTTGGCTTCAGACTTCAGCCTCCAGGACTGTGAGACAATCTACTTCTGTTGCTTTAAACCACCCCGTTTTGGGGGTTGGTGTTTGCTTTCGTTTTTGTTTCTTTGCAGCATTAGCAAACGAATGTACCCTGTGCCCGGATATAACCAAGTAACCTAGGCCTGGCCAAACAGAGTCCCTTAACCACCTTCTATCCACTATGATTATAGTTCAGGAAGGAGCAAGGAAGCTGAGTTGATGAGAAGCATCACAGCTTTTTCCATAACTACAAGGAAAGAGAATTTATTTTGATGGATTCCTCAACTGCAAATGTTGGCTCCAAGCCTCTGTCAATCACCTGGATCCAGCCACACCTAAAGTCATGACCCTTTTAGCCACATAAGCACCCAATTCCTCTTGTCTTTTTTTTTTAGCTGGATTTCTCCCATTTGCAACCAGAGAGTGATGGCTTTAGGTAGTCTGCATAGTCAGCAAGGCTTTTTGGGTGGCGTCTGACCTACCAACCACCTTCCCTCTGCTTTGCAGGCAAGATCCAGCTTACCACAGGAGGACTATAGGAACCTCACACCGCCGTCACCAAGCTAAATTACCATGGAGCAATGTTGCCAAAATAATAGCTTCTTGGAACAGCTTGATGTCTTTCTCTTCATATGGTTTCCCAAGCAGGATATGAAGTTGGCATCATTATGTGATGAGGGATTTACTCAGCAGGACCAGGGAGGGGTAGGGTGGGGTGGGAAAGAGCTGTGGCTCTGCAAGGGAACCTCCAGGTTTAAGTGCAGCTCCCAGACAGCGATCCATGTGCGCTGCCCTGGGCCGGAACTTCCACGCACGTGCAGAAGCCTGGGCACCGGTGAATGGGGAGCAGAACATCTGGTGGCAAATCAGCCTCTCTAGACCTTGCTACAGTGGCAATTAGGCCTTCTGTGAGAGCAAAACAAATAATCTTAATAGATATGTAACCCTCAGATCCTATTGGAAAAACGTTAGATCATTGGGGGACTATGTATTTTTAATCAAAAGTTGGCATTTTTATAAAGCGCATATGATTTGAACATTTTTAATCTATACCCTCAATGCAATTTAAATATGACATGCTGAGCATACACTCAGTTTTGTTCTTAAAAGAACGAACCTTGAACCTGGCTAGAATTCAGCAATTTTTTTCTTTGAACCAAACAATGTTGAGAACTGAATTTTTGAAATATATGTATAAACCAAAACTTACCAAAGGGAGAAGCTTATTTAATTTCAACCAACTCTTACTGCATGTCTTCTAACACAGGGCATGGAAAACTAAATAATCTACGGCCCTTGTTCTTGCTCTTCAAAAGCTGCCAGTCCTTGGTAAAGCATAAGAGACCTGAATTTTGGAAAAGTATTTTGGAATGCTTTTAGTTGCAAGAAACAAATGAACAAAACTAACCTCAAGGAACATAAACAATACAGGAAATTTAAAACTCACAAAGACTTAAAGCCTGAAAATACATTTGCCTTCAGGTGAGGCTTGATCCAGGACCTCCATGACCCAATTTGTTTCCATCTTTCCTCTGTTTTCAGATTTCCATTCTTGGCAATGTCCTCTCCTCTCCCAGCCTCAGCTTCTCCTCTCAACCCCTCTGCTAGCCTGCTCCCTGGGAACTAAGAAGGGGTTCCCAGACAAGGTAATGCTTAGAATTTTGAGGCAGAATGTGCATGGGATTGACAATAAAGAAAGCACATTCTGGAAGGGAATATCCTTCTCAAAGGCATGGAGGAGTGAAGCCACAGGAGAGTCAGGGGAGCTGCAGTTAGCTTTTGTGCTGCTGGAGGAGAGAGTCTACTTGAGGGACTAGAAGTGACGGATGCTTAGGGGTAGGGAGGAGGTAGTGGGAGGAGGGATGGGGACCATGAGCTCTGTTCTGAGCTGAGCTGAGGTGGAAGCACTTTATCCTGAAGATGATGGATAATAATTCTAAGCTGCGTATGCAAGGATAGGATCTGCACTTCAAAGTGAAAGCAAAAAAAGACCAACTCAAACAATAAGAAAGTGTATTATCTCATAGAACTGCAAGTTCAGAGGGAGGGTGGGTCCAGGCTTGGCAAGATTAGTGGCTCAAAGATACCCTCAAGGACCTAGTTTCTTTCTGTTTCTCTGTTCTACCACTTTCTGTGTGAGCCTCAGCCAAGGTCTGGCTCCCCGCAGAGTTGCAGGATCGCAGCCAGAGGCAGGCAGGGCCATATGTCGTTCCCAAACCCATCCAATAATGGAGACAGAGAGGGGGCGGAGAGAAGGAAAGAGAGAGGAAAAAGGAGAGAAAGAAGTTCCAAAGGGGTCCATCGGGAACAAGGAATACTGAGTGGGAAACCAACAGTGCCCTTCCCGAAGGCCTTCAATTCCTTCTTGAACACCCAGGGGCCTGTTGTATTTCGGAATTCAGTACTTTTTGGATTTCAGGAGGGTAACAGAGTGCCCGTACCTCATATTTTAGGAGGGTAACAGAGTGCATTAGACCCCACAGGGGCTCTGAGGTGCTGACCCTACCCCACACCAATGACTCTGCATAAAGGGCATGGATGCCAGGTGCCCTGCTCAGTCAGGGCAGGCTTTGCAGCCCGGGAACCACAGTGTGCGGCACATTCCTTCGTTCTTGTGTGGACCCCCGTGCCCGGGACATTCGTTCCTCGACTGATCTGTGAGCAGGGGGAGGAGGGCTGGAGGGAGCGGGTGGGGGGGCGGTCAGAGAGGTGATTTCTGAGGCTATGGGGACGTGCCAGTGGGTTGCGAGATGGTCTGAAGGAGAACAGATGTGATGGGAGTGGGAAACCGTGGGGACATGAAAGTGATTCCGGAGAAATGAGGAGGCAAGTGTGAAAGAGGATTACCTGGAAAAATCAAATAGCAGAGTCCTTCTTCTGCCACTAGAGGTCATGAAGAATTAAGACTAAGTCACTTCATAAATTGGTGAGGTGTTTGCAGTTCCTTTCTGTGAAAAGATCTCCAGGACAAAGAGACAGAACATCTATTTGTTGATGTATTTCAGATCCAGAACGATGAGCAACACACTTTCTGAAATCCACGAGTGTGTGTCTCGTAAGCTGCTATGAGCGTGGTCTTTCTTAAGAGCTCAAGCTCCCTCCGGTCTTGAACTGCCTTGACATCACACGCTCAGGTGGGCCCTGCCTCCAAGCCCACCTTGTGAAAACAGGGATGGGGGACCGCCACTAGGGAGAGAACATGAGAGTTGGAAGGGGCCCAGGCCCATGGGGAGTCCAAAGTGGGCTGTCCAGGTAGGGAATCTGAGGCCAGTGAGGAAAGAAGGACTTTTCGAGGCCACAGAGCTGCGTGGGGCAGAGGTGGCACTAGAGTGAGTTTCCCTGGTGTGAGGCCCAGGCTCTGGCCTCTGCATGATCCGGGGGTGGGGGACGCTGGAAGCCTGGTTGACTAGAAGGAAAGACAAGCCAGAGGCCAGTGCTACTCTCCACTTCTGCCCTTTGCTGAGCTGGCCCTGACCCCTTCCAGGCCTCAGGGCCTTCTGCTGCCCTGATTTAAAGCTCCCTTTCCCACGATCTGCACAGATCCTGACTCACACCCTCCTCTTCATGGCTTTGGGCTACTTTCTCTTTGACTAACAGTTTTAAATTTTTATTTATTTTTATTTTTGGTACATAGTATTGTACACATTTATGAGGTATGTGGAATATTTTTTACATGCATAGAATGTGTAATGATTAAGTCAGTACAAACATACAGTTAGACAGAAGAAATAAGTTTTTTTTCTTTTTTTTTTATTTGAGACGGAGTCTCGCTCTGTCGCCCAGGCTGGAGTGCAGTGGCGCGATCTCGGCTCACCGCAAGCTCCATCTCCCGGGTTCACGCCATTCTCCTGCCTCAGCCTCCAGAGTAGCTGGGACTACAGGCGCCCGCCACCACGCCCGGCTAATTTTTTGTATTTTTAGTAGAGACAGGGTTTTACCATATTAGCCAGGATGCTCTTGATCTCCTGACCTCGTGATAAATAAGTTTTTTTTTAACAAAATAATTCAAACTTTTCGATTCGGGGTACATGTGGAGGTGCGTTACAAGGGTATATTACATGATGCTGAGGTTTGTGGTATGATTCATCCTATCACCCAGGTAGTGAACCTAGTATCCAATAGGTACTTTTTCAGCCCTTGTTCCTTCCCCTTCCTTCCGCCTCTAGCAGTCCTCAGTGTCTATGGCTGCCATCTAAATGTTCATGAGTATCCAATGTTTAGCTCCCACTTATAAGTGAGAATATTTGGTATTTGCTTATCTGTTCCTGCATTAAGTCACTCAGGATAATGGCCTCCAGCTGCATCCCTATTGCTGCAAAGGATATGACTTTGTTCTTTTTTATGGCTGCATAGTATTCCATGATGTATAAGGACCCCGTGTTCTTTACCCAGCCTACCATTGTTGGGCACCTAGGTTGATTCCATGTCTTCGCTATTGTGAATAGCACTATGATCATCATACGAGTGTATGTGTCTTTTTGGTAGAATGATTTATTTTAGATGAAATAAGTTCTGAAGCTCAATAGCAGAGTACGATTAATATACTTAATCACAATGTATTGTATATTTCAAAATACGTAGAAGGGAGGGCTTGAAATGACCCAGTACATAGAAATGATAAAGACTTGAGGTGAGGGACACGTGATGATTGACCGGCAGTTTTGAAGCCTGGTTTTGCACAAACACCTCACTCTAGCTGCAAACACTGATAAGGGCGGCTTCCCATCCTCAAAGGCTCACACCTGCCCATGTCTTTCCCGGTGTGAACCCGTTCTCCTGCTGCATCACACAGCCGGCCTTATGGGCCATTTTTCTGGATCATTTTTGTATCACGTGATGCTGTCATGGGCCACGCTCCTCTCTGTCCCAGCCCAGGTGCAATGCCAGGGAGATCACCTGAGATGACAAGCCTGCATCCTGCCATGCTCATGGTCCTGTCTGATGGCTCATTTTGGGGCTGAAGATACAGGCTTATTTAAGGTGGTAGCTAACATCTTTACCCTGAAGAGGTCCAGGTTCTTCCTTTTGGAGCCTGAGAAAATAGAGTTTTAAGAGTAAACATGTGGGCAGGGATGCCTCAAATTGAGTCAAGAAAATTAAACTGGAAGAAAGCTTATTCATATGCAAGGAGTATCATTAGGTCCATTGGTAATAAACTAATGAAACGTTCTATAAATACTCCATGAGAAATATCCACTGGGCATCATCAGGTGGTCGGTCTGTGGTAGCTCCTGAGAAGCTAAAGGACTAATGGATTTCATACATGTTCCCATAAAACCCAGAGCTCATTCCCAGGATGAGGAAGAGCCAACAGAAAGACTGAATGAGGCCAGGCACAGGGACAGGCGCTCTTCTCTCAGGGGTGGCAGGCCCATTCAGAGCAAGATCTGATTGCTGTAAGCCCTTTATCATAAAGGAACAAAAGGATATGGATAAATTCGTTTTTGGTATCAAAGTTTTTTTTGTTGTTGCTGCATTCAGCATTTTATTAACTCATATATGTGAAAGCTCTTCATGGGGTAGTGAATAGAGTATTCTCCACGCTGTGGTTTGTCTGGCAATGGGAGTGAAAAATAGCATTATTAGAAAAAAAAATCTCCTGTCAGAGTTTTTTTCCTTCTATGCTATTTTCTGTTTTTTTTTTGTTTGTTTGTTTGTTTTTTTTGCGGTTAAAAAAATCATCTTTCACTCTGATGCAGAGAACTATGGAGAATTTTCAAGGTAATTTTTATCTGAGGAAAGAAAAAAAAAAAAAAAAACACTGTGTAAATCACTTGGAGGTCATTTTTTCCCATGCCTTGTTGAATCTGCTGAGCCTCTCCCGGTCCTCCGGCACCCTTGAAGAAGTTCCTGAAGACTCAGTTCTTATATTTCTGCGAGTGGTAACTTTATTTAAACTTGGAACCTTCCACTCTTTCCTAAGAGTGTATGCACAGTTTCCTTTTGTCCTCATGGAATGTTGCTGCTCCCCCCAGAAAGGACTGCCAAGCGGCAGCCCCTCAGCTTGCGAAGATGCGGAGGAGCCTGTCTGCAGGGCTTCCGTCAGCTTACTTTTCACTTTGGGAAAAAGTCTGTCCCCACAGGCCTCTCTTCCTCCCTCAGTCTCCTTCCCTTCTTTCTCTGACCCCTCCTTCCCTGGGGCTCCACTGAGCTGGCCTGTCCACTTTGCCTCCTTGAAGATGGGGCACTCATAAGACCAGCATGCTGAGGTTGACTCACTGGCACCACGTGACTTCACCATGGTAGTTTAGTAAAAGACCAGCTCTCCTTAGGAATGATGGCGGAGAGGGAGAAGGTATGGAAAACACAGAAAACTCCACCCTGCCCCACTGAAGTGGAGATAGAGCAGCCACAGAGAGTGGATGGGCAAGGACTCTCCTCTGGCCTCTCAAGTCCTGGGCTTCAGGGTCCCCATGACAACTGTCCACGGGCACCCACACACCCAGGACCCTACAGGTGCTGGGATTGGACCCCCAGGCAGGCCAGTGGTTCTCGAGCTGCATGCTCAGCACCCTGGAGGGCCTGTTAGAATACAGAGGCCTGCACCCCACTCCAAGTTTCCAATTCAATAAACCTGAGGTGTGGCCCCCAGATGTGCACTTCTGACAGCTTCCCATGTGCCGCTGAGGACCCGGGTCCAGGGACCCACTCACCTGGAGAACCACTGGGGTTAGCAAATAAGGCAGAAAGTAGGTAAGCAGAAGTCCTGGTTTGTTTGACTTGCATGATGAATTGTTCAGTGACAACTCACTGCAGTTTCTCGCTTACTTTCTAAATTTTATACCTGAATTTCTCTTTGTCAAGAAGTGGAAAGGGCCTGAGATTGACACTCCTTGCAAGTTAACTTGCTAACTGGCACAGATTTGAGAATGCTGGCAGAAGACACAAGACGCCTGGCTTAGAGGCAGAGGACAGTTTACAACTCACAGCCACAACAGCAGCTAGGGTGTCAGCATTTGCACCGGTTTCCAAAGTCATCCCTCAGGGTGATGGTGGCACCTGCACTGTCATGTGTTGTGCTGTACAAGAGGAGCCCTGTGCTTAGGGAACCTAAGTCTTTTCTAATGGACAGTAAGCCTGCCTGACTGTCACCCTGGAGAGAAACATTTCTTTATTACACTGACAGGAAAAAATAACAACAACAACAACCAAACCAAATCAAAACAAAACAAAAAATTTAAAAAAATCCTTTTTGTTCCAGGGATAGACATTATCCCTATATATCAAGGCTATTGATGGACAAACATTCTTAAAATATAGTCTGGAACAAAAGCATCAAACACTTCCACTCTCAACATGTGCAAAAACTTGAGACCCATGGAGAATTATCTCCAAACATCCTTCTACTTCTTCTCATTGGAGATTACTGAAATGCAAAATCCCCTTAAGGCTATCATGGTAGGCAGAATAATACCTCTTCCTTCCCAAAAGATATCCACCTTGAAACCTGTGAATATGCTACCTTACAGGTGTATTAGTTTCCCTTGGCTGCTGTAACAAAGTACCACCATCTTGTTGGCTTAAAACAAGAGAAATTTATTGTCTCACAGTTCTGAAAGCTGAAAGTCTAAAATCAAAGTATAATAGGGTCAAGCTCCCTCTGAAGTTTCTAAGGCGGGATCCTTTCTTGCCTCTTCTCATGCTAATCACTCCAGGAGTTTCTTGGCTCATCAATGCATCATGCCAATCTTTGCTAGTGTCTCCATATGGCATTCTCCCTGTGTGTCTGGGCCTTCACATGGCTGTGTACTTATAAGGACACCAGTCAGCCAGGCATGACGGCTCATACTTGTAATTCCAGCAACTTGAGAGACTGAGGCAGGAGGATCTTGAGGTCAGGAGTTTTGAGACCACCCTGGGAGACATAGTGAGACCATGTCTCTACAAAAAGATGAAAAAATTAGCTGGGTGTGATGGCATGCTTCTGCAGTCCCAGCTACTTGGGAGGCTGAGGTAGGAGGATCCCTTGAGCCCAGGAGTCCTCCGCTGCTGTAGTGAGCTATGATCATGCCATTGCACTCAGGCAACACTCTGGGCAACAGAGTTAGAACCTATCTCTAAAAAAAGATAGAGAAAAGACACCAGTCATATGGGATAAGGGGCTCACCCTATTCTAGTATGATCTCATCCTGACTAATTACATCTCAGTGGCCCTATTTCCAAATAAGGTCCCATTCTGTGGCACTAGGTGGGGGGTTAGGACTTCTTTTCTTTTGGCGGGCGGGGGAGATGCAACTGGACCCATAGCACCTGACAAAGAGGAAGTAAGGTTGCTCATCAACTGACCTTAATAAGGAGACGATCCTGAATTGTTGGGGTTGAGGAGCAGTGTAATCAAAGTGGAAGAGGGAGGCAAAGAAGGTCAGAGCAACGCAATTTGAGAAGGACTTGGCCTTACATTACTGGCTTTGAGGATGGAGGAAGGGACCATGAGCCCAGCAATGTGGTGGCCCCTAGAAGCTAAGAAAGACCAGCAAACAGATTCTCCCTGGATCCTCCAGGAAGGAAGGCCATCCTACAAACACCTTGATTCTAGCCTGGTGAGACCTCTGTGGACTTCTGACCCGCTGGAATAGAACATGATAAATTCATGTTGTTTCAAGCCACGACATTTGTGATACTTTGTTCCAGCCACCATAGAAATCTAATAAACCCATCAAGCACAGCACAGTTGAGGTAGCACGACTTTATTGCTGCAGGCTGTTTCCTCTGTTTTCTTGGCTACCACAACTTAATATATTTCACATGGTCATTGTTTGCCGTTTCTAATCCCATGACTGTAGTACGTTTATAACTGTTTCTGCATTTCACAAATAAGGGATTTTGCTCAGAGAGCAGATTTCTCTTTGCTTCTTTTTCCCTTATTTAGAGTTTTGCATTTCTCTGTACCATTTCCAGGTGTTTGAACTCACAATGACTACTTTATCCCAGGCTTTCCTTTGCTTCTCAATTAAAATTTTGCATTGATAGAAGATAGGAGTGCTTGCTTGTTTAATATCTGTTTATCTAGCTTGATGATGCCATGGTTATACAATAGGAGCTCTGGAAATTAATCAATATTTCTAATGAAGAAACACCCCACTCCTCTGTATGTGTAATAGCTGGAAAAGTTTGAGATGCTTGCGTATTACAACCACTCTGGCCATAGATTGTATGTATGTTAAGTGCTTCCAGGGAAGGGGCTGGATCTTACTCACCTTTGAATTCTCTTTAAGTGTGGAGACTTGAACATTTTAGACTCTGACTGAATAATTGATAAATGATCAAAGATGGGGAGAGTTGCTTTCTTGAGATTTTTCTGTGTTCTGGAAGCTTTTATTTGCTGTATCTCTGTGTTGTTTTCCATTTCCCTGCCATCCCTCCAGTTACCTCATCTTTCTGTAACTAAGCTTCCTGAGACAGAACAAAGTCCTGTGGGTGTGGTCTCATTAGAGGCTCTGAGCTGTGAGGTAATGCTTCTCTTCGTAATGCTGCCTTGTTCTTACCTGGCACCTTACTAATAAAATTCATGGCTGCTGAGGAGCATGTACACACACACACACACACACACACACACACTCACACACACACACTCACACACACACTCACTCCCTTTGAAGAGCTGAGCAAAAGTAGGTTACCAGTTCCCTCAGAAAACATAGAATGCCAGCCAGGTACCCCCATATTTTTTTCAAGGGACCCCCCCTTAATTGTCCAATATGTTTCTAAAGAAAACATAATATTACCTTGAAATGTTAGAGTGTCTTTCCTCTTGGGTCTCAAAGGACAGGTGGAAACCTGAGCTTATCTCTGTAACACCCGCATGAGATCAACACTCCTGCATTTGAATGTGACCTATTTAATTAGAGTGTGAGGCAGGGAAAATCCCCCAGAGAGTGGAGATTTCCATGAAAGAATGCCCAGGAATATGGTCACTGTTTAGGGAAGACTGAAGCACAATTTATTTGAAGGACAATGTAATTTTTCTAGAAGAATCAAGTAATTACTGAGAGATGCCAGATGATGAGATTTCTGGAACTCTTAGGATGTTTTGGAGTCAACTGTAGCTTTGCCACTTACTTTGCTTGATCCAGAAATTAACAGTTAAATGGCCTCAAGGTTAAGTGAAGGAGAAGGAGGATTTGGATTTGCACAGCAGTTTCCAAACCAAAGCTGAGGTGTCTGAGTTCAGCCTGGAGTGGATTACACTAAACTGCTAAAGTTGGGACATTGTAAGAAAATTCCTGATGTAAATCCTAGTAGAAAATCTGAATTATGTTGCCCTTCATCTGGGTGTGGAAGCCGCCTTGCTATTGACCAATCCCTCAGTACACTCCAAATGTCCCTACAGATTTAAAAACACCCATGTCAGGGCTTCCTTCTTTGTCTTGCCAACCTACACATACGTTGTTTAACTCTCTAAAGTCTTTCAAAAAGGTGTTGATTGTGATGAAAGAAATATTACTTCTAGGACACATGGATGCATCCATCCATCCTGGACACATTGATCTACCACATGCAAATTAGTTTAACTTTCTGTCCAAAAATGCTTTAGATCAGACTAGATTTAGCCTTCATTTCTGGAATGTTTAAGTACTTTGCATGATGGACAATTGAAAATACAATTCTCAGCCTCTTGCGACCTTTACTGACTGATGTGATCATGAAAATACCAAGATGGTCAGGACTTCTGGAGCAAGGTCATGGACTGGACCAGCGCCATGCTGAGCCATATGGAGCACAGGGCAAATGAAACATCATTCACATGGACCCTTTCTTTATTTAAAATTGTGACCTTTTGTTCATCGTGGATTTCCCACCACAATGACTGTAAATCTTACGAAGACAGAGAGCATTGAAGAAGAGACCGGAAGTTGGAAATCAAATAGAAAAGTGGTACTTGACTTAGCAGATGAAGAAAATGACACCCTTAGCTGGCAGTGACAACAGCTGAGAAATGATCTTATTTACATTGTGGTACCCCTCTCCTCCCACACACAAACCCTTACCAACTGGAGGAAGTGCATTTCTATTAGTGGGGGTGAGAGAGGACTGGATGAAAGCCTTCCTTAAGGAGTGGCTAAGTTCAGCAGCAGACAGGAAGTTTATTTTCTGGAGAAAGTAACCTGAGGCTGTCTGAACTTGGGCACCAAGCATGCTGAAGGAAGGGTATGGAAGTTAGACAGTGAGTAAACGCTCAAAACTCTAATCTCCTTCCCATTGTAGGATGGGGACCCTGGAAAATAGCCATTTACCCTCCAGGCAGGGGATTAGAGGTGTCTTTTGTAGAGACACTCACCAGCAGATGAAACTGACGCTGGGACGCCTAAGGAAATGGTCTGCCTGACCAGCTTCCAGTGCAGGAAGCCCAACAGAGCCTCCAGTCAGCCCTTAGTGGCCCACTCAAGATCATCAGACAAGGTGCTCAGGGAGAATATGTCACAGCAATGACCAGAAGTCAAGCAACAGAAAAAGAGCAGCCTGCCAAAGCAGAGGCTACTGGGACAGAAGAAGAGAACAATAATTACCTCAGAGAGACAAGAGAGGACACTGCACCCACAACACAAGAAGAGGGTCTTACATCGAAGAAATACTCATGGGACAAAAAAAAAATTAGAAAATAAAGACGTGGTAGGTGAAATTGAAAACCACGTGAGAAAGTTGAAAGACAATGTTGAAGAAATGCCCTGAAAGAAAGCAGAGTAAAAAGATCAAGAGATTGGAGAGGGAGGGGAAAAAAAAAAAAGAAAAGAAAATTGGAGAATGGCCTGGCATGGTGGCTCACGCCTGTAATCCCAGCACTTTGGGAGGCTGAGGTGGGTGGATCACCTGAGGTCAAGAGTTCGAGACTAGCCTGACCAACATGGTTAAACCCCATCTTTACTAAAAAAAAAAATACAAAAATTAGCCAGGCATGGTGGCACCTGTAATCCCAGCTAATCAGGAGGCTGAAGCAGGAGAATCGCATGAACCTGGGAGGTGGAGGTTACAGTGAGCCGAGATCGCACCATTGCACTCCAGCCTAGGCGATGAGAGCGAAATTCCATCTCAAAAAAAAAGAAAGAAGAAAGAAAGAAAGGAAGGAAGGGAGGGAGGGAGGGAGGAAGGGAGGAAGGATGGAGGGAGGAAAAGAAAGAAAGAAGAAAGAAAGAAAGAAAGAAAGAAAGAAAGAAAGAAAGAAAGAAAGAAAGAAAGAAAGAGAGAAAGAAAGAAAGAAATTGGAGAATCAATGCAGGTAACAGGAATCCAACAAACAAATCACAGGAGTAAGTATGGACAGGAGATAGTGGGGAGGAAATCATTTAGGAAGTAGCGGAGGAACATTACTCAGAACTAAAGGACACTATTTTTTTGTCCACCACGTACCCTGCTCAAAGTATAAAAATGATCTGGGCCAGGTGTGGTGGCTCGCGCCTGTAATCCCAGCACTTTGGGGGGGCGGAGGTGGGTGGATCACTTGAGCTCAGAAGTTCAAGACCACCCTAGCCAACATGGCAAAACTCTGGCTCTACAAAAAGTAGAAAAATTAGCTGGGTGTGGTGGCGCATGCCTGTAGTCCCAGCTACTCTGGAGGCTGAGGCAGAAGGATCACTTGAGCCTGGGAAGTGGAGGGTGTAGTGAGCTGAGATTGCACCATTGCACTTCAATCTGAGTGACATAGTGAGACCCTGTCTCAAAAAAAAAAAAAAAATCTACAACAAGGTATATCGCTGCAAAATTTTAGAAGACGGGGGGCAAATACCGGAAAACACTTTCAGAGACAAGTAACAGTACACAGACAAAGAACCAAGAATCTGAATGACGGTGGACTTTTTTGTATCAACTCCTGAGCTAGAAGACAATGAAGCAATGCTTTCAAAATTTCTGGAGAGAAGTGACTTCTATCCTAGGATTCTGTTCCCAATTCAAAAATCACATAAGCGTGAAGGTAGAATATAGACTTGGTAGGATATACGAGATTTCAAGAACTTTGCCTCACAAGAAATCACTAAAAAAGTTACTACAGGAACACTGGATGAGGAAGAAATGAAATGCCAAAAACAAATGATGTGGCATGGACATCTCTTCAGGAAGAAAGAATGGATCCTGACATGTCTGAATAGGTCAAGAGGAGACTGAAACAACTAGATAGAATTTGGGTGTGAAGGTGTAACAAGTTCACAGAAAGTTAAGTGTGTGCATGTACACACACATACACACCCCTCACAAACCCGGGACAACTATGAGCTCCAGAGAATGCAAAATATTGTGCATGAAAGAAAAAGTAAGCATAGTAGACTGTGTGACTTGACTATAAATAGCATTTGCAAGCATAATTATGTAAACACTGACTACTGCTATAACCAAATTACATTGTACATGTACTGATATTGAGAGGATGGCAGGACGAGCGATGTGCCTGAATGAAATAGCTGTAGAATGGCTGGGGGTGGGGGAAGGTATGAGAACAGAGTTGTCATCCTCCACAAAAGGGAGTCAATAGATAATGCCTAAAACGGAAGACTCAAAGGAAGAGGATCGCCAGCATGCTATTTGGAGCTATGAAAGGAATTACCAAGAATGTGCTGCATGAGGGGCTGGGGGTTGCCTTTGGGGAGTGGAAAATGCTAAGGACGCACTGCAGTTTTTCATAAAAAGCCTTGTAGAACAATTTGACTTTAAAATGTGTGCGTATATAATTTAGTCAGAAGAAAAACCAAATTAGAAAACGAAGAGGATGTGGATCCCTAAGAGCAGTTTACAGAGCCAGGATAGGGCTGAGAGAGAGGGTAGATCGTTCAGACGTGAGTGATTCTCTGCATGCAGTAATTCTCTGCTGCAGGTGGATGGGAATTTTCAGTGACACTTTTGTCCTCTGAGAGATATGCAGATACCTCGCTTTTGAGAACTTGTCACTTCGGTTGGAAAATAACCACTCTCCAATTATGCTACTGCTTTATGGCTTTGAAAAAGTAGGAAGTATATGAGTATGTTTCTAGGGCAGGAAATATGGATAATAATTAGAGTTAATGAATAAAGCTTCCAATGTTAGCCAGGGTAGCATGAGAATTAATTATAAATTTGATTAAAGAGATTAGAGTTCATTAAAAGTTAAGTGTTCTGCTTCCTCATGTTTTGATCTCAGGTTAGTGAATGAGGTTCGCTGTTGTGGAGTGTGCTCTACTCGAGATCCCCGAGCTAAAACTAAATCAGGTTAAGTACATACTTTCCTTCCCTCCCAAACTCCCAACCTAGGAGTCATGCATACTTTCCATGCACATGCAGGGGATGAGATCTCTTTAATCCTTACCGCTTTTCCCTCAGGCCTGCCACTCTCACTGAATTCTGTGAATTTTTAATTAACCTGGAGTTGATGCTGTATTTGCGGTTATATATTCTCAAAGATTCAAATGATTTTTCAGCTCCCATTTGAATGGCTCTTCTAACAAGGCCTGAAATAAAGCTGTGTGAAAAATGAAAGTCCAAAAGAGTGCTCACTTTAGAAAAATCAAAATAAGCAAATATCATAGTTAATATTGACAAAAACAAGAGCTAGGGAACAAAACCAGTTTTTAGTATTGTGCTGGTGATTTCTGTGTGCCCCACCATGCACTCATTCTCAGTGTTTCCCCATCCCTTGTGCCCCAGGGGTTGAACCTTCCTTGGCTGCTTCTCTTGGGCTCCTTGGCCCTTTGCCTTCTGGTTGGGGGCTTAGATTCAGTGGGTGGTGGCAGAGGTGGGGAAGCTGGGTAGCCAGTGGCTGCCTCTTTGGTTACAGGTTACAACTCCACTTGTTCTGGCCCCAAGCTCTCTCTGGGATCCAGTAACATTGCTCCTTTCTTCTGCCCCTTCAGGCCCAAGGCGGTAACAGCTTCCCACATATACAAGTCACCATCCTTTGTTGGTTCCATTAAACCCATCTGAAGAGTTGTTTAATGAAATATTCTTCAATGAAACTTTCAGAATGTGCCAGCTGCTTTCTGCCAAGACCTTGAACTGATCTGAATCAGGTTTTTGGCCACATCATCTATGTGTCTCCCTGTCTCCTATGTGTCTCCCTGTCTCTCCCACCAACTTACAAATCTCTGAGGGCAATATATCTGACTTACCATAGTTGTGTCCCCAGTGTTTAGAACATCGCCTGGTCTACTACAAGCATTCAATATTTGCTTGATGGATGAAACAGTGTACCCATTGGTGAATTCCTAGATGTGGTGCTTTATTTTTGAGGAAAAGTTGAGGTTATCTAACATCCAGACCGGAAGACATGAGTGGAAATGGTATAGTTTGGGACACAGGCATGTGCCTCTGTCTGTGGTTGGCAGTCATTAACGTGTTTGGGTCAAGCTCCCTCCTTCACCCCACACAAATCTCCATTAGAGGCTTATAAAAGCAACTGTTTCAGAAACCATTTCATCGGAAGAACTGGATACAGAGGCTCATGTGCACAAAACATGGCGTGGGTTTGGACACCAAGTCTATCATTTAGACACTTTTGGCCATTAACAGCATATTTAATTTCCAGAGGCTTAAAAAATAAAGATTATTATTATCTCATGTAATAAAAGTCCTGGAGGTTGGGGTGCTTCTTCTCTTTTGTCCTTTCCACCCCTCCCCAATCTCTCCAGTATGGCCACAAGATGGTGGCCACTGCCCCAGGCACAATCTTCACACAAGTCCACCGGAAGGCAGGAAAGGAGGCTCTTTTTGCTTGTTTCATTTTAATAGAGAGTCCTTCAGCAGACACACCCTCATGTCCATTGGCTTTGATTGGCTCTCATGCCCATCACCTAGCTAGCTGCAAGACAGGCTAGGGAAGACAGTCTCTGTTTTTCGTTTTTTTGACAGTGTCTCGCTCTGTCACCCAGGCCGGAGTACAGTGGCGCAATCTCGGCTCACTGCATCCTTTGCCTCCCAGGTTCAAGCGATTCTCCTACCTCAGCGTCCCAAGTAGCTGGAACTACAGGCATGCACCACCATACTTGGCTAATTTTTGTATTTTTAGTAGAGACAGGGTTTCACCACATTGGCCAGGCTGGTCTCGAACTCTTGACCTCAAGTGATCCTCCTGCCTTAGCCTCCCACAGTGCTGGGATTACAGGTGTGAGCCACTGCACCTGGCCAAGTATCTGGTGCTTTCAGCCTCTACAGTGAGAAGTTATCTCCATCAGTGCTTTAGACTGAGTGTTTTTGTCCCCCACATTTATATAACGAAGCTCTTACCCACAAGGTGATGGTATTAGTAAATGGGGCCTTTGGGAAGTGATTCAGTCATGAAAATAGAGCCCTATCAATGGGATTAGTGCCTTATAAGAGGAGACACAGAGCTTGCTCTCTCTCTGGCCTCTGCCATGTGAGGATACAATGAGAAGAAGGCCATCCATAAGCCAGGAAATGGGTCCTCACCAGACATTGAATCTGCTGACACCTTGATCTTGAATCTGCTGACACCTTGATCTTGGACTTCACAGCCTCCAGAACTGTGATGAATAAATGTCTGTGGTATAAGCCACACAGTTCATGGTAATTTGTTATAGCAGCCTGAACAGGCTAAGACAACCAGCAAGGAAGAAGGAGTAGAAGAAAAGCTGTTGGATGAACAACCAACAGTGTCAGCAACATAAACCAAATAAGCAGATGAGAAGAATGCCACAATTGCTGAGGCTTCCACACATGCTCGATGGAGAAAGTTACTTTTTAGCTAAACTTACGTGCATTCTTCATGTGGGTTGATTTATTTGAATAGAGAAACTCCAGGAGAAACCATGGTGACGTCAGTCTGTCCCTCTGTAAGATGGAAATAATGATGTTGACAGCTGTTTCACAGTGAAATGTAGGTTACAAGTAAATATTTATAAAGGCATTATGAGATCCAAAGATAAAAGCTGTCATGGCACTAAAAATACATACACACCCTCACACCTGACACTGTTCTTTCTTCTCAGTTGTATTTTCATCACCATCAAGAGTATATTCACAAAGACCTTCACATTTCACACAACGCTCTTGCACACACTGCCCTAGTTAATTATCTCGAACACACCCGGAATGGTTCTTATGACGATGTGTTCGTCTTGCTGATGAAAAGAGCAGCTAGGTAAGGAAGCTGGGAATTGAACCCAGGTCCTCTCACTATTAAACCTGTGGGGTTTTTCTCAGTGCCTTTCTAAGCAGGCAAGTAACGCAAAGGTAGGACATAACCATCAGACAATGGGGAGTATGAGGACATGAAGACCCGGAGACAAAGATATTCAACACAGATTCAGATCCAATTTTTAAAAACTGCTCTGTTGATGCCTTCCAAAATTATAAATACACATGTCCTTTGACTCAGCAATTCCACTTCCAGGAATTTATCCTACAGGTACACTCATATATGTGCAAAACAACCCAGTGGTCATCGATTGGAGACTGGTTAATTAAATGTTGGTATGTCTGTACAAAGGATTAGTATGCAGCTATTTAAAAGGGCATAGCTATTATCATGCTAATATGAATCTATCTTCAAGATATATAATAAAGTGAAAAGAACATTTGTGCATACCAGTACATATTTTCTTGCACGTTCGTGAAATATCTTTAAGAAAATACAGGAAACTAGTAACATTGACTGAATCCAGGAAGGGGAACCAGGAAGCTTTTTGCAAATATCCTTTTGTAAGTATTGATTTTTGAAACATATTAATGCATTTCTTATTTTTAATCATTAACTAAAATGCTACGTAATTAAAAAAAAAAAAAACTCAGTGGGGGCAGTTTGGTCTGCTGTTCTGTGACCTCTTCCCTGGGGCCCAGTCTACGTCACAGCCACCGTTCAATCTTTCCACCCTCATGCTGGCCTGGCATGCCACTGGGCTCATTCAGTGTGTAATTTGTTGACTCAGATCATTTCATTCTTTTAGCTTTGTGGGTCAGTACTTGAGGCTGTTCAGGCCCAACACTGGACTCATTATCTGCTCAGAGCTGCTGCTCCTCCTGGGCTCTCTCTGAATGGTGTTCCCACCCTCCCTGCCATCCAAGGTCAAAGCCCAGTTTCCTCCGGCCTTTCTCTATCTCACTTTACTCGCTCTCTCTACCCGGTCCCTGGGCCCCAGCACACCCACACGAATTCCTTGTCTGTCATCCATGGAGTTCTGCCCAGTCTGCTTCGTGAGCACCACTGGAACTATCCTTCTCACCCCTCCTGCTCCAGAGGAGTGTCTCATTATCTTTCACCTATGCCACTGCTGTGGCCTCCTTGCTCACCTGCCTGTCACCCCTTTTTCCCACCTTAGACCACCCTGCCTCCTTCCTCCAGGACCACCGGAAGACACAAATCTCATCCTGTCATTTCTCTGTTGAGAAGTCCATAGACTCCCCCATCAAGAGTTGGGCTCCTTTAGAATGACACGCGTGGTCTTTCACAGCCGGTTGCCTTCCCCTCGCCTACCACCCCCATGCCAACCTCCATGTATCCCTCCTGGCACTGCTTCTCCACTGTTGGTGCACAGCAGATGGGCGGAGCCCTCCTGTGGGGCTTGAAACTTACACAAAATGAATGCAAAACTCCTTAATACAGAAATCACACATGAAATTGAACGTGCATTTACAACAAAAACTTGTAACAAGTTATACATTTTTTAAAGCCTTGGGATACCCAGAAAATAAGAGAACATTTTCATTAATTAACTATGTGATACCTCTATGCTACAGCCTCTGATAACCTTGTTATGTGGCACTGATTTTTATTGCCTTTTCTACAGAGAACAGAAGAGAATGCCATCTTTCCTGTAGCATGGTTGATTGAAAATCCCTTTTATTATTGATAGTTAAGTTTCCTTTTCACAACTCACTATTAGTCATGCATGCCGGGAAGCAATCCCTATGTTGGTGGAGATGTGTCAAACGTGCGGCCTCATGTGCAGATGAATTCACCATCTATACAGCATGCCACATGCTTAGGCTCCACAGACACAAGCATTCCAGTCAATCTGATTTCATGCAATTCCCATTAAAAACGAAAAGGTCTGTATGGTATGTTTTTAATGGTATTGGCGGCATTTGTTCCAGGTGGTCAATTCGATTTTGTGCAATTCTCATCAGAAAGGAAAAAGACTGCATGATGTGTTTGTAAAGTATCGACTGTGTTTGTTTCAGGTGGTCAGTGACACCATCTGGTGCTGGGAGGAAGTCCAGCCCAGCAGCAGAGGTGGTGTTCCCAAAGGGAGACAACAGTTGACTGGCAAGCAGCTAGCAAGGGTCTCCTGGCCCTGGAAAAGCTGCCTTGCCTGAGAATGCAGCATGGCCCCAGGCGAGCTCCCTGCTGGAGCCTCTGCTTTCTTACCTGTAAAAAGCAGATGAGGACACTTAGCCGCCAGTGCTCCGTGACATTCAGTGACAGAGCATATGCACAGCATCTGTCCCAGGGCAGCCCCTTGCTCCTGACACTCTTCTCTTCAACCTTCCCCACAGCTCGGGGAATCACAGTGACAAAGAGTCCAGGTGGGCTGTCCTCACCACAGCATTGGCTACGCTCATTCTAGGTCTACCCCCCAGCCCACCTGCCCGGCCTGGCTTATCCAGGCTATGTCCCAAGGTACGGCAAAGACAGGACTGTGACAGAGTGCTCCAGCCTTCCCCGTGCTCAGCAAAATCCCTGCAAGAGAGAAGCCCCTCAACCTAATTTGCAGGGAGCCTTCAGCCTTCCATGGAAGTGTTGATAGGCCTCCCAGGGCTTCTGCCTTATGAAATGAAGACAGTAATTCACAAGTTTGACCCAAGTCTTGTGCCACAAATGGGCAAATCAGAAAGCTGAAAAAAAAAAAAAAAAAAAGGAAATCCCTCAACCACCTACCTTGCTAGATTCCAAAAGCCATATATTTGGTGTTCAGAATAATCTCGAGAGATTAGTCCAACTCATTTGGTTTTCAGGTGAATAAACTAATCTATACCTACAACCAAAATTAAACTCTGATAAGTGTTATTTGTATAGGACCCTGTGCTTCTTTGGGGACAATTATTATTTGCTACAAAGATCAAGTAGTTTCGAATCTCCCATATAGTAACTATGCATGTAATAGGAACCTTCTAGAGAAATGTCTGAGCCCAACAGGTGGCTTGAGCATACCAGGTCCTCAGGCAGGTCAGCGGGGGACTTATTTTGGCTTTGTGGGTGTGGCTGCCACTTGCTACAACACCTTGAGAACCCATCAAGTTCCCCAGCAGGGCAGTCACCCTGTCTACCTGTTTCTGACACACCCAAGAACAGGAGCCTAGAATATGGACAAAAGTAATTCACTATTGGAAAAGACACTGGGAAAAAGAGAAATGCCTGTGGTGAAGACCCAGCACAAGATTCCACCAAGTGACGAGGGGCTCAGGCCGGATGTCCCCAGCACCACGTGGCAATCTGGCTTGGCCTCAGTGGCAGATACAGTCACATGAGGCAGAAATGGCAGCATCCTTGCCAGGGGCCCTATCTGGTGTCTTTGCAAGAAAAATGGGCAAAGGAGACCTCAGAAACATCTTGGTGGCGTCTCTTCCTATCCAATCAGCCCCAGAGCTGGGAAGAGGCCCCGCAAGCAGGCTGCACGAAGGTTGGAAGAATGTGGCCTGCTAAGCCTTGGAGTAAACCCAATTCCTGGATTGGTCGGGGTCTGCAGGGTTTGGGCCCCTTTCCTATAAGTGGAGTGAAGGGAGGGTGATGGGTGATGGCTGGTGTGTGTCGAGTCTTCCAGGACAGACTCCTCCAAACCTGCCTGCTATGGCTGGCCCTCGCAGGTGTGAGCCACCACTTCCCACTGGCCTGCCCTCCAGCCTCGGCCTTCCTCTGTGTGCATAAGCCCCTGTTTCTTCTCCCGGGCAGAGAAGGCTTAGTTCTCGCTGATTTCTGCCTTTTCTTCCTCCTGCCTTGTTTAAACAAGGATGGTTCTCCATCCCATCAATCCAGAGAAAGTCATGCACTAATTACTGGAGCAGTGAAATAGGGCAGTAAGGACCTCAGGGGGTATAAAATATTGGCCCTATTCTTTAGGAGCTTTATTGGGGTCAAAGATTTTAAATAACAACGCCGGGGGTAAGGCTGAGTCACATGTGTGGTGAAATAGCTTTGCCACACTAGCCCCCAGAGCCGTTCCACAAGGACAATCCACGATTTGCAGGAGGGCAGCTCCATCTGGTTGAAAGCATTGAACTAGGAGGCAGAAGACACTGACACTAATGAGGCTGCTCGACTGGTCGTGTGAGCATGGGTGAGTCACCCTGCCCAGTCATCTCACCTGCAGCCTGCAGGAGTCTCTGCTGTGGGGATTACTGGTCTGGGTGGTCAAGAGGCCTGAGAGTTCTTCCTTGCTCACCGCCAACAATAGCATCCTGAATGCTTCCTTAGCCTGCACCTCCATAAAATCATAGTGTGATGGTTTGTAAGGCTTTCCAGCTCCGGAACTCTAGGACCTTTGAATGAGGTAATGGATAGGAAAGCTCTAAACCAATGCATGCTTGCAGGGCATTATTGTGTTATTACTACCTCTGGCAATAAAGATTCCATAAAGGAATTGGAATTTGAACCTGGCCTTGAAGGAAGGAAGAGTAGAGCTTGGATGATGGTACAGTGTGCAAAGAGCATGACGCACAAGCTGGGAAAAGCGAGGGGGAAAAGGAGAGGGGGCAAGCAGAGACTCTGGCTAGGGACAGACTGGTGGAACTTAGATGGCCATGATGGGAGACTCAGGGTCATTCATCCATGCATCCTCTGGGGACAGGGGCTCAGGTAGGCGGCAACATCCTGGAAATACCTCAGGGGCCTGAGCTAAGGCCGCACAGGCCCCATCTCCTGTGACTATGCCCTTCCCACAAGTCCGTGAGCACCATAGCCTGCCCTCACTGTGAAAGGAACCAGCAAGGAGGCTGAAATCCAGCACCACTCCCCCTTCCAAAAGGAAGTCTGTCAAGGGATTGCGATTTTTTGGTTGGCTGTACTGGAGAGTCTTATCTTCCCGTTGAGCTCTGATCTGAGTATGCCTAAGGCTCCTTCTTTCTGGGGCTTTGGAAACGCCTTCTTTGAACAGGGAGCCGGCCATGGCATAAATGATGACTTTTATGAAAGTCAATTTTTAAGTCTTTGGCACACAGGACTGAACACTTCATAGGACTCATTGGCACTAAGGAAGTCACAGACTGCATAGCTAACATTGCATCTGAAGTTGTCTCTGCAAGGGGAAGCTGTCTTTGGCGTGGGAGGTAGCCACGTTTAATTATCATTCACAGACACTCCTCAACACTGTTCCTGGATGCCTCAGCTATTATTCTGGTGGCTTCTAAAATAAAGTCTGGTGATTATTTTGTGTGAGTGTGTGGATGGCCTGCAAGGACACCTGTCTTGTTTTTGCGGCATTGGTTTATCTAAAGAAAATTGCAGAGCTCAACAGGAAGGGAAAGGCTCTTCTCCTCTGGAGCCGAGAGGATCCTTGGTGGAGAGAAACAATAGGGACTGGGCTTGGGTGAGTCTGGTGCATCTCTAGGCAGGCACCACTCGCCCTGTATTGTCCCCACACAGGGCCCAGTCTTTAGGGTGTCATCCCTGGAGAGGAAACACCACCGCTGTCACTCTTCCCAAGATTTTTCAGGCCTCATGTGCTCATCCTCCTGGGGCTGAGCCGTGCAAGCTGCAGATGGCCTTGTGCAGAATCGCTCAGGGAACACACGCATAGTTTCTGCCTGCTGGGGAAGAGAGAGGCAGGATCTGAATGGACTCAGCCTCTTTAGGCCACCTCTCCCTGATGTCTGCCCACAGTTGAAGCTGGCCTTGCACAAAGGGGCCACCAGTCTCAGGTGGTGACGCAGTAGAGTAGGTGGGTGAGAGTCAGCACACACACAGGAGTAAAAATAGGAAGAAGTGCATTGCTAGCCAGGGCGACTTGGCTATACCAGGATGCAAATGATCGTATAGTGATGCTGCCAGGGTTATCAAAGCAGAGAGAGAGGCAGACTTTAGACACCAGCACCAAGCTCCCTCCTCCCCAAGGACAGTAGTTTAAAAAACATCTCTCGTGATGTCATCCTTACTTAAAACCAGCGTAGAAACACAGTGAAAATGGTTTCAATGAAAAACACATGATGGTGGAAAACAAGAGTTCTGAGTCGCAGTAACACAGCTCCTGCCCCCTCCAAACTGAGGACTAACAAGGACATGCAAAAGGAGGAAAAAGGCCCAAGAGCAGCACAGAACTCCGTCTGTCACTTGGCGTCAAGCATCTGGGTAAGAGAATCTGAGATCTTGTCATTAGAGACATGCCGAATTCTTAAGCTAGGTGAAACCTAAATCCTGTAAGAACAGCCTCGGAAGGGGTCGTGGTGTGTGCAAGCCTCATTATGAAATAGCCAAAACCAGCCAGTTTTATGAGCATTTATTTGCTAACTCGGGGGATGTAAGAAAAGCAGATCTCTGTGAGTGTTTCATAGGATCCCAGTGCCAGGAAAAGCCTTCAACACGCCATGTCATCTGTCCCTCCCCCAGGGCCTTCAGCCACAGCCAGAGCAAGGGACCGACTGCCACTCAGAGGCCAAACCCTTCCCTGTCTCCCTCTGCCTGCCGCCCACTCTGTGCACTGCTCCCACACTGGAAATTTCTACCCTCTGAATAATCCGATTAAGTTGTATCCAGCCAGCCATTGCCAAAGTGAAAGCATATTGCCTGGGAGGAACTGAATGAATGAATCCATTGGAAGCCACCAATGCACAGGCGCAAGTCAGTTTGTTGGAATGGCTGGGCTTGGAATGGGGAGTACAGGGCTGCCCTGGGGCCCTGGACTCGGAATGGGAAGTTGCTGACTAGGGGAGGAAGGGAAAGGCCTGGCACTGCCACCAACAGTGCCAGAGTGGGTGCACAGGATGCTAGTGACAGCTGGGACTGGGCGCTGCTAATGAGGAAGAGAAGAATGTGCTGAAAACAGACTCACTTACTTTACAATTTTGCCTAGAGCCAGGCCTGCATTTAACTGTCCCAGAAATGAACCTGTCAGCAAACCAGGGAAGGGCAGTTTGTGATTTGCTGGGGTTTGCAAAAGCCCAGGTGGCTGCGGCTAGACCTTTTGCCCTGCAGGTCACCTTCCCTCTCAGGTGCTTGGGTGGGACACTCAGCTGGAGCAGCCAAGAGCCCCGGGTTTCTGACTCAAGGTTAGGAAAGACCATTTCAGCCAGAATTCCACCGTCTCGGCTGTCTGAGCAATTCAGCACATTCCTGAAGATCTAAAGGCCTCTGTAGTTACTACATTTTAGGACTTGCTCAGACCTCAGTGGGCCTTTTGCTGTTTAGAATTCTACTGATTTATTTCTTTATGTTCTTTTTAATTTTTTTTTTTTTTTTTTTTTTTTAGAGGAAGGGAAGAAGCCATCTGTCAGTAGCTCATGCTACAAGCAAGGGAGGCTGGGCTCCTTCTTGCTCTCTTAGAACTCCCTCACATGCATTCTCAGCACCCCAACTAAAGCCCTGATTTCATTCTCTTTTTAACATAAAGACTTGTCCCCAGGAGAGTTTCAAGAAGCTAAAGCAAAACAAAGCAAAACCAAAAGAAAGCAAAACTCTCCTAAATGTGCAGTGGCCTACCTGAACTCTGGGCCTGACTGTCCTACTTTTGAGCTGTGTGGCACCCTTCAGGCTGGCTAGCCTCTCTGGTTTCATTTCCCTCATATATAAAATAACCGAGTTCACCAGATACACTCTAAAGTTTCTAAAGCATTGACATTTTTTGATCTCAAGGTCTGGGGAATGCCATCACTTCTGACCACTGACCACTTCCAAATAACAGTGAGGTCTGTCCCCAAAGGAACTGAAAATAACTTCCAGAATTGCGTTGTTCTTTCCGTTCAAAGCACCCAAAGTCTGGAGAGCAACCCGACATGTCTCCTAACAGTATACAATTTACATAATCTTTACAAATCTTCTCATCACTGCAATATGAATCTACAAATATAGCAGCTACTAAGCCACAGTCAGGGAGGAAAGCAGCTGCAGTCCCTCCATGAACACAAAGGAAGGAGGAGAAAAAGCTAAAAAAAGGAGGTTTAGAAATCCCTCCAGAAGGTTGCTTGCAAAAGGGAAAAAGTACACAAGAAAGTTTTCCTCTAACTTACCTCTGAAACAGACTAGGATGAATGGATGCTTCCCCCACAAGGAAGAGAGGTAGACAGTTTTTGCATAACTTTATCCTTTCATCATGGGAACGTGTGGTATAACCAGTGCCAACAAACAGGATACCAAGGAGGACGCTCTATACGTTTATTTCTCCCATTCCTGATCTATTAATAGCTTCCGTGTGTGCTTTAGGATACACCTTGCTTATAGATTAGTTATGTATAAAGTATAAAGAGACTGCCTGGACTCAATGTGATAAATCTCTGAATATGAGAAGAAAAAAATTGTGTACAAAACAGCAAACGTAAGTTGTGGGGAGTCTTGTCTAATGGGACCAGCAAATGTTTCAGCCAAGACATTGATCATACAAAGCCTTGATGACAAATGCTGGATCTTAATGGGTCTTCCCTCCAGGAAGAACTAATTCAATCAGAGGAAATAAAAATGGATCACACTTGTTTCTTCTCTCAAGTTTACAGTGTTAACTGGCAGCTCCAGGGATGAGCCCAAAATAATTCCACACATAGCTGTAACAAAGTAGACAGCACCCTGTAACAATTGGGTCTCTACTTCTTATCACTATGGACATGGACATCTTAGACCACAGTATTATAGGCATTTGCTCCCTAAACTCACTCCTGATGCTCAGAACAGTTTTTGTTGAGGCGACTGCAAACATGGCGGGAACAGCACAGCGGACCGTGATTAATGGTGTGAGGCACAGTCTAATTCCTTCATTAACATTTTGAGTTCCAAGGCAGAGGTTTGAAAGTGTTTGTAGTCAAAGAAATCCTTCTTCAAACAAAGTCTAATGCAGAAATCCAGTACATCAAACAGAAGAGTGAAGGCGCCCTGTTTGAGGGGATCATGGTGAAAAAGATGGGGGTGGGATGGAGGGGTGGGGAGCTCTACTTAAAATGAGTTGCTTCCCTAGGGGCACCTCGGCAGCCCCTGAGATTCTAAGGAACAGTTTAAGAACCTCTGATGGGAGGGGTTTATCACTTCTGTGCACGATGCTTTGGAATGTTAACTAAAAATATCACAAATTTATAAATTGTGAGAAGGAGAGGAGATTTTATTTCTTGTAAAGGGTTACAGCCTGCAAGGTGGCCATCCTGCAGGCTCAGAAGTGTGCCTCTGGCCAAGACCGGAGTCAGGCATGTCGAAGGAGGAGGGGCTGGGACAGAAGCTTCATGCTGGACAGGGTGGCTAAACATACGTATTCAACAGGTTACAGGAGGAACTACGAATATTCATGAAGGTAGTCCCGACACATGCATATTGAACAAACATGCATGTAACATACAACCCAGGTTCACTTTGGGGTGGAGATTTAACATTTAAATGTATTAAATTTAGGCCCCATACCTCAAAAGGTCTTTTCAGGACATGAAGGCGCATGAATGTACTTTCTGCAAACCAGCCAGAACCAGTCCATGGCCGGTGGTCTCTTATCAGGAGAAAGTTACTGGAGTCAGTCTCTCATCCAATCAAAGCTATAGTTATGGCTGGTGGAACAGGGGTCAGTTACTCAGCGTCGGTGAGCTGGGTGAGTTGTAATTGTTTTAATCTTGCTTATCTTGAGGGCAGTGCTTGTTTAGCTGCTGGAGAAAAGGAAAAACCTTGTGGCAGTTAGAACCTAGTTTATTCTTTAAATGTTGTGTGTGTGACTTAACCCTTGGCTTGGCATGGCCTTAGGTCTTGTTTATAATTTGGTGTCTTATGGCCACAAAGAGTTCATTCTGTTGGTCTTATGATCTCTATTTTAACATTAATGCTGGTCGGTTTTTGTGTTTAAAGAGAAAAAAGGTGGGGGTGTAACAAGGTATGTTTGACCTCCTGTCCCTTCATGGCTAGGAACTCAGTTTTAAGGTTTTCCTGGGATCCCTTCGGCCACAAGGGGATCCATTTTGTTGGTGGAGGAGCTTAGCATCTTATTTTTAGTTTACAGGAGGGAGCAAAAAATCCTGATACTGGCTTTGACTTGCTTTTGTTGGAAAGCTGAGAACCAACCAGGCTATTTTTTTTTTTATTTAATAAACCCACTGGAACATGCATACATATGCACATACAAAAGCAACATTTTAAAGACATGTCACAGATGGACTTCAGTCGGAGTCCCCCTAAAACTCATTTGAATTTGTATTAAGCCCAACTTGGAGGAAGGGTAGGGATGCGATTATAATGCAGTGATAGGCCAACACGGACTCACACCAGTGGATGAGAACCTCTTGTTAAATTTCCAGGAATTTTCCAAGGTGATTTTTAAACACAGCCATTATTAAAAATTAAACTCTGTATCCAGCAATTGCACTCTTTGGTATTTACCCAAATGAGTTGAAAACTTATGTCCACATAACAACTTATAATACACACAGATGTTTATAGTAGCTTCATTTATAAATGCCAAAATCTGGAAGTAACCAAAATGTAGGTGAATGGATACATAAATTGTGGTATATCCAGGCAGTGGAATAGTATTCAGCATTAAGGAGAAATGAGCTACCAAGCCATGAAAAGACATGGAGGAATATTAAGTGTATATTACTAAGTGAAAGAAAAAGCCAGCCGGGTGTGTTGACTCACGCCTGTAATCCCAGCACTTTGGGAGACTGAGACAGGCAGATCACGAGGTCAAGAGATCAAGACCATCCTGGCCAACATGGTGAAACTCTGTCTCTACTAAAAATACAAAAATTAGCCAGGTGTGGTGGCACATGTCTGTAGTCCCAGCTACAGCTACTCGGGAGGCTGAGGCAGGAGAATCACTTGAACCAGAAGGCAGAGGTTGCAGTGAGTGGAGATCCTGCCATTGCACTCCAGCCTGGCGACAGAGTGAGACTCCGTTAAAAAGAGAAAGAAAGAGAGAGAGAGAGAAGGAAGGAAGGAAGGAAGGAAGGAAAGAAAGAAAGAAAGAAAGAAAGAAGACAGAGAAAGAAAGAAAGAGGCAATCTAAAAAGACTACAAACTATATGATTGTAACTATACGACCTTCTGAAAGAAGAAAAATTATAGAGATAATTAAAAGATCAGTGGTTCCCAGGGTTTGGGGGAGGAAGGAATGAAAAGGCAGAGCACAGACTTTTAGGGTGGTGAAAGTATCCTTTATGATACTATAATGGTGGATACATATCATTATATATTTATCAAAACCCATAAAATGTACAAGACCAAGAGTGAATACTAATATAAACTATGGACTTTGGATGATAATCATGAGTCCGTGTAGGTTTATCAGTTGTAACAAATGTATTGCATGGTGTAGGATATTGGTAGTGGGGTAGAAGGAGCTGTGGGAGAAGATGCAGGGGATATATGGGAACTCTGCACTTTCTGCTCAGTTTTGCTGTAAACCTAAAACTGTTCTAAAAAATAAAGTCTATTAAAAATAAACTGTATAAGCTTTAATTAAATAACATATTAAAAGCAGAGGTAATTGATATTCAAAATGGATGACCTCCTAACTGTTTTATGATATATTACTATTATCTATACTCTTATTTCTATCTATTGTATCTGTATAAAGGCGTTATTATACAATGGTGTACCTCCATGTAACTCTTCCCAACTCCGTGTTAAGTGACCTCAATTTGGTAGCTTGAAATCAACTTGGCCATAGCTGGTAGTGTTTGCAGTATAGAAGTAGGCAACCACTACATAACAGCACTCTTACCCCCAAGACAGCTGACTATTTTTAAAATTATTATTAATATTTTTCACATTCAAGGTCTTGCTCTGCTCCCCAGGCTGAAGTGCAGTGATGTGATCATAGCTCATTATAACCTCGAACTCTTGGGCTCAAGCAATCCTCCTGCCCAGCCCCTCAAGTATCTAAGATTACAGGTACACATTACAACATCCATTTTGTTGTTGTTGTTTTGTACAGACATGGTCCCACTATGTTGCCCAGACTGGTCTTGGCCTCCCAGAGCGTTAGAGGCATGAGCTGAGAAGCCCAGCCCAGAGCTGGTTGTTGAACATCTGTGGCACACCACTAATAGTGGGTACAGTTGTTGGACTCACGTTTAGGATCAGTAACATATATATACCTGAGAATGTCAATCAAAATATGGCTTTTGGAAACATTATGGAAGCATAGATCTTCACATATGATTAATTTAAGGTTTACTCTGAAGTCATCGAGAGACCTCTTTAGAATGGTTCCAAGAATTCCCTCTTCTGAAAGCCAGGAACTCCAACCAATCTAAAGAATTAAACCACTCAAATTTGAAGAAGACAAATATGCCTCAGGAGCAGCTCTCTTGCTATCAAAATCACTCAGATCACGTTCTGAGTGATAGATCCTAATTGCTGAACTGTTTACTGTAATTAAGTCTGTCAACATGGTTTTCTCCTGATGAAAATAAAGTTTGGTATATTATGTCTTTTGCAAAAGGTGTCTCTTATCTCCTTTAACTTGTAAATCTATGAGTCAGTAAGACTTCTCTTCAAAACCTGATTTTTCTTCCCTCCTCATGGATATAAAGAACTTAAAAAAATCAAATTAATATTGCCCACAAGAAAGAAGTTGGTTGCAAGCACCATTATTTTATGCAAACACTGTTATATCCTGCTATATCTCATCAAGAATATTTGTGTGTCTGAGGAACGTGTAGATCTTTTACCAGCCTTTGTTTCCATCGATGAAGTATGCAAGTTTGAAATAGATTCCAATCTGTCAATGCTTCTTTTGAGTCTATATTGTGGTGCTACTGTACAAACCAAACATGGAGGAACAGTTTTGATATAGAGGCAATCTCACTTGTAATTGGTGTTAGCACAACTGTTTGCTTTTAGCCCAACGACTCTCAGCACTGTCTGCCTGTTAGCATCAGTGGATAGGGGAAGGAGAGCTTTAAAAAAAAATACTGAAGCTCAGGTCCCAACACCAGGGATTCTGACTTAATTGGTCTTAAGAGGGTTGAGGGGATCAATAAGTTGTGAAAGCTTCCCAGGTGATTCTAATATATAGCCATGATGAAGACCTACTAGTTGAACCTATCTAAAAATCATCTGATGCAGTTGATGTGAATTTGTTATTTGTCGACCTGAGACATAGGGGAACATGCCAAGTCAAATAAAAAACAAATCAATCATCCTTGATTATGGCATGATTTCAATGTCTTTTGGTTAGTTTAAAAAAATTGTGCTTCAGCATCAATAATATCACATAAAATCACCCTCTCTGTTGGGCAACTTCTAACGTTAAAAGGTAAGTTCTATAAAGTCAGTTCAGTTATATCGCACTGAGGGTCCACTCTGCGGCCAGTGAGCGAGCGGTGGAAGGTGCCGGCACCACCATGTTCCAGGCTGCTTTGTGGTTAGGCTTCATTCTGCTTCCTCTCCTGGCACTGCCTTGCATCTGACCCATTTTCTAAGCCAGATCTCTCAGTCTCCTGCCAATTCTGTGAGCCTCATATCCTTGTGAAAAAATCCTTCCCGTCACCCCACCCTGCTTCTTTTGGCTTAAAATAGTCAGAAGCACTTTTTGTTCCTTGCAAGAGAAAGATTCCTAACTGATACTTTGTCATACCCCTAAAGGAAACAGAAACCAGTGGCCAGTTTTCAAAAAGAAACATTTCTGAACCTAAGAACATAAAAATTCAAGAAGAAAATAGTTGGGAGACTTGCCCTGCAAAAAAATAAATGTTGCAAAGTATACAGAAAAAGGAAATAGAATAGAACAGAGCATCTGAAAGCAGGCTCAGGCATATGGAGGCTCGGGCTATAACAGAGACGGCGTGATACATTGCAGAAAGGACAGGTTACTCAGCAAGCGGTGCTTGGAAAATTAATGCTCAGTGCGGGAGAAACTACATTACTTTCTGAGGTATGAAAAATCGAAATGCAAAATCAAAACTTTAAAACATTTGGAAGAAAATACAAGAAAATATAGGCCGGGCACAGTCGCTCACACGTGTAATCCCAGCACTTTGGGAGGCCGAGGTGGTCAGATCACTTAAGGTCAGGAGTTTGAGACCAGCCTGGCCAACATAGTAAAGCGCCGTCTCTACTAAAAATATAAAAATTAGCCAGTGTGGTGGCGAGCAGCTGTAGTCCTAGCTACTCAGGAGGCTGAGGCAGGAGAATTGCTTGAACCTGGGAGGCAGAGGTTGCAGTGAGCCAAGATCGTGCCACTGACCTCCAGCCTGGCTACAGAGCAAGACTTTGTCTCAAAAAAACAAAGAAAATCTCTTTATGCCATATAAATGTACCCAAAACTGAAAGGGAAAGACTGATGTATTTGACTACAATTAGGTAAACTTTATTTATTTATTCATTTTTATTTTTAGAGACAGAGTCTTGCTCTGTCACCCAGGCTGGAGTGCAGTGGTGTGACCGCAGCTCACTGCAGCCTCAAACCCTTGGGCTCAAGGGATTCTCCTGCCTCAGCCTCCTAAGTAGCTATGACTGCAGGGGTGCCCCACCATGCCATGCTAATGTTGTATTTTTTTATTATTTATTTATTTATTTATTTATTTATTTATTTATTTATTTATTTATTTTTGTAGTGACAGGGTCTCTCTTTGTTGCCCAGGCTGGTCTCAAATTCCTGGGTTTAAGTAATCCTCCTGCCTCGGCTTCCCAAAGTGCTGGGATTACAGGCATGAGCCATTGCACCTGGCCTCAAAATTTTTTATATGAAAAGCCACCATAAACAAAGTGAATAGGCAAGTCACCAGTTAGAAAAAGATTTGCAATTTAGATAACCAGAAAAGGATTAGAACCTAATATATGTAAAAAATTCATACAAATCAATAAGCTACAAACAGGCCAATAGAAAAAATGAGCAAGGGATATAAATGCATAAAACACAGAAAAGAAAGACTGAATTGCCTATGTATATGAAAACATGATTATTCACTAGTAATAAGAAAAATGAGTTATTTTAGTTTATACTCAAAAGTATTGATGAAGATGTGGAGAAATGAGAACTCACAAACTGCTGGCAGAAGCGTGAACTGGCTCAAGATTTTGAGAGACAATTTGGCAATAGTTGGTTAAGGGGAAGATGAGCATGTATCGTCTACCCGAGTAGTGTTGCTTTCATGGTTCATGCTAGAGAAACTCACACTTGGCCATGATGGCACATGTATAAAAGTGCTCATTGTAGCATTGCTTATATCAGAAGAAAAGGCAAAAATCAAAATGTCTATTAACAGTAAATGGGTAAATTATAGTATATTTATACAGTAGAATACTTATTACACAGGAGTAAAAAGTTAATTAACTAAAGCAGCACACTTCATCATGAATGAATGTCAAAAACATAATGTCAAGTGGGAGAAAAGCAAGTTGCAAAATTATATCGGTTAATCCAATTATTTAAAATTGGTATATTATGTCTTTTGCAAAAGGAGTCTGTTATCTCCTTTAACTCGTAAATCTATGAATCAGTAAGACTTCTCTTCAAAATGTGATTTTTTCCCCTCCTCATGGATATAAAGAAATTTAAAAAAATCAAATTAATATTGCCCATAAGAGAGAAGCTTATTGCAAGAACCATTATTTTATGCAAACACTATTATATCCTGCTATATCTCATCAAGAATATTTGTGTCTGAGGAACATGTCGATATTATCTATAGGAAAAGTATAAAAACATAATCAAGAAGAGCATTCACTAACCTCTGCATAGTTAGTTCTTAGTGAGGGAAGGAAGGGAATGACATCAGGAAGCCAAAGGCAATTCGATTGCATCTGTAGTTTCCATTCCTTAAAAAATATCTGAACCTAATTTACTAAATCTGGGTAATGGTATGATGAGACTATATTATTTTCTGTACTCATTTGTCCTATTTTAAATATTTTTATTAAGTGTCCCAACCTGACTTTTTCTCCTTTCAACTAAGATACCGAAAGCCTTTTTGCCCCAGAACTACTTTTGAAAGGCTTTTTTCAAAAAAAGATACCAAAAAGCTTTTTGACCCAGAGATACTTTTGAAAGGCTTCTTTAGGCCAGGCGCAGTGGCTCATGCCTGTAATCCCAACACTTTGGGAGGCTGAGGTGGGCGGATCACTTGAGGTCAGGGGTTCCAGAACAGCCTGGCCAACATGGTGAAACTCCATCTCTACTAAAAATACAAAAAGTAGCTGGGCATGGTGGTGGGTGCCTTATAATCCCAGCTAACTGGGGAGGCTGAGGCAGGAGAATTGCTTGAACCAGGGAGGCGAAGGTTGCAGTGAGCAGAGATTGCATCATTGCACTCTAGCCTGGGCAACAGAGTAAGACTCCATCTTAAAAAAAAAAAAAAAAAGAAGAAGTAGAAATTATGAGATGGAAAAGCTTTTTGCCCCAGAGCTTATGCTTTCACATGTCACTATTGTAGCTCCCAGCCCTGTGGGGTTTCACTCTAGGTGTTATCACTTGCTTCGATTATAAGACTCTAGACCACAGCCCTGGGTGAACCCTGGCCCATCTGGCATGAAGACAGAAGACCATTATGCAATTGCCAGCCTCTTCTTTTTATTCATCCTTGTAGTCAAGAAATATGTGTATGTGTCCACTGCAGCCTGTGTTTGCTCTGCCTCCTCTCTTCCTGCCACACTCCCAGTTTGATGTTTGCCAGCTCATGCTTGTGCCAGTTGTTGGCACTTACTCTTTGGTGAGTGTACAGCTGACCTTACTGCCTCTGGCTCCTCCTTCCTGTGCTCTTGCTCTTCCATCCACCAACTTTATTAATACTCTGTTTTATGACCCAGGTTACCGAGGAGACCTCAAATCAGGGTGGAGAAGGTATGTCTGCATACCATGCTCTCCCTCCCCAACCTCTCCTCTGCAGGTCCATAGTCATCTATTCATGATGCTCCTCAGACATGGCCATCCAGGCACTGCCCACGTCTCGTTGTTGTGAAATACACTCAATTACTATCTATTGATACCTATTTTTATATTTTACTAAAGTGGCAATAAAAAATTATTTGGGGGAGCATAGGTAGTAGAAATAGCTTTATTAAAAGAAAAATAAATATCACAGATTTTGCTGTATACATTTCCAAATTCTTCATTACAGTTTTTTTTTTTTCTTCATGAAGATTGGATTGTACTGCATATGGCACTTTGAAACCTGCCTTTTCCCTTTATAATTTATTCTGGGCATCTTTTTTTCAGATCAATGATTTTTTTCTTTTTCTTTTCTTTTTGTTTTGTTTTGTTTTGAGACAGGGTCTTACTCTGTCACCCAGGCTGAGTGCAGTGGCCTCATCTCGGCTCACTGCAACCTCAACCTCCTGGCCTCAAGCAATCCTCCTGCCTCAGCCTCCCAAGTAGCTAGGACCCCAGGTGCGTACCACCACACTCAGCTAATTTTTTTTTTTTTTTTGTAGAGACAGGATTTTGCCACATTGCGCAGGCTGGTCTGAAACACCTGGGCTCAAGCAATCACCCTGCTTTGGCCTCCCAAAGTGCTGGGATTCCAGGAGGTCAATGACCTCAAGCTCCTCTATTCCCAGCAGCACTTCTGAGCTCCTGGCAGGAACATATATTCATGTATAAGCATGAAAAGGGGGGTCCCCAACTCTGCCAAGGGTGGGAGTAGGGAGCCATGGTAGACTTCCTCACGAACACACCCAGAGATGACCAGAAGGCTAAACATTGGCGCCTTTGGCCTTCAAGATACCTTTTAGAAGACAATTATTTATTTTCTTGACTGTGAGTGGAGATAGGGTGGGAGGAGCAGCTTCCAGGACCTTGCCCCACGGCAGACCGGCCTCTGCCCTGTGGATCCCAGGACCCTGCCCCACAGCAGGCTGCCCTCTGCCCTGTGCATCTCAAGCACTTTCTCTGTGCTGCCTGGTGTTGCAGAAGCCCTGCCTCGCCATGGACACTGTGGAAATGAACAGCCTTGCTGAGTGACTGGCATTTGCAAAGCTTTCACAAATAACACTAAACACCGTGATTTCCTCAAGATGTTCTGGAACCCTCTTAGACTGGGCCCTCTTTGTTGTTGGGTGCTCAATCTCCCCAGGCTCAGACTGCCCCAGGGGCTGGGCCATGCAGCCCCTATCGTCACTCTCACTACCCAGGCCTCTAGCCTGCACCCTTCCCCTCCTTACACTCCCCACAGCCAGCTCTCATCAAGCAACTGCTTCTGCAAGTGCTTATGACTAAACCCCAAAGAGGCCTGGAAAGAGGATGTTGGAAACAAGCAGGGGGTGCACTTTGAGGGAGGAGAGGCCTGGGAAGCCGGCACACTTCTATGTGAGTGGAAGCTGTTGGCTGATTGGCCACTTGACCTTTGACCTGAGCCCCAGGGAAAGTGCACCCTCCTCTCTTTCATTTTGTTTATGGCTTCATACAAGCTTCCCATTTACATGAACATTCTGACAGAAGAGGGCTCTCATTCGGCCAGGTCCTGAAAGCAGAGAATTCTGTTCCTTCTATGGGACCAGCAGCCTCTCTTGCAGGCCTTTGGCTCTGCCTGCGAGGCAGGTGGGCTGCCAAGGCTTCCCAGCTGGGCTTTTCTCCTTTAGATAAGCTGAGATATTTGTGCATGAAACCTTCTGAGATGTGACTCTGCGAAATGCATGCTGCGCCACACCCCTTTTATCATTGTTAATTGAGAGCAGAGTCTTGCTAAACTTACCATGTGATGGATATTTCTCCGTTTTGATGTTGCACAGAATGAAGAACATAGACAGATGAAGTAGGCCTGGTGGTGCTCTGAGCAGAACAAATCCTAAAGCCAGGTTAGACTAGCTGTGCACTGTTTCCCTCGTGTCTAGATTTCTGAAGGATAAGTCTTTTGATTTGTTTCTAACCGGCTTAAAAGAGATGGGGAGGCGGAGGAAGCAAGGAGCCGAGGTGCAGCTGGATGCCTCCCAGGATGAATAATGGCAACAAGAAACAAAGTTCTTAAAGCCCAGATGGTAAGGGCCTCAGTCTGGGTGTGAATGAACTTGGCTTGACTTCTTTGCTACCGTCATATGAACCGGAAGGAGACAGCTTAGATAGAGCAAGCCTGTTCCTTCTAGAAGCACGAGGGTCCTGTGGCGGTTTTTGCTTCAAACACCGCAGAACACAGAGCAAACCCCATGACGCCATCCTTCAACTAAACAGCCCAAAGCAGCAAACTAGAGGTTTCCATTTTTAGATTGCAAGGGGAACAACTGAGCTTTCATGAGTTGGAATTTGCTAACGTAAATTGAGCCTTTGTAAGAGGGCTGAAATTGACCCTGGAGACGGAAAGCACAGGAAATATTTGCTGTGGTCGGTGGGAGAGGACGCTCCGCAGACAAAGCCGCCTGCTTTTCCAGTCAGGCCTGCCTCCCCTCTAGGCAAATATTGGAGGGATGACTTTTTTATTTGCGGAGAGGATTTGGCTAATTTTGTTTTATTTGTGTACCTTACATTCATGGAGCACTCTGCACAGTCTGTTGGATAATCTCTAATTATTCCTTTCCTCTTCACACCTGTGAGGCTGATGCTCAGCATATTTCAGAGGAAGCTGGCACCAGGGATGAGGGAATCTGCCCAAGCATGAGTCACCTGGAATATTAAACCAGAACCGACACACAAACGATCTGTGCAAAGAGGTCAGCAAAATGAAGGATTCACTGCAATTCGTCCTTCTGTGGTCACTGCCGGGCTTTGGGCCCCCATCCTTTCCCGGCCCCCCCATTCCATATCCCTCTTCTGTATTTGCAGGAAGCACCATGGAAGTGTGTTTGACAGACAGAACTGCTATTTTGAATCAACCCTCTGAGATGTCTAAATCAGCCTGTCAGACTTTGCTCCCTTTATCACATTTCCCAAGAAGAGGATCAGAGATAAAAAGAAATATGGAAATTTGGAGTAAAAGGTGAGGCTAGAGAACAAGAAAAAAAAAAGTGCCTTCAGAGACTACAACAAAGGAATGCAACAAAATATAGGACTATCTGGTTACTATGTTGAAGTCACAAATGTGAAGAAAATAATGTATCAAAACGTTTCAGAAAAATCCAACTACTATAGCCAAGTGAATGACACATTAGCAACATAATGAACAATTAGAATTAAAACTTTTTAAAGTGTCGTAAAAATATTTCTTTATTGTTTAAAAATGAGCTTTCAAAATGTTTCCAAACCTCATCAGTGAAGGATATACCTACATTTCTAACCCAAGTGAGGTTTTTGAAATGTGGAACATAGAAGGAGTCCCTTTAAAAAGAAAAAGAATGCCTTTCATGTTGGATTTGTACAATTTCCATATGTTTTAGTAATCATGAAGTACAGGATCCCTTGAAATGTGCAGAGATTCAACGCTAGAGCCAACATAGCATTCAGAGTTTTAAATAAACATATAATGTTTGGGAAAGCGATATTCTGGATGTTAATTTTCAATCTCTAGGTATACCTGTCAGTCTTTAAAATGGAAACTTCTGCTTGTCAGAGTTCGAGGCCTCTGTGAACTTGCAGGGGATGAGTCCTGGCTTGGCCCACTCACTGATCAAACGCTGGCAAGGAAGAAACTGAAACAGCTGTAACCACTCACTTACATATACCATGGCATTCGTACAAATGATCGTCGACTTTGAACCCAAGAGCTGGGGTCCAATAGGAAGACAACTCCAAATCAGGCCTTAAAAACCTGGTTTCAGAATACACATTGCTGCCTTGCCTTCGTGGGTTTGTTTATTCAGCAATTGCATGTTAAGGAAGTGGGAGTGGAAATCACTTATTTGGACACTTATTAAGCTGGTCAAATTCTCCTAATTCTAGAATCTGAAGTACAGCATCTGTGGAAAAATACAAGGGATGAGATTATAGTGACGGAAACCATTCTGTATAATGCTAAGACTTTCTGTCTGGGGGTGCTAGACACATGAGCCCACCACCCTCCCCAGCTAGGTTCATTTTTTTTTTTTTTTTTCTGAAAGTTGCTCAGTTTCCAGCTTAGAAAAGATTGGACATAACATGGAACCTTAGATCTTTAGCCAATAACCGTGTTTATAGATGCTGAGGACCTGAAATCCTGCCTAGTTAGAAGCAGATCTCAGACACTCACGAAGGCCATCAGGGATGAGGTGGTCCAGTTTGATTCTCTTCTGGAAACCACAGACATAAATAGTATAATCGAAACACTAACATACCATGAATCACGGTTTATATTTTTAAATATTATTTGCAAAAGTATGTAATTGAAGTAAATTAGTTGCCCCATTGGTGAGCAAAGCTGTCTTAGAGCAGGCACGCAAAATTTCTAAGTGGACTATTTCAGGCCATGACAACCTTGCCCTTGAACATGGTCAGAAAGTCCAGGCTGTGCTTTTTATAAATAGGATTCATGTTCTTTATTCTGGAACGTAGCACAGTGCCTGGCCCAAAGCTGGTATTCAATAGCTATTCATACAGCTAAACTGGGGAGCTTCTTAGCTGGTCTAACTTGTTCACCATTCATTCTGTACTTTGCTACAATTTTAATCAGCCTGATACACTACATACAAGAAGGATGTGAACCCAATCGAGCCTCAAAGCCCTTGTTTCAGGCCTTAGAACCTACTGTTCTTTCTTATGTATCCCTTCATGAATTCTGCAATGGCCTTCTGAGAATCTTCTTCTATGCACCTATAGTAGCACGTACTGTATTACTTTTTATAGTGTAATTGTGTCTCTTTTTTTTTTTTTTTTTTTTTTTGAGACAGAGTTTTGCTGTTTTTGCCCAGGCTGGAGTGCAATGGTGCGATCTCGGCTCACTGCAACTTCTGCCTCCTGGGTTTAAGCAATTCTCCTGCCTCAGCCTCCTGAGTAGCTGGGATTACAGGCATGCGCCATCACTCCCAGCTAATTTTGTATTTTTAGTAGAGATGGGGTTTCACCATGTTGGCCAGGCTGGTTTCGAACTCCTTACCTCAGGTGGTCCGCCTGCCTCAGCCTCCCAAAGTGCTGGGATTACAGGCATGGGCCACCCCTCCTGGCCCATAATTGTGTCTTAAATATCCCCCCAAGATACATTTTTTAAAAGATCTTATTTTGCCTTCCTGACTTTCTAAGCTACATGTCTTGCACTTGCGGCTATGTCTGTTTACACCAGGAGAGCGCCACTTTCTTCACCTGAATCCAGGCCGGTTCAGTGGCTGCTGGGGCCACCTGCATTTTCTGCTTATGCCCTGTCTACTTTAGATCCACGAAATGCTCCTTCACCACATGCAGTAGCACCTAAGAAAGGCAGTGCCTGCTAGACTATTAAGCTGATGACTGCAACAGTGCAGGGGGCACGCATGAGGTGAGGGACAGACCTGGGGGGCAGTGGGAACCATTTCACCCAACTCGACGGCTCCTCTCACCCACAGGCTGACCCAGATTCCTGTCTCAATTCCTAGCCTTTCAAAGGATAGTTTTGGGGTAAAAGTAGTATTTTTATATACATATATAGTAAAAATATAAAGAAATGCCAGGAATGACCAAGACCAAAGTCAAGATGGGTACTTTCCTCCCATCAACTGTGACAACATGGATGAACCTTGAAGACATTGTGCTGAGCGAAGCAAACCAGGCACACGTGGACAGGCACCACATGATCTCACATGCGAGAGCTGAAAGGGTTAAACTCATAGCAGCAGAGATAGAATGGTGGCTCCCAGGGCCTGGGGGCTTGGGAGATGTAGGTCAAAGGATACAAAGTTTCAGTTAGACAGGAGACACAAGTTCAAGAGCTGGGTTGTACAACATGGAGACTACAGTTAATAACAATGTATTATATACTTGAAAATTGCCAAGCGAGTAGATCTCAAGTGTTCTCATCACGAAACGGTGAGCTAATTCATATGTTAATTAGCTGGATGGAGCCATTCCCCAATGTATACAGATTTCAAAACTCATGTTGTACACCATAAGTATCTACAATACTTATTTGTCCATTTAGATATTAATTAATTAAGGAACTAAAGGGAACAACTTGGGGAAATAAGCAGAACGACAGCCTTCATCTTGTTTTGGAATAGCACATGCAATGTGTAAATTGAAGAATATGCAAAAACAGGCTGGGAGCAGTGGCTCATGCCTGTAATCCCAGCAATTTGCGAGGCCGAGACGGGTGGATCATTTGAGGTCAGGATTTCAAGACCAGTCTGGCCAACATGCAAAACCCCATCTCTACTAAAAATACAAAAAATAGCCAGGCGGTAGTGGCACGTGCCTGTAATCCCAGATACTCGAGAGGCCGAGGCAGGAGAATCGCTTGATCCCGGGAGGCGGAGATTGCAGTGAGCCGAAATCGCACCACTGCACTCCAGTCTGGGCGACAGAGTGAGACCCTATCTCAAAAGGATAAATAAATAAATAAATAAATAAATAAATAAATAAATAAATAAGAATATGCAAAAACATATTAATTTGATATTTAAATAAAGAAATAATATTTTAAAAAGAAAAAGATGGGTGTTTTCCTGGAGAGAGAGAGAGAAGAGAGGAAGACATATGATCTAATGGGTTGGCAATGATTCAATTTTTAAATTATTGGTAGGTACACATGGATGTGCTGTATTACTCTTTGTAATTACAAATATGTAATATATCTCATATTTGTGTCTTAAATATCCCCCCAAGATGTATTTTTTAAAAGACCTTATTTTACCTTCCGGACTTTCTAGGCTGCGTGTCTTGCACTTGTGGCTGTGTCTGTTTGCACCAGGAGGACGCTGCTTTCTTTGCCCGAATCCAGGGCGGCTCAGCGGCTGCTGGGGTCACCTGCATTTTCTGCTTATGCCCTGTCTACTTTGGATCCACAAAATACTCCTTCACCACATGCAGAGAAACAACAGCTCCAGTACCTTCTACTTCCTTCTGACCTTGTCTAGGAATATTTTCTTACAGCCCTGCACCTTGTTTCTTAAAGGGCCCATGCACTTTAACCATTTATGTTCCCAAACCTCACGAAACACTTCAGAAAACTGGTGCCTGGGTCAGGCTTCCTACTGAAAAGCCTTCTCCTATTCAGACAGAAATCTGCTCCGTGCTGTGTCTTATTTTTGTTTCGGGTCTGTTTTTGGTGATGGGGAAGATGATGGTTAATCTACCTTTACGTGGCAGTCCTCCAATTCTTGATTACCATCCAGACTATTTTCATCTCTGTACCTTTCTTGAGGTGTAGCAAAACTCCTACTTGGCATCCACAATGATCAAAGAGAAATGTGCAGGGACGTTAGGCCTTACTGCTCCGTCCCCAGCAATGCCTTATCCTTTGCAGCTTTAGTATCACATGAGGCTGATAACTTTAGGGGCTAGTCTATAAAGTTTTTTATTTTTCCTCTTAACCCATCAGGAGGAGCAGCTACAACTTGAGCAGACATTGAGATCTCATTTGGATTGTTTTTCTTTGCACAGAATGCTTTCGCCACCTTGGACATTGTCTCCTGCCTTTCTGGACATCCACACAGCCCTGTGATGTGCCTTGGAGCTGAGTTTTACCTCTGTGTATGATACTTCTTTCCTGGGAAAGGCTCACACCACCTTGGAGCTTTGCAATTTCAGCTTGTAGGTCCTCACTTATAAATCCATTCACTCCCAGATTCCACATTGAACTGATTTCTTTTGCTGTGTCTCCACTGCTGGCTGTAGCCCCTTGAAGGAGGGAGCTCGCTTTACCACGCCTGGCCTTGCATAAAGTGCAACCTGACGCTTAATACATATTGACTAGGTAAGCACAACCACTTCCAGAGCTAATTCCATCCTTTCCTCCTGCTCCCTGATAACTCTACCTTCATATCAGGACAGCATTCTCAGAAATCATTTTAACCACAAAGAATTTTGTTCAAATGAAACAGAATAAGTATAAACTAGAAAAACTGCAAATATATAGACAACTGTTATTTTTTCTAAGTAATCACCCAAACCCTTGCCTCATCTATTAACCAAAAACTCCAGTATGTTTCATATGAAGCCTCCCTTCCAAAAGAAAATAATCACACACAACAAAAACAACATATCTTCTAGGACCCCGGGGGTGACTGCTCACAGTCTCAGCCTGGCTACCTGCTGGGCCCCTGCATGACTGCTGCAGCCGGACTTTGGAGAGCACAGTGGACCTTCCCCACTGCTGCCAGGAGCCTTCCCAGGGACAAATTCCTCCTCTGACGAACAAGGATTTTGAGACAAGAGAGATCCCCTTGGCCAAGGATGCCCCAACCAGGGCTCACGAGGCCACTGTTCTGAGTGTTCCACTCGGTTCCCAACCCCAGCTGGCCCCAACAGTCACCATGGAGCCTCCCAACCACCATCCTTCCCTCAGGGCAACTTTTCCTTTTACACCTACAAAACACAAACAGCCTAGCTGCCCTCATCCTCTTCCTTAGACCACGGCACTCCCCTCCCACCCTTCCAAGGGGAGCCCCTCTTTGTCTCTCTTCTGGGTGAGATTGCCTTCCTGAATCCATGGTGACCGAGGAAAGGAAGCAATCTCACAAGCTGTTCACAAGGCCACCTCACTGCCCCAGAAAGCCTGACAAGCACAAATAAATTAAAGCCAGCCTTCTGGGGGTGACAGAAGGGAATCCTGTCCTGCCCTGGTCCCAGGTCTTCCCAGAGCAGTCTGTGAATCACTGCCCATGTGGCACTCATGCTTCCTGAGCCACTGACTCCTCCATCCCAAGGGTCTTTGGAGACTCCATCTCATCCTCAGGTACCAGTCTTTGGAGGTGTTTCTTGCCACAGGCAAGGGAATTTGGGATCATTTGATTTGCTCAGATGGTGCCATGGTAAAGAGGACAACTCTAGGCAGCTTTGTGTGTGCTCTGCTGACAGGCAGGTTGTATCCTGGCAGGAGACCATCTGCTGTGTTTGCTACTCAGGAGGACCCCACACTTCACCATCGGAACAGCGCCCGTGGTTCAGGATTCCTGGCGCCCCAGTGGTCAGCCCTTTTGCGTCTGTTTTTGCTCCTCTAGGGTAATCTCTTCATGCAACCTCGAGTTAACAGCACTTGTTTCCTTACCTGTCTCCATCCCAAGGTGGTGGACCTCTTTGAGGACTGGAGCATTTTCCTCACTAGTTCATTCAATAAGCATTGGTTTCTGTATGCCAGAAACACCTCCCGTTCTGGGTCCTGAATCTTGTCTTTGGATACCTAGAGCATTACACATTGAGACCTCAGTCCTGCCAAAAGCCAAAATAGTCTAATAAGGCCCACTGCATGGGGTGGTTGTCAGGGCTGACTTAATACAAAAGAGGCATTTAGAATAGCACCTGGGTTGATACTGCCCACGGGTCAGCAGTCACAATCATCATGGTGTGGATGATATACGGAAAGAAAGGGATGGCTCATGTAGAGGGTGCTGTGTTGCTGCACCCAGGCCCCTCAGATGGGGCATTGCATTTTCCTGGAGCTGGGGTTGCAGTGGTATGGGAGATTGGCTGCTGGCTGCTCACAGCTACATTCTCTTCTGGGAATTGACCTTGGCCAAAGGAATCTGCCTTGCCCAAGGTCATGCCTCCTTCCTGGGAACAGTTGGTACCCTAAGAACGGTCAGTGCCAGTGTGCAAAATCCAGGCCCCTTCATTCAGGATGTCTCTAAAGGGCATCCTGGCCCAGAGCTCCTTGTGGGATGGGCTGAGGCCTCTGCTGCAGCCGCGTTGCAGCTCAACTTCTCCCTCCGCCGAATGCCACCTTCATTTCCCACAGCACTGTTCCCCAGTGCACTCCCCAGACTTCCTCAAGAGACTCAGGGACTATTTCCAGGGACCCTGACCTATGACAATGACTCAGTGTACACACCCTGTACCGAAGCCCCATCGTGGTCACTACCACATCCTCCACAACCCAAGAAATTAGACAAAACAGGTAAAATTCGACTTCTCTCCGACCAACAAGACCGCGTTAAAATAAAACACACTTGAATTGAATTTGGAGTTATTTGAAATTGAGCTAGATAAAGGTATCTGGACTGAGATGGTTAGAGAGGGTAGGTTGAAGACAGATGTTTTCTCTTCTCTCCTTCTAGAAACCCCAATAAAATAACAGGGAAGGAATACACAATATGTAAACAGGCAATCGATGAGAAGAATCACTAGCAGAAAAGATCTTTCAATGAAACCCTTGAAGAAGGAAAGCAGAGATGGTGAGGCATGAAAGGTGCAGGATGGCCTGTTTGCCAAAGGTCTTGGGGCGTTGGGGGCCCGTGAACCCTGAAGACACTAGAGGGAGGCTGGGGCAGGGACTGCAGACAGAGTGACAGGTGTGATGGCTCTGTTGGAAACTTTTTCTTTACAGGTTTTCCAGAGCTATTTAAAGCCATTTGCTTGTACTCCACAGCTTAATAACAATTGAAAAGCATTTTAAATAGGAAAAGATAATTTTGAAGAGAATCAAATAAAGTCTCAAACAAAGGCCATAGGAAAGAATTGCAGTGAAGGGGAGTGAGGCAGGGTTTTCTGGACCTTTGATCTTTCTCTCATCTCCTATGGGGATTCCTAGACAAGTCTATGGAGACCCCAGGGATAAAAGTTTGAAAACCACAGTGCAAAGCAAAGGACTAGAGAATTCATCTGCTTGGAAGCAGCTGTGTCCCCTTTGGAAAGTGTGGGTTATATTCTCCAGCAGTCGGTTGGGTGTTGTACACGGAATTAGCTGGACTGTAATTTCAGTAGCTCTCAAATCTCTTTCTTATCAGAAACCAGAGGCATTAGGGCTTCAAGGAAAAAAGAAAGGGATATACTAAAACAGCTTATGGACATGGAGAGCCCTGAGAGCCTTGTGGGGTTTGTCACATTCACGAGCGTTCTTCAGCACCGGGGAAAGGGGTCTAGATGACTTAGGCAGGCAAAGGCCCTGGGAATGCTTCAGAAGGGGGGCTCTTGGCAGGGTTCTCATTCTAGGCCTCCCACCATCTGGGCGGGGCTTCCACAGAGAAGGTGCAGGTAAAAATATAATGCGGAAGGAAGACATTTTAAAGAAGAGGTCTCAATGGTGATAAGGGGCAGAAGTGAGTTAGTGTGCACCAAAGTATGAATGATCTGGAGTGATTTGCAACATACTCTGTCCAGGCAATTGAGGAGCTGTGAGAATGTCTGTGTTTAACCCAGGAGAGTGTGTGGGAAAGCAGGTGGTGCTCCCATCTAGGGTGCTGTCCTTGCATCCGGGCCAGGGTGCAAAGAGGCTGCTTGAGTGGAAAAGTGAGAGTAGAGACGCTGTGAGATTAAGGGAGCAGAGAAGTCCATTCCCTTGGTTAACAACATTCCAAGCCACCGTCATGCATGGCTTTCTCATAGCACTATTCTGAAGAAACAGGCTTGGCGCAAAAGGCTAAAAGGTTGGCGAAACAGGCTGAAAATGGCCATTTATGGTCAGGAGAAATCAAGGCTCCAGGACCCAGTGGTGGTGACCGTCCAGGTTCTGCTGATAGTTTGTGCCTCCCTGCCTCTGTTTTATACTGGGCTTTCACACTGTGGATTTCATTCAGGCTTCATGCACCCAGCGAGGTCGGCCCAGCAGGTGGGCTGGTGTTGCAGGGATGCAGGCAGAGATTCCGGGGCCTGGAGGGCTTTGCTAGTCAATGGCAGCAGCAGATGTTGAAGCCAAGGTCTCTTCTGCTGCTACGGGGTCCCAGTGCCACATTCTCCAGTAGGGAATACAACTCAGGCCTGGGGGTGTGCATCCCTACCCACCACCCCCAAGTTGCCAATGATGCACGTGCTTACCTGGCCTTATGTGGTCCTTCCGCCACAAGCTGCCTGTCTTCCACCTGCTTAACCTCCACCTCCTGCCACGAGCTCTGCCCCCAGCCCGGGCTCCCACTTCCCCCTGTTTTTTGATTGTCTACCTCTTTGCCTGACCCCAGCCCTGACCTTATCAAAACTTACCTATTCTCTGTCCTTTTCTTTTCGTTACTGTTTCCAAAGGTCTCAGCCAGGTCATAGGATGAACTAAAATGTGAGAATCCCCTCCAGGAAAGATGTATTTGTTCTGACTGTATTTTATGTGGATGATGGCTTAGCCCAGGGCAAAACCCTCACAGTGGCAGAAGAGACTTTGAGCAAGGAGACGTTCCCTGTGCTTCCTTGGTTCATTTCCTCAGGAATGTTCAGAGATGGCTTCCTGGAGTGTTACTCTTACGTGTCTGTCTATGGTTTGGAGCTTGCCGAAACCTAGGTTTATCCTGAAAACTGCAGAGAGCTAGCTGTGGTGAACATTCTTGTTTAAACCCTGGAACAATTTATTCTACTACCTGGTTACCAGCATCTTCATGGCTTTTTTGTTTTTTTTGGATGGGGGGTTGCAGGGGAGCAGGTCTGATTTGAGTTACTGGCAGAGTTGTTAGAGGTCAGGATACAGGGATGGTTCCTTCAGCCTCTGCACTCCCATTCATCCTCATCCAGCTGTCAGATCCCCATAATTTCCACATTGTCTTCCTAGATGCTCAGCATTTCATTAAAGTAGCCAATCACAGCTTGCTCCATCTTCCTCAGGAGTTGGATCATGAACGCATTAAAAGCCATCACTCTGAATATTCCACACTACAGACTTTGTGTAATAAATACAGTGTGGAACGCAGGCGGGGATTTTCCTGACTGTGTGCCGGGGCCCCACAGGCATACTCCGTGGTCTCACTGTCCCTGCGCACACTTTCCTAGGCCTGGTCCCGCCTCTTCTTGAAGTAAAGCACAGCCCTTTGCTCCATCGTCGGGGCAGCAGCTGGGTCTTCCCCTCAGTGAGGCATACCTTAATCTGCAGACATCAAGAGGCGTACAGAACCCCAGTGCTGGGAAGACCTTGGATCTGTGCTCAAGATCATGCAATCGAAACGGAGACATGGAGAAGATCCCGGTTCTGGTGTGTTAGAGGACTCCTCCGGCTCCTGGAAACCCATGGTTGTCAGGACCCATCGCTGGAAATCTTTTTAAAAAATCAATTCACTTGTGATTCAAGTTCCTAATATTCTCCATTTGACTGTGTTCTGGGTCAGTGGTTCTCAGCCTTGACTGCCTACTAGAATTACCTGGCATTCTTTTTAAAACTGTGAATGTCCTAGCCCCATTTCAGCACCAGCTGGGAACTTGTGGGAATGCAGACTCTCAGGCCCTACCTTAGAACTCCTGAATCAGAGGCTCTGATAGGGTCCAGCGATCTGTGTTTTCACAAGCCCTCCAGATGATTCTAACACCCAGTCAGGTTTCAGAACCTACCCCTACCTCAGAACAATCAATTCAGAGTGTCTGGGGTGGGGAGTTAAAAGCTCCCCAGCTGATCCTCAAGCTCAGTGAAGGCTGAGCTGGGGATAACCCTGCCTGGAAAGAAGAGGCTACTGGAAGTCAGAGAAAGGGGAATCATCGGGCGTGAGAGCTGGGAAAGGGAGAAATGGGAGGAAGCAGATGAAATCAGTAAGTTGTTTTAAAAACTACCTGGGATTTTGTTTCAATCACATATAGTAAAACATGACAGACATGGAGGAAACATCCTTGAAAGGAAAGTTTATTACAGTTCCCTAGAGCAGGGGGCAGGGCATACCATGGGGTCACAGGAGGAAGCACTGGAGTCAGGAAGCAGAAGGGGTAAGGAGAAGCAAGGGGCAGAATCTTTCTTGTAGTTTTCATGGAAAGGAATGGATGAGGCAGGGTAGGCATGCCAAGCAAGCTTAGAATTGCAGGTTTGAACAATTTCAGCAGACCCTGGGCCATAGGGATAGGCTCTAGGTGTCTGGTACCTGACCATGGGGTGATCTGGTGGAAGGGGGGAATATGGGCTCCAGATTGGTTGATTTGCACATCAAAGTTATGCTGGTAGCAAGTTGGTTGTTATTGCTAGGAATTAGCTAACCCTGAGAGGGATAGTTCTTCCCAAGCTCCACAAAGCCCCAAGATATAAGAGTATAAAACATAAAATTAAAAAAAAAAAAACAACATGATTAATACAGAAGTTAAGTCACTCAGACCCAGGCCTGCTACTTACCAGCCATTCGAACTTGACTTCTTCCTCTCTAAAATGGGGATAATAGCACCTACATAATTTCTACGTAGGGTTTATAGAAATTATACGAGATCGTGGACCACAATGTCTGGCTCAACTGACAAGTGTTTAATAAATGTGATGATAATAAAAATGCACAACAGAACACTGGACTTGGAACCTGAAATAAGAAGCCATGAGTCAAATACAGCTTACACTTTGGAGCTTAAGAAAATCATAGCCGGGCATGGTGTCTCATGCCTATAATCCCAGCACTTTGGGAGGCTGAGGCAGACAGATCACTTAAGGTCAGGAGCTCGAGACCAGCGTGGCCAACATGGTGAAACCCCGTCTCTACTAAAAATACAAAAATTAGCTGGGCGTCGTGGCGTGTGCCTATAATCCCTGCTACTTGGGAGGCTGAGACAGGAGAATCACTTGAACCTAGGAGGCACAGGTTGCAATGAACCAAGATTGCGCCACTGCACTCCAGCCTGGGTGACAGAGTGGGACTCTTTCCCAGCTAAAGAAAAAAAGAAAATCATGGCCCCGCATGGTGGCTCATGCCTGTAATCCCAGCACTTTGGGAGGCCAAGGTGGGTGGATCACCTGAGGTCAGGAGTTTGAGACTAGCCTGGCCAACATGGTGAAACCCTGTCGCTACTAAGTATACAAAAATTAGCAGGAGATGATGGAACATTCCAGTAATCCTAGCTACTCAGGAGGCTGAGACAGGGATTGTTGCTTGAACCCAGGAGGCAGAGGTTGCAGTGAGCAAAGATCAAGCCACTACACTCCAGCCTGGGTAAGAGAATGAGACTCTGTCTCCAAAAACAAAAAGAAAAAGAAAGAAAGAAAGAAAGAAAGAAAGAAAGAAAGAAAGAAAGAGAGAAAGAGAGAGAGAGAGAGAAAGAAAGGAAGGAAGGAAGGAAGGAAGGAAGGAAGGAAGGAAGGAAGGAAGGAAGGAAGAAGGAAGGAAGGAAGGAAGGAAGGAAGGAAGGAAGGAAGGAAGGAAGAAAGAGAAAGAAAGAAAGAGAGAAAGAGAAAAAATCCATAGAGCCACTGACAAACAAGTGACAGACAAGAAGTGGTGGATGAATGGACATGGACAGCAGGCTACTCTGAGAGAGAAGGTGCAGCCATAACAGTGAAAGTCACACCTGAGGCCTCATCAGGGAATGAGGAGAAAGAGATCTTGGGTGGGGCAGGTCAATAGTGCCCAAGAGGTGATAGTTGAATCATAGGGCTTATAATAAGAGATGCAAAACAATGGCGTTTCAGGAAGGCCAGGACAGAAGTCCCTAGAGAAGTCAAGGAGAGCCACATCTTCATCCAAGAAGGTCATATCACTTTGTTCTCTGAGCACCTTTGGAAGAAGACAAAGATGATCCTCTCCTCCGTCTTCTCAACCCACCTGGCTGATCTGTTCAAGTTGGAGACCATCTTTTGTGTCTCTGTATTTATAGGACCAACGTGATCCTTAACCCAGTAAATAATTTTTTAATGTAATGAGACTGAAACTTGGGGATAATTTAGGCATCATTCTGTTTAGAGAAGTGCTTTAACTTTGAGGGTGATATTGGAGAAAGCTTTTATCCTCTTTCATTTTTAGGCTGTGTGCATGTGTGTGTGTGTGCAATAGAAGCCATGGGGTGAAATACACGAGGCAGAAGGCACTGAGTCTGCCCTTCCTGAAAGACAGTCTGGCAGAGCCTGCAGCCCAAGTTCTGGAACTAGTGTGCCATCTAATTGACCATGTGGCCTGTTGCATGTTCCCTATTCCATCTTTATGTTGATATCTTCTTTAAAAACAATTTTGGAATAGATACACTAAACTTATACTGCTTGGGCTTGGTAATTGAGCATTGAAATTTTCTGGGGCCATAGCTATCTTTTAAAAATATTATTATTGAACAGATGTTATTAATTTCATTTTGGAGGAGTGTATTCATCCCTATGGCTACTGTAATAAATTACCACAAATGTAGTGGCTTAGAACAACACAAATTTACCATCCTATAGTTCTGGGGGTCGGAAGTCTGATATGAGTTTCAGCTGGCTAAGATCTAGATCTTGGCAGTTCCTTCTGGAGGCTGTAGGGGAGAATCTGTTTCCCCTCCTTTTCCAGCTTCTAGAGGCTGCCTGCATTCCTTGGCTCATGGCCCCTTCCTGCATCTTCAAAGCCAGCAAAGCCTGGCTGAGCCCTCCTCCTGCTGCCACCTCCCTGGCTCTGTACTTCCCTCATCACATCTCTCTCTAACTCTCCTGCCTCCTTCTTGTCCCTTATAAAGACTCTTGTGATATTTTGGGCCCAAGCAGGATTATCTGCAGTGTCGTTAACACAATTGCATCTGCAAAGTCCCGTATGCCATGTAAGGAACACACTCACAGGTTTTGGGAATAAGAATGTGGACATTTGTGGGGGTGGGAGTAAAGAGGGCATGATTCTGCCTACCCACCACGAGAAAGAGATGAACACACACAGGCACAGGCTTGTTGGGGGAGCCTGGACTTTTCTCAAGGTATGCAGAGAGATGCAAAGACAGCGTCTGCGGGATTCCTGCCTGATGGAATGTGAGTGCAGTTGCTTTATTACTGGCAGCTGGCTCTGGTTCCTCACTAGGTGGATGGTTAGGGGAAGGAAAAGACAAGGGCAGTCACTGAGATGGAAATGTGGTCATTTGGGTTTATGTGCTTCTGTGAGCAGATGAGGTGAAGTTTCTGAGTTTGGACAGAAGGAGCAAGAAACCACCCAGTGATGTCTGCCAAGCTCAGACACTTCGCCTCCAGTGCAGCGTCCTCTCCCCCTGAGACTGTGCTCCCAAACCACTACTGTTCAACGAGCTTTCCTTTGGGTTAAACGTTACCTAAACGTTAAGCACAGTTAATGTTTGTGTCCTCCGAGTTGGAAAAATTAGAACTGACTACTACTATCTGTAGAAGGAGGTGGGCACTTAGTCACTGGGGATGGGGAAGAAGTGCTGAAATCTGGAAAACGGAAGTCCAGGAAACTCATTTCCTGAAGGTCTTGTATCTGCGAGGCACTGTGCTTTGCACACTCATTGAGTCTTTTCAACAACCTTATATTCCCAGGTATTGTTATCTCATGCAGAGAAGACTGAGGCTCACAGGATGGGGGCCAACACTCACTCCTGGCCAGCCTATGTCGGGAGTGAAGTTGGGATATGAGTCTGCTCAGAGAGCACCTGTAATTTCTGAGTCCAAAATATTCCTCAGGTCTCTCTCTGGGGCTGGGCACTGAAGGCAGCTGAGCAGAGGTTCATGGGCTGATGGCCTAATAGCTCTCACAGAACAGGCCTGCTTGTTTTGGAACTCTGAAAAGTCTCTTTTGTAGAAAATGCAAAAGGAACCCGATTCACATACACAGAGTGTGTGGTGTAAGTAAGCCCCTTCTGCTATTTGAATGTTATTCAAATAAAGGATTACAAATCATCTCGCAGATTACATTACCATTTCCAAATGCAAAAACAAAAAAAAGATCCAGTGTTTAGAACAGGGGATTTGCTATTGGACCATGAAAAACAAAGACATCGTTTTCATTTTGAAATAATAGAAACTCAGGTATGGAAAGCACTGAAGAGAATATTCTAGACTAATCCCTTCTCTTTGCCTAACCTCCTACCTACACAAAAGCACAAATCCCTTCCAAAACATCTCTGACAAGTGACCTCAAACTCCTTCAGTGGTGAGAATAGCCGTCTCCTGGGCAGCCACCTCCATTTGGTGTGATGGTGGATAAGCCCACAATTCGTATTTTAACAATGTAGAAAGAAGCAAAGCTGGTGGGTTTGATCCTCTCTTTCCTCTTCTCTGCCCACCTCACGGGAAAGGAGACCTGTATTATTTTCCTGTTGCTGCTGTAACAAATTAATGCAAACTTACTGCATTAAAGCTACACAAATGTACTTTCTTACAGTTCTGGAAGTCAAAAGTCTGAAATGGGTCTAAGGAGGCTAAAATCAAAGCATCAGCAGAGCCGTGTTCCCTCCGGAGGGTCTAGGGAAGAATATTTTCTTGCTTTTCCAGCTTCTAGAGACCACCTGCTTTTCTTGGCTCATGATAACTTCCTCTGTCTTCAAAGCTGGCAGCACAGCATCTTCAAACCCCTCTGACTCTCAGTCCTCCCTATTTCATTATAAAGACCCTTGGGATTACATTGAGTCCTCCCAGATAACCCAAGATAATCTCTCCATTTCAAAATCCTTAAATACATCTGCAAAGTCCCTTTTGCCATATAAAGTTACATATTCACAGTTTCAAGATATTAGGACATGGATGTCTTTGGGAGCCATTAAGCCTCTTTTCTTTATAAATTACCTTGTCTTGGTTTTAAAGGCAAGTTGATGGAACACCAGGTGGGACCCTCCTAGGAGCTGAGGAAATAGAGGGCAGGCTTGCAGTGGTAGAGGAAGAAGTGGATGTGACACCCCAGTATCCTGGGAAGAGCCAGGAGATGCTGGATGTTCCACGATGCTGGTAGAAAGGAACCCTAGGCCAAGGGCTCTCAATCTAATCCCAAAGAGTCCTGTTCCAAACTTGGCACAGAAGCAATACAGACTCCCTTCAAGGGATGCCAGAACTTAGACAATGAAGATATCAACAGGGCTCAACATAGGCTGGAGAACAGGGAACTCTGCCAGAAAAAGCTCCAGGGCTTTTGCATGGCTCAGATGGTGATGAGGGAGCCCCATTGATGGCTCGAGTGGTTCTTCTCTGCATCCTAGCAACTGAGACTTGGGCACTGAGCATAGTGTTAATATGATTTAGAAAGATTAAATAATGCAACCTTTCTTTACCTGAGTGTAGAAATCCCTGATCTACAATTGTGCTTCATTAATGGTTCTACACTGTTAGAACTGCAGCTAAGAATCAGCCTCAGTGTTTTCTTCCAATAACAGCAGCAGAGGGGCAATTCAAGACCCACTTCCAACCCCACCTTCTCTAAATGTCTTCCCTACAACTCTAGCTACAGCAACATCTCCCTCCTCCCCTAGCATTTACTTACTCTCCTAGTATTTGGCATTTGGCTCACATGCCCTTGTGCTGTACTTCTATTGTGTGAGGACACACTCAACATCCCACCTTCTCAATCTAACTGTAGACATTGAGAATGGCAAGTGTACACGTTGTGTATCCCTGAGTCCCCTTTCAGTGCCTGTACCACCACTAGCATGGTAGACCCTAGAAAAAATATTTATTCACAATGAAGATTCCAAGGAAGCCCAAGAGGATCACATCTGGAAAGTACAAACCTGTGCAATGGAAACAAGAGTACACGGAGTGATTTAGGATTTGTGGCTTTGGGCTTTGTGACGTTTGGTGTATAGTTTTTCCATTGGCTTAGATTCCCATATGCATTAGGCTGTTCTTGCATGACTATAGAGAAATACCCAAGACTGGGTAATTTAAAAAGGAAAGAAGTTTAATTGGCTCACGGTTCTACAGGTTATACAGGAAGCATGGAGCCAGCATCTACTTGGCTTCTGGGGAGGCCTCAGGGAGCTTGCAATCGTGGTGGAAGGCAAAGGGTCACATGGCGAGAGCAGGAGCAAGAGGGAGTGAAGGGGAAGACCCTAGACTTTTAAACAACTGGATCTCACATGAGCTAGCTGAACAAGAACTCTTCACCAAGGGGATGGCACCAAGCCATTGATGAAGGATCTGCCCCCATGATCCAATACCTCCCACCTGACCCCACCTCCAGTATTGGGAACACATTTCAACATGAGATTTGGAGGTGACAGGCATCCAAACCATAATACCCACTACGCTCCATTCTCCATTTAACTCTTGGCCTGGATTACACAGTATGATCCCTCCTTCAAACCATGCCCTTTCCCTTCTCCTCCACTCCCTGCTTCCAGTCACACAGAATTCCCTCATCTCTGACAATCCCAGCACCTTCTCACAACCCCACACCTTTGCCTACACCCTCTCTGGAAAACTCCTATGGACCATTCGTGCAAGCCCCTCTTCCTGGGGAAGTCTGCAGCCCTTCCCCAGATGGTCATCTCTCCTGACTCAGTAATCAGTCCTGCCCCAGTGCTTCTCAGACCTTAGAACATGCAAATCTCCCAGGAGATCCTCTTAAAATACAGAGCTTGATCCAGGCAGGCTGGGGCTGCAGGGATTCTGCCTTTGTAATAAGCTCGCGATACGACTGGTTCAAGGCAAGCTCTGAGTCTACAAAATAAACAATGACTTAGTGCATTTTACTATCATTTGTTTGTATGTAAACTTCTACCAGAACAGATCCCCAAGGCAGAAACTTGGGTTTCCCGATTCATTCAACCAATATTTGTGAATGGCGGCGTGAATCTCTGGGTCTCCAATGTTTCGCTCAGTGCCTGAAACACAGCAGGTGTTCATTAGGTGTTAATTAAGTGGAGAATAGATGGACTCTGTAGAATTTTAGGAACAGCTGCCTTTAAAATAATTGGGTTAATTAATTCCATCATCACTTTTCAAATAAAAATATTTTGGAGTACACTTGCATGCTAGACTATCAACCCAGCTTTCCATTTCAACAGGAATAAAAATAAGGCCAACTATTTAACTAAAGAAACAGGGTATATGGGGTTTTGCTATTCATTCGAATGAGAAGCAATAACAGAGGCCCTGCTTTCCTCCACTGGAGTTAGGGCATTAGGAAAGATGATGATGAGACCCTTGCTTTCCAGAACCTTCTATTCTCCACCAGCTGCTGCCTAATGCCCTTAGTGCCTCTAATAGCAACCTGAGGTCTGGCTCTCTGTGGCTGTTAAGGTTTAACTGTCAACAAATTAAGCTATAGGTAGTCTGACTGATTTGCATATTTCTATATCCTTTTCCACTGACAGGTATGTTATAGTTAAAAAAACAACAACAACAACAACAACAAAAAAAAAAAACGCCAAGCATACACACTAAAAAGGGATGGAAATTTCCCACAATTTCATTTTGATAAAAGAAAAACTTCAGCTGAATTAAATGTAAGGAAGTTTAATTGAGCAATGAATGATTTGTGAATCGGGCAGCCCCCAGAATCACAGCAGATTCACAGACTCCAGCGCAGCTACGTGGTGGAAGAAGATTTATAGACAAAAAAAGGCAAATAACATACAGAAATTGGAAGTGAGATATACAATGACTGGATTGGTTAAAAGTTGGTGTTTGCCTTATTTGAACACAGTTTGAACACTCAGCAGTGTGTGAATGGTTGAAGTACGGCCGCTGGGATTGGCTAAGACTCAGCTGTTGTTACAGGCACATCTAAGTTAGGTTTTCAATCTTGTCTACCTATTAAGCTACCTTGCAGTTTGTCCACAAGGACTCAAATATACAAGTATGGAGTTCTTCTTAGGCCATATTTAGTTCTCTTTAACAATTTGAAGGCCACATTCTCTGGCCCTAAAATGTGTGGATAATAGGATCCTGCTTTTCTCACTTAGCTCCTCCCCAATCCATGAACAGAAAGTGCTACAGTTGGGAAGGAGGAGTGAAAATGAGAAGCACTGGCTGAGGAATAAGTACAGCCCCCCTTCTCCCCACCCTTGGGATGCGCTTTAGTCCAGGTGCTTTGGTCAAAATCAATAGAAACTGAATCTGGCCAACTTGAGCAGAAAAGGAATCGAATGGAAGACGGGAGGCAGCTGATTATTTGGGAGGAAGCTAAAAGGATGAGACCCAGAGCAGACGCTGGGATCTAGGGTGTGGGAACCAAAGGGCCGTCTCCTCCAGAGGCCGCTGTCTGGACGAATCAGCCTCCACCATGCTTCATCCTGGCATCACTCAGCTCAGGAATCACATTCCCTGACAGGACATTCCGACTGGTGCAGCTTGGGTCACAGGTCTGTCCCTGGAACAAAAGTGAGCAAAGTCCTTGACTAAAACGCCATCAAGCACACCCAAAGCAGGGTAGGAGTTTCTCAAGAAGAACTGAGCAATACCCTCAGAAAAAAAGAGGCAGGGAGGCTGAAGCAACAATCATCTCCCACCACTCACAGAGCTCGACCTCACTCCTAGTGCCTAGAAAGAGGCAATGCTGAAGTAGGGCACTTACAATACAGTCAGTCCTCATTATTCACGAGTTCCATATTTGTGAGTTTGCCTACTCAAATTTGCTTGCTCACTAAAATGCATTTGCAACTCTAAAATCAATACTGTGGGTGCTTTTGAGGTCATTCACAGACATGTGCAGGGTGGTGAAAAATTCGAGTCGCCCTATCGCTTTCCCAGCTGTGGTGGTACAGGGTAGCACTCTGCCTTCTTGCTTCAGCTCCTCTGCTGTAAAGCAAGTGTCCTTTTCACCGTCTATTTCATACCACTCAGTGTTTGTGATTTTGGTAGTGATTTCACTGTGGCCCCCAAGTGTAGTGCTGAAGTGCTGACTTGAGTCTAAGTCCAAGAAGGCTGTGATGTGCCTTACAGAGAATATACATATGTGTAATAGAGAAGCCTCATTACAGAATGAGTTATGGTGCTGTTGACTGTGAGTTCCATGCTAATGAATCAATGATATGTATTCAATTAGTTGTCTTTAAACAGAAACACACATAAAGCAATGTTATGTATTGGTCTGTTTATGAAAATGTGACCAGAAGCTCAAAGGAACCTAACCCTGTATTTCTTCTGGGAGCAATAGATCAGTATTCATTAATTCAATGTTCAAGTAGCTTTATGGAATATAAGTGCTATGAATAATGAAAATTGACTGTATATATGTTTAGATTCTTGGTCTTTGGTTTTTGCTTTCTATGCTATGTTTTCCTCAGATTTATAGTTATTTCATTTTACTTCAAACCAGCTACTTCTCACAAGTCTTGCATATTTATGAATTTATTGGCATTTAATTAAATGCCATGTCAACATTTTGAGGCTTCTCACCCTAGGATAGGGAGGAGAAGAGTTGACTGGGGAGACAGGCATAGTCTTCCTCAGAGTGAGTGTCTTCCTATCAGGTTTAAAAGATGACAATCTTTTTCCCATTTAAGGAAAGCAATCAGCTCAGCTCACACAAATGCTGCATTTCCCTTGCAAATGAGCTTCATTACCAGCTTGTTTTATGCTTTTCCTCTTAGCTAGAGTGAGCTTCTTTCTTATGGCTCTGTGTCATAGTAGAAAATGGTCTCAGCCCTGAATTATGTTCCCATCTATAGCCACATTTAATTATGGGTTTTGCCAGGAGAATGTGCTATGAATGCTCTGTGCATGAGCACTTCAGAAGGAGCTCTCTGGTCCTGTGAGACTTCTCTCACGATTCTCCTGGATTTATAGAAAATATCCTTTCTACATATTTAACTTATCTTTGATGTTAAACCTATTAATTCCAGGCTTATAATTATTAAGAAACATTAGCAAGTGGCTTGGCTTGAACTAAAATCAAAACCAAAGTGAGTCCAAAAGTCCCAATCTACGTAATTATTCCCTAATGGTACCATGTGACAATTATTAATACTCTATTCCAGGCATAGACCATTATACAAAATTGCTTGTTTGCTTAGGGGAAATTTTCCTACAATGTTATTGATAGAAAAATTTATTTTAAATACCAATATTTTCTATGTTCAAGCTGTCTCATTCTATACTCATTATAAAAACAGGTAATAGGAATGTGTTAGTAATTTACAAAATAAGAAACACGGATAGTCAATTAACATATAAAGGCATGACTGAGCTAGCCAGTGACAAAATAACATAGAAATTTAAACAGGCTATAATTGTTTACCTATTAAGTGGATAAATACTGTTTATTAAGTAATATTAAACTAGTATTGATGGGTGTGCAGACAGACAGGCACACTCGGAAGCTGCCAGACAGCAAGGGGATAGGACATCGTCCTGCAGGGAATTGGGCAGTGTGCATAAGCACTGTGAGTAATGGACATCTCCATACATTTATCCATGGGAATGGTCATCAGCCATTTGGTTAAACAGTTTTGTTCAAGGATATTCAATGAAGCATCGCTTATATAGTAAAAATTTGGGAACACACTGCATGTATGATAATAAAGGAAGAGTGACTAGATTGTGACCTCTCCTTGTGACGGGATATTATACATCCACTAAAATTGCATTTTTGAACAATGGGTGAGTGCTAACTAAAACCACAGTGATCTTTACACATTGTATGAATGTATCACATTAGCACATATACCCTGAAAATATGAACAGTTACTATGTATCAATAATAAAAACACAGTGATATGTCATTTTACACCCGTCAGACTGGTAAATATTTAAAAGCCTCACAATCTTGTGTATTGATAGGAACTTGAAGCAATGAGAATTCTATACACTGCTTGTGGGAATAAATCTGTTACAACCACACAGAGCTCTGTTGAGCAGTAGCTAGTTAGATAGAAGACACACCTGCCCAAGAATCCCACTCCAGGTATGTTCCCTGGAGAAACTGCCCCACGTATGTGGAGAAGGAAGATGAGTCCAGGAATGGTAGTGGCAAGGGTGTCTGCATCCGAACAAACATGAGGGACATTGAGCATGTGCATGAGCAGGGTGGTGGAAACATTTCAAATCATTCATACAATGACACACTGCACACCCAGGAGATGAATGGCCAGGACTGACACACCTCTGCATGGATCCATCTCTCAAATAAAGTAATGGGAGACAAAAAGCACACTGAGGAAAAATATGTAGAATAAGACACCACTCAAGTTTAAAAATAATGCTGCATCTTGCTTAAGAATACAAATGTATGAGGGAAAGGTATAAAGAAGGCCGGGCGCGGTGGCTCACGCTTGTAATCCCAGCACTTTGGGAGGCCGAGGCGGGCGGATCACGAGGTCAGGAGATCGAGACCACGGTGAAACCCCGTCTCTACTAAAAATACAAAAAATTAGCCGGGCGTGGTGGCGGGCACCTGTAGTCCCAGCTACTCAGAGAGGCTGAGGCAGGAGAATGGCGTGAACCCGGGAGGGAGAGCTTGCAGTGAGCCGAGAGCTTGCAGTGCGCCACTGCACTCCAGCCTGGGTGACAGAGCGGGACTCCGTCTCAAGAAAAAAAAAAAAAAGAATTGTTTAGGATGATCACCCAAATATAAAAAGAGGTTGCCTCTTAGCTGGGGAAACTGATGCCAGCTGGGAGGTGTGCACAAGGACCTTCCAATGTATTACAGTATTTTATTGCTTTGCTGGAGGGCAACTACAAGGATGTTCTCCCTCTCTTTTTGTAAGCGCTAAACAATGCATAATATTTTTAAAAGAAGACATAGTGGTATGAGAAGATACAATATAACTGAAATAGGCAAGTACATTCAATAGAATTTCACATATGTGTAGACATATACATATGTGTACACACAAAAATATGTCCATAGCTATTATTTCTAGGCATTGGGCTTATTACTCATGTTCATTTTCTTTTTCTCACATTTATGCATTTCTGAGTTAAATATATTATTTCTATCACAAGAAAAAAGTATTGAAATGTTTTAAATTTAAAACTCATAGCCTCTTGGGCCCTTGATCAGTGTGTATTTGGTCATAGACTCAGGTTAAACTGCAAGCTCCTGGGAGCTCTCAGCAAACGTCTTTCAAGGTCCGACTCTAATACTGTGGAAGCATGTAGAAAAGGCTCTTAGTGACAAGACACTATTCCCCTCTGAGACGAAAATAATCCTAATGGTCAGGATTGGGGAGAGACACTTATTAGGAGTTATAAGTCTTAGAAAAGCCATTTATTGAGAGAGGGAAAAACTACATCTGGGGAAAGGAAAGAACGCTGATCTCAGTCATTTTATTTTATTTATTTTTATTTTTTTATTATACTTTAGGTTTTAGGGTACATGTGCACAATGTGCAGGTTTGTTACATATGTATCCATGTGCCACGTTGATTTCCTGCACCCATTAACTCGTCATTTAGCATTAGGTATATCTCCTAATGCTGTCCCTCCCCCCTTCCCCCACCCCACAACAGTCCCCAGAGTGTGATGTTCCCCTTCCTGTGTCCATGAGTTCTCATTGTTCAATTCCCACCTATGAGTGAGAACATGCGGTGTTTGGTTTTTTGTCCTTGCGATAGTTTACTGAGAATGATGTTTTCCAGTTTCATCCATGTCCCTACAAAGGATATGAACTCATCCTTTTTTATGGCTGCATAGTATTCCATGGTGTATATGTGCCACATTTTCTTAATCCAGTCTATCGTTGTTGGACATTTGGGTTGGTTCCAACTCTTTGCTATTGTGAATAGTGCCGCAATAAACATACGTGTGCATGTGTCTTTATAGCAGCATGATGATCTCAGTCATTTTAAATCCCTGCACACTTCCCCAGGAAGCTTCTAGAAATGGTTAATAGTTGGTGCTCTACCAACTGAAGGAAACCTTCGAAATGCTTTTCAACCTGGCTTTGTTTTTCTCTAGCACCTCTTCTTCAAAAAGTGTTCATCCACGACAGAGGGGTTAGAACAGAAAGGAGTGACTCAAAGCCACACACTGCTGAGGGTAGGAAAGGGCCTGGTACCCACCTTCTGAATATCATCGGATGTCAGGCATGGGGGTTTGGGGCAGTTTCACACAGAGAGGCTGGGACCCAGGCAGACTAAGTGATCCCTTGTGTGCCCCTGTTCTGCACAGACCCTCCCTTCGGAATTCTGTTTTAGAATATGTAGGTCACACAAACAAGCAGAATAATAGGGTTCAGTTAGCTCTGCTTATAAACTGCAGAACATTTCCAGTGTGCTAAAAATGCAACATGTATAATTGAGCGAGAGCTACTTTGTTTTTAAATCTGCTCTGGTGATATCTGAGACTCGGAGTATGGGAAAACTGACAGTATCTTCCTCTCATTTGTCCAGGGTTTTCCCCAGTTCTTTTTGACCTGAGGTATACTCTCAGCCAGTGTGCCCAGGTAGTGGCTGCTGGGAACTTGGCAAACCATCACATTTGCCCACCCTGAACATCAAGGATGCGCAAAAGGTGGACACCTTGTGCTGTCTAGGGAGGCTCGAGATGTCCAGTGTCCAGTTGAAGAACAAGATGGGGGAAACCCAAAGAATTTTATAAATGCTGGTGATGCTCTGATTTGTAAAATGTGATGCTATGTTTATTTGTTAACATTTTACTGAAGGGTAACAAATACAGATGATTGTGAAAATCATTAATATACATCTCAATACATTTTCAAAAGGTAGCAGCAGGTTTTAAATGAGGATATGTGTGGATAAGGCAGTGGCTCATCTTTCCTTTTGTCTTCAAGAGAAACCACAGGCTCCTTACAATCATGCCCACGCAGCTGGCACCAGAGGTGAAATCAAAGCAACACAGAGTATTGTACTGCATTTCAGTCCAGGAGGCTCAGTGCAGCCTCTGCAAAATGTATCTGTGAAACGGTCCTCGGCAAATCCTAAGCCCCAAATGTCAAGCCAGCTGGAGCGGCTACTGCCTCCTGCAGACTCCAGGCTCTTGCAGGACAGCTCCTGCCCAGGCCCCTCATCTCTGCTGCCTCACTCCATTTGGATCCTGGCTTGGAGACCTGCGGGAGAGAGAGGGATGGTGAGAGAGGAGATCTGATTTGTGTGCTGCCATCGCTCAGGAATGGCAAGGAGAGGGCTAGTGGTGGAGGAGCCAAGCAGGGAACAGCACCTGCCCATTCCTGCCCTTGCTGGACATCTCTGCAGCTCCTATCTGGCTGCATTTCTCAACATTCCTTCTGCATCCTTCTCTAGTGGCCTGGGCGAGTAGAGCCAAATGACAGTGTGGCTTCCGAGCCTGTGATGACAACCCTGGGGGACGATGTTGAAGGCGGCAAGGATTTCACTTCTTTTCATTCCCTAATGCAGGCTTTGGATGAAGAGAAGTGGTTGGAAGGAGGGAAGTGGAGCATCATGAATGGCTGGACAAATGAACACAGCACCTGCCATGTGCCAGCCCTCAGACTGCTGCAGAGGGCACCTGAGGCATGATTTTGCCTTACCTTAAAATGTCACCTGTAACAGATCTACGAGTCCTCTGCCTTATCCCCTCAGTCCCAGGCCCACAAAGAATCTCCATAGCCCCTGCTGCGAGGGCTGCCTCGAGGGGCACACTCATGGCCAACGACTGAGAGTTATGAGGGCATAAACCCTGCAGCTTTCCTGCCCCCTGATCAGGCACCTGTGGGCATGAGCCTCGCTGTCCAGAGCTCCCTGTGGGATTGAGTGGGCATAACCCTGCCTGGGTCTTTGTTGATATTGCAGCTAGTTGGGCTTTCATCCCTCCTCACTCCCCAACAGTGCGGTTTTCCTGTGAATGCTCTCTAAGAAAATCCTTTGAGATGTCGCCTCAGGGTCCACTTCTGGGGGAACTGAAACTAAGACAGTGCTATTTTGATTCCTCATAAATATTTTCGATCCTCCAATTTTGATTCGTGAAACTCAGAAAATGAACTCAGTAAATGGCTGCTATTGTGGCATCCCATATGATCTCTAGTTTTACTTCTTAAGGATTTTCATGGAAACCCTGCCTCGAGGCAGAATTACAAGACGAGTGATATTGAAAAGGAGACAATCTATTATCCACATGACCGTTTTAACCAAATTGCCTTCTGAGGTGTGATCAGGGTCCCTCAAAATGTGAGAAAGAATTTGAGTTCTTGTCATCTGTATTAGTTCACCGAGAATGAATCCTCAAATGATAAATGAAGGGGTAAGAAGATGTGTACAAAGGCAAGGCTGTCCTCTGAGCCCCACAGGGTGGTGCCTGCCCTGTAACAAGAGACCCCCTCACCAGGCCCTGCCTCTGCAGCCCCCATGATCACCTAGCAAATCCACCGTCCCCCATCACAGACTGTCTTTATTAGATAGAAGTGAAGGTGCAGCAGAAGGGAGCGAGTCCTTCTCCAGCCACTGCACGCATCTGTGATCTTTGACCTCATCCCCTGTGCCACCCTGAGGCTCAAGGGAGGCCCAGATGCCACTGGTTTTCATGTGGTGATGTCACTTTGGTACAACAGTCCACTCAATATATACAATTCATGATTAAAAAAAAATCAAGGCAAAATTTATAAGATGAATTTGCGTAAATCTCTGGTTTTTAAAGCGTATTACAGTACTTTTATTGCTGCCAGGAAAGCCGTTGACTTAGGCTTCCTGGTGATGCCATGGAGGTGGGTGAGTCCGTCCAGAGAAGGTAAAAGCTATAGGAGTTCATTCTTTTGAGGTTTTATACTTACGCTTTGTGATGTAAAATTTGTAGCAAATTCCCTGTATGTGTTTTTCTTCAGAGTACATGTGACACATTTCCTGATACCTGCTAAAAGATGATTTTTAACAGAGTAAAACATTTTAGAAGAAGGTAGCGTGGAACGTCGTGTAAAACTGCACTCCAGACACCCACACCTGCTGCTCTGGGGTGTGTATTCTATTTGATTATTGAAGTAGGCTGGAGGTGTTTGTTAAATATTTGGAGACATCTGATGCTTGCGATGTGTTTGTTTTGTTTTTACATATATCCCTGGTTTACAAGGCAAAAAGATTTTTTAGTATCTCCAAATTATTGTTTTTCTCCATTATCTTCACCCCATTTGTTTTTCCACTACTTTTTTTCATTTAATCCTGCCCTTAATCTGATATATGGACCACCAAATCATCTCCATTGCAAATCACCTGAGCTCGCTGAGTTTCCAGCCAACACGCGGACAGCCACTTGCCCCTTTTACGCCCCACACACATGGCGACAGGGCCATTGTTTTATGGCCCAGTTCTGGAGGACATTTCCTCGGTCATCATTCCACAGGATCTCAAGGGGTCTCTGAGAAATATGCTCATCTACTGGAAGGATAATTTTTTTTTCACTTGTGATAGCCTGAACATCAGTCTTTGGATAGTAATTGTTGTGATTTTTATGATTAACATATTTGGCAGCTCATCCATTTATTCATTTGCTTAGTATTCATGCAACAGGCCTTTATGAGTTTGCTGCATATCAGTATTAGACTTTACAAATGGCTGCCAAAAGTGGCCGGAAATCTTGCGGGATGACAGCACCAAATAGCTCATAGGAAAAGAATAGGAAGTGTGAATTAATCACCTCCTAACATTTAGCGGTAAACCAGAGAGTTAGACAAAGAAAAGAAGAAATGAAGACAAACCTACAATCGCATTTCTCTTCAGACTTGATATACAAGAGACCCTCTTAGTCCATCTCCACCCAACAGGCCGGCTGGACCAATCATCCCTCATGATTTATTGCCCTGGAAAACACACAGGCTCAGGCCCAGCACTGGGCTTATGGCTGGAAGGGCCCCTCCAGGAGACCTAGGTCTGTCTGACCCTGCTTGTTGAATCATATGTGTCCCTAAGCAAGTTGGGTTCATTCCCGACTCATTTATGTCCTTTCTTAAAATCGTTCTTTTTCTTTTTTATTTATTTATTTATTTGAGACACGGAGTCTCACTCTGTCGCCCAGGCTGCAGTGCAATGACATGATCTTGGCTCATTGCAACTTCCACCTCCCAGGTTCAAGTGCTTCTCGTGCCTCAGCCTCCTAGTAGCTGGGACTACAGGTGCCTGCCACCACACTTGGCTAATTTTTTTGTATTTTTAGTAAGAGACTGGGTTTTCCATGTCGGCCAGGCTGATCTCAAACTCCTGACCTCAAGTGATCTGCCCGCCTTGACCTCCCAAGGTGCTAGGATTACAGGCATGAGCCACCACACCTAGCCTTAAAATTGTTATTAAATGTTAACTTATTCTTAACATTGTATAATTTGCTTAAACATCTCAACTTATGAAACAGGAGACCAAAAGAAAAGAGAAAAGTTGCTTGAATAAAAAGTAAGTCGAATGCTTTGGAAAGAATCATTAGCACTAACCTCAATAATCCACAATTAACTTATATTTATAACACATTGCATACAGACACAGTTCATAATAATAAAAGAAAACTCTGGGCCAGGCTTGGTGGCTCACTCCTGTAATCCTAGCACTTTGGAAGGCCGAGGCAGGTGAATAACCTGAGGTCAAGAGTTCAAGAGAAGCATAGTCACATGGTGAAACCCTGTCTCTACTAAAAATACAAACATTAGCCGGGCATGGTGGCATGTGCCTGTAGTCCCAGCTACTCAGGAGACTGAGGGAGGAGAATTGCTTGAACCTGGGAGGTGGAGGTTGCAGTGAACCGAGAGCATGCCAGTGCACTCCAGCCTGGGCAACAGAGTGAGACTCCATTAAAAAACAAACAAACAAGAAGAACCAGTTCATAAAAGAAGCCACTATATATTACAGGTAAAAACTTTCATCATAAGTAGTTACTTTAAAAATGCAAATTAAAACTATATTTACTGATAAAACAGGCAGATGAAAATTAAAATATGACTCAGTGCTACATTCTGATTCACTCTTGAGATAAGTCTGTCCTGGAAAAAGTTTTCTTACAAGCAACTGGTCCGTATGTATCCAGAGCCCTAAAAACCATTAATTCCTTTAAATGCAGTGATTCTACTTCCAGTAATTTATTCTATATCAATAATCAGATATTTGGCCAAAGATGTACACACAAAGACATTCATTGTAGCACTATTACAGCAAAAGACATGAAGTCACCCAAATGTGCCAAATTAGGAGAAATATACTTATGTGTGTGTATACAAATATGTTTTCCATATCAATATATATTATCTCTCTATACACATAAGTATACAATATATAAATATGTTTGTTGAATATATATATGAATATTACATAGTCATTAAAAGTTGTATACTTAAACAGTAAAAATGATTCATGGAACTGCTCATTTTATAATTTTAAGAGAAAAATAGTTTCTGAAATTATATATTCAGAATTATACCATTTTTAATTTAAAAGTTACTGTAAAGATTTCTATTTATAAATTGAAGAAAGAATAAGAAAACATACCAGAATGTTGACTAGGATGTTGAAATTATTTTTCTTCTTTTATATTTTAATTTACTTTTCTAATTTTCTGCAATGAATATATGTATCATATTTAAGAGAAAACCATTTTATTTTTTAAAAGGTGTTAATGAAAGATCTCTCTCTCTCTTTCTCTCTCTCTCACACACACACACACACACGCACGCTAGGAACAGCTGGTGATGCTTCCCAGTCCAAAAATCCAGCCATGGTAGTTAGAAATGGCAGGTGTCAGAGACAAGGCTCATTTTTGTGCTGGGAAGAACACTGGGTGGCTCCAATCTGGGTGACCACATGATTTCACAAGTATTTCCAAATGCCTTTTTCAGATTAATTTCACTTTCTATAAAGAAAAATACATATAACCAGGTTTACAGAACAACTCATTTAAAGCCAATTATTGGATGGTTGAATAATTGGGTGCTCTTTCATATTTCACTGGCATTGCAGTCATAAATTCTACCGATTCTCCTGCCTGGACCATCCAAGACGGGAGCCTCTTCCTTGTGACTGCCGCGACTCTGTCTATGGTCCCAATGACTTGAACTAGCAAATTGGAATAAAAAGACCTTGGTCTGCATCTCAAAATTAAATCCAGCCTAGAGTTAATAATAAAGTGCTGGGATGATTTGTTTCTACTTAACAACTGATAAATCACCAAACAAGAAATTTACCAAAAAGTACAGAAGGATTTGAAAATGTCTGCAAATTCCATAACTGCAAAATTTAATCTGTGAATCCCATAATTAATTTTGTTTCCAGTTAAGCAACCCAGAAAGCAGCCAAATGCTCCTTTCAATCAACATCACTTAATTACTTAGAGTTCCTTTTTCGATTATACTGGTTTTTCAAACATGACAGTCTGATATGTTTGGAATAGTATACACATTACAGAATGAGAAATGGGTGAATAGGATATTGGTTTATCTTTAATTCAGAGTTCCAAAGATCTTAACTCCCACTTATCCACATAGAAATAAACTGATTTTAGAAATGGAAGTACTAAAAATTGTTCTTTTTAAAATTAAGTTAAAATATTATTCAAGCAACATAATATTCAAAAGTATAAAACAATTCATACAAAACTTCCCAATTCAAAGTAACCAGACTCTTAAGTAAAATATTTAGGAGAAGCTGGTCCATTTGATTCAATAAAAATTTAAATTAGAAAAACCTCATGCCTGTTAATGGAACTGGGAAGACAACTTGCCTTTTTCTCCGAAAAGGACACGGGGGCTTTAGATAACCATATGTTTGCTTGGAGTCAAAAACGAGTCATGGCTGCCAAAAAAAGCCAGAGTGATATTAAGCTGTATTAATAAAAGTACAGTGTCCATTGCGAGGGTGATAATAGTCCCTTTGTGGTGTGTACTTGTTGGAGCGCAGCCCATCTGGGGCACTGCAGCCGCTCTGACAAATGAGGCTGCCCGGGCAGAGGCCCCAACGTGCTGGCCGCCTGGAAGGCAAGTCAAATGGTGAGCAGATGCGAGGGCTGGAAAAGGCAAGGGGAAGCAGGGTGGCATGTGACATCCGTATTCTAGCATATGAGGAGCTGTCATGGGGGAGGTCGATTCTGCAGACTGTGTGGTTTCCAGGGCAGAACTGAGAGCCAAAAGATGGAATGTACAAGGAGGAAGATTTCAGCTCCCCATAATCAGGCTTTGCAGCTCTTAGAGGAAGAGGAGTACTGAACCCCCATCGGTAGAAGCATGGGCGATGGTGGGGTCTCAGTATTGGAAATGTGAGGGATTTTGATTCTATAAACTCATCTTTTCTTACAAGGAAGAAAACGCAAGTGTATGTTAGCAAAATATTAGTGTTGGAGGAGACTTTTCCATATTTTTTATTTTATTTTATTTTTTTAAGTTCCGGGGTCCATATGAAGGATGTGCAGGTATGTTACATAAGTAAATGTGTGCCATGGTGGTTTGCTGCCCCTATCAATCCATCACCTAGGTGTTAAGCCCAGCATGCACTAACTCTTTTCCCTGATGCTCTCTCCCTTGCCACCCATGGAAGAGACCTGTAAAGATCTTCTGAGACAATCTCCTCACCTTACCAGTGAGAACAGCTTGGCCCACAGCTGTAAAGATCACACACAGGTAACTCAGAGGGTTGAGAGGAAACTGGGACCCGCCTCTCCTGATGGTGAAGGCAGTGGCCTTCCATGACCACATAGCATTACTGCTTTATTTTCATTGAAAATAGACAACATTTGCCTCTCCACCTCACATGTTCACATGGGATGCAGGTTGAGTTGGGGGATGAACAAATTCTCTAAGTCTCTAATATTTGTGAAGGATGCTGCTCGGCCATAAAATGTGAATGAAAGATACATTAGACTAACTCTGACAGTGAAGAGTCTACCATCTGGTTGGAAAGGAGAGAAACTATATACTAGTCAAAATAATCCCATGGCAAGGAAATTTATAAGAGTCAAATAGTCAGTTTGGATGCCAGATGCCCTAGGATTTCAGAGGAGGAGAGGCTGGGCTGGATGAAGGGAGATACAGGACTTGAAGACACAGTAAGGTGCAAAGAGTAGGTGCAAGGGAGAAAGGCTTAGAGGAGGGAAGGTTGGATCGGGGTGAGGAAGACAGCAGGCGGTCAGGCCCAGGGCAGGTACTTCCTTCCACTATCATTACATAGTCCTGTGGTCATTAAGTAGAAGTCTTCATTAGGGAGGAGTTAATTCACGATGTCAATAGCCAGGGAGATGTACCTCACAGCATATTGTCCACATCAAACTCCTCCTTAGGGCTTGCTATGATGTGACCCCCCATCAGGAGCTCTCAGGCTCCAGGAGCTGGACATTTCTTGCCAGTATGGTTTGGACATCACACCATGACCCGCCGGGACCTACATGTAATAATGTCCTATTGGAGAAAGAGACCAGCACATGGAAGATACGTTCACTTTACCCAAACTCAATCAGGCAAGAGATGAGGGTTTATGGTCATCTGAAAAAGAATCTCTGTGGAATTTTTTTGGGTGGCTCCCGAAACTCCAGTTGACAACCTTGACTATTCCCAGCCGAAATGTGAAGCCTATCAGGACGTGATACTCCATTACAGGTGTAGCCAAAGGAAGGCAAGTAGTATGCTTTGTGTAACTAGATAGATTTGTCAAGGCAAAGTAGAGAGTAAATGATGCAATCCAAAAGCCAAGGCAAATAGAATGATCAAGAACTATCAGAGTCCTTCTTTCCCAGAATTTTTCTCTGCTCTGTCGCCCAGGCTGGAGTGCAGTGGCGTGATCTCGGCTCACTGCAAGCTCCGCCTCCTGGGTTCACGCCATTCTCCTGCCTCAGCCTCTCCAAGTAGCTGGGACTACAGGCGCCCGCCACCACGCCCGGCTAATTTTTTGTATTTTTAGTAGAGACGGGGTTTCACCGTGGTCTCGATCTCCTGACCTCGTGATCCGCCCGCCTCGGCCTCCCAAAATGCTAGGATTACAAGCGTGAGCCACCGCGCCCGGCTCCCCAAATATTTAGAACGAGAGCAAGACGGTAAGTTTGAGACTACACAAGCTGCCTCTCATGCATGGTGCATTTTCTTTTTTCCAAACTGAGGCGACAGTGATGGCCCCTAACCCTTCACCATGTTGTAATCACAGGAAGCACAGCTCTGTGTAAACATTCCAGTTGATTTTCAGAACAGCCCATCCCGGGTGTCTATAAAATAGCTGTAAGGAAATTCTTGCAAACGAATAACAAACAACTCCAGGTGTTCAAATGAGGAACGTTCCCTAGATGCTACTGCCCGGACAAGCTCGGGTTGTTTCTCCAGGGAAAGTTGGTATTTTTAGTTTAAGAAACCAATAAATAAAAAATGAAGGTCTTGTTTACCCTCCCGTCTTGGTTCTTTGCGAGATCTTGAAAGGGGTGACTGCAGAGGCTGCATTTTAGGGACCCTGAGCTCTTTGAGAACAACACTTTTCTCCCCGTTTCAAAGCACCTGTTTGTATTTATCTCCAAATGACACAGTGGCGGTTTATTCAGTGACAATCAAAACTGCAGTTTCTGAAGGGTCCTGACTCCAGGGAGAGAGACCTCTATTGTAGTCCTCTGTCCACATGCCTGACTGCTTTGAGAGAAAATTAATAACTTTGGAGACTGATATTTCTGCAGACCCCGAGAAAGGGACAATTTTCTGTTTTTGCTGACCGGAAAACTCTGGCATGTGATTATTGTACCGCAAATGAAACTTCTGGACAAGGATGCTACTTTACCAAGCCTGGGATGGTGCATAACCCACGTGGTGAAGGAAGAGGACTCTGGCTTGCTAAGTGTTTGTTGCCTTGCATTTTCTTGCAAAGATGAGCCGTCCCAGTTATGGTTTCCCAGAATACTAAAAGACACATCCCACTTACTCATGCCCAAGGAGCACAAGCAAACTCCACATCCTTTATTGCCTGGAATGAATTACAGCATGAGAAATTGGAGGGGGAGGCAGGAGTGAGGCGATGGGTTAAGGCAGCTGTGCCTAAATTAAAAATTCACTAGACTTGGCGTCAGAAAACCTGAGTGCGAAACGGTGCCTGGCACTCAGCAGATGTTTAATTCAAACAAAATAATGTCAACAACGAAGGCACAGAACTCACATTTTTAGAGAAAAACAAACAAAATACCAAACAGGATGACTCGAGTAAGATTTGGCTTCCTTCCTATGAGATGTTTCTTTTTTATTCAGCTTTTCCCAATTTTGAACACAATGGTGTTGAACCATGGCAGCCCTTTCTCTTTTCAGATGAATCGATGTGGACCTCTGTGGTTGCTACCTAGTCTCAGCTGGTTTCAGTAGAAATAAACCTGCATTCAAAGCCGGACTCTGCCACCTCCCAGATGAGTGCCTCTGGACTGCCAACTTCCCTCCTTGCTACAGTGTGGGTAATAAACCCAAACAGACAGGACTATGAAGAACCACTGAGATAATGTGCAAAATGGTGTTAACTATGTGCTCATGGAAGTTCTATGAAATTATAAAACGTGGGAATAGAAGGAGGGGAAAAAAGGGCTACCTGTTTCTGGTCGGCCCAGGTGCAACAGTCCCCTCTGAGCAGAAAAGAAGGCCCACATTTTACTCAAACTGGTGGGCCTCTTGTGAGGTGTGGCGAGCCCAGGGGATCCGCGTTTTGCCACCCCTCCCTGTACTTTATTCTGAGGGCATTTATTTAAAGTGGGTCATCATTCAAGGCAGCTTTGCTTGCAAGGCCTTGAGAAACGCTTTGTGCTGCCCATGCAGCCACTGCAAGGAGAGGTCCCACCGGGATGGTCTCAAGGTCCCCAACTCCCACATCCAAGGGGGCCCCCAGGGAATCAGATGGAGAGGCCCCCGCTCCCTCTCCTCCCACTCGGGCTCACAGGGAACATTCACACCCCACTCCCATCATCCTCATCCACTCCAGCAGAAGCATGAACATTGCTTCTGAGTCCTGTTACATTCTATCTTGGAAGCAGAAAGTCCATCCCAGGTGGTAAGCATGCTCAGTCGCCAGCACGTCCGCCAGTGTCTCAGGGACCCACTCCTTAGCAGATTGCTCTGGGGACACAGAGAATTTGCTCAGAAAGCAAAATTCCGTTGTTACGCTCTCTAAAAGCTTCTGGGAAAATCGTCTTCGGAGTTGTCTTTTAATTAGGGAGCCTTCCATTTTTGCTTGTCTTTAAAATCCACATCACAGTCTTGACTGCTTCCTTCACAAGAAGTCAGCAGCCTCAAATGCGAGACCACAATGTGCCCTGGGGGCACAAGGTGCTATGCAGATCCTCCCAGTCACTGTCCCTGCTGCAGGGAGCCAGGTTTGCAGGGCCAGTGTCCCTCTAAGATGATCAGTTCCTGAAAGGCTGGGTGGCGGGGGGACAGGATTCTTATTCATCTTTTGACTTCTCATTTTCTAGTGCACGCCTGCTACATAGGAATAAATAATAAATGAATGTGAATGAATAGGACTGTTGTTACACAGTAAAGACAGGATCCAAACAGCTAGCAAGCTGAAGTCCTTGTTGATCAAGAGACAGGAGGCATTGCAGCAGTCAATATGCCTCTTTAACTGTGCACCTACTACATGCAGAGAATATTGCAAAAAAAAAAAAGCCTTCACCAGATGTCCCTTATATAGCTTAGACATATGTTTTCCAAACATAGTTGTTCTAAAGCATTTCTCTCACATTGGTTTCTCACTGTAGTCTTGGAGAAGGTATTTCTATAATGTTTAAGGGACGGGAGAGAGGCAGTGAAGAGAGAAAAAGAAAAACTGGAAATCACTCATCTGATAAAGAATCTATTTTAAGACTCCCTTGGACTAAATGAGGCTGCATCTCACTAAGCTCCTAGCACACCTGATTTGTTCTGTGAAATGAATGTTGCCTCCTCTCTTCAGCTAGTCATAAGGGTGTTAGGATTTGTTCTGCATAGGGACACATCCACTTAAAGTGTGATTTCAGTAACAGGAATGTAAACAGATCAATGGCATGACAAACGCCACAATAAATTTAGTGCCTTTAAGCCATGCTACGGAGGGCAGCAGGGAACTCTAACATCTCTCCACACCTTTGAGATCATTGATTTCTAGTACCCAGATGATGAATAAAACCATAATGGTTAAGATGGAACAGATAGGACTCACAACCTTGCTAAATAAGTATTGGCAGCGATCTGTTCCCAGCTTGCATAGAAGGTCCGTGCCAGAGTGGAGAACATTATTGATCTATTTGGAGAGAGTGTGACTTTCATTTATTTTAGGTCCTTAGCTATTTATCTTCAGGCCTGGCTTGGGGCCAGTAAGATAGGGACTGGTACGTAATGATTAGAAAGAATTACTTGGTGTGAGGGCTCTGGGCTCAGCCCCAGCCTCTGCCTCTCCTCCTTCTACTTGCACACTGGAGAGTCTCTCAAACCTCCAGATGTACAATGGTCAAACGGGAAGAGCAAAGAGCTTTGCACACAATGCAGGTTTGGTCCAATGATAAAAGGCAATGATTCTGGGAGTGTTGAGCATCCCAGAGGGGGCAGCCGTATAGTCCATTGCAGTGGGTCTTGGGCTTGTGCTTGCATGGAAATCACACAGGGTGCCAGCTCCCTCCTCCTCGGGTGTCTGGTGCAGTAGGTCTCAAAGGGGGCTGAGAACATGCATTTTGAACAAGTTCCCAGGTGATGTCTGAGCTGCTGGTGCAGGAACCACTTTAAGTACCCCCAAGTCTAATGGCTGTAGTAACCCTAGAGTTGGGTAATGCCTGATTGAAATCCCAGCTCTTCTGCTTCCTGGCGGTGTGATTTTGGCCAACGTTCTCATCCTCTCAAAGCCCCAGATTCCTCGTATGTAAAATAGGTAAGAACCCCCACCTGCCTCTAGGGTGGCTGTGAGAATTAAATGAGACGCTGTGAGCAAAGGCCAGTGCCCACGGCTATTCAGAGTTCAGTATCCCATTTGTTGCTCCTGTCTGCCATTCCGATGAAAAGTTAGGAGGCTGGGGAATTTGATCAACTTTGTTGTCCACAGTGAAGTTCAAATGCTGTTCCAGAATTTTGTATGCGAGGAATGAATGAGAAGGAACAGAAGTCAGGGTCTCTATGATTGTTGAGGCTTAGACTAAAGCAGATCAGATGCCAGGCAGGAGGACAATGGAATTCCCCGGGAGCCAAATAAGGTGCACAGTGCGAGTCTCAGTGCAACCTTGTGTTGGCAAAGGACTCGCCTCTGGGGTCAGGAGGCCGGGGTCAGGAGGCCAGGCTCTGGTCCCAGCCTCAGCACTGACCTGCTGTGTGAGACCTCAGTTTCCCTGAACATCTCTGGGACATGATTTCCTAATTCACAAAATGGGGAGGTTGAATTAGATGACCTCTTCTGCCTCTGAAGTTCTAAGAATCAGACATGGAGAGCAAGGCAGGAAGGAGTGATTCTTGAGAGGGAAGGGGATGGCATAGCCCAGGTCCTGGAGGAGGACGGAGGAAGTGCTGGGGCAGGGAGGGAGCGGGAAGGACACAGAAAGGGGCAGGGGAAAGGAAACTGCCTTTATAATTCTTCCAGCCTCCAGGGAGAAGGAGCACATCACCTTGTCTCAAGCTGGAATTGGACTGGATTCTGCAAACGGCTCCCATGTCTGGTGGGTGCTCAAGACTGGTGCAGCTAAACCCAGGACAAGTTAAGGCTGCCAAGTTACTGGAAAATGAGAGGGACCACAGGGACCACATGCCAAGGCCAATGTCCTTGAGAGGGTTCTTTTTGTTCCAAAAGAATAAAGGAAAAGGACCGAGGTTCTGCCAGTCCTTTGGGGATATGTGTGGTCCTTGCAGAGCCAGCACCATCCCAAGAGACCCTGAACACTTGGTGAAATGTGTGTTCTGACCACTTACAGTTGAGATGTAGCTAGTCTTTAAAAAAAAATGCCGGGCACGGGGGCTCACGCCTGTAATCCCAACACTTTGAGAGGCCAAGGCCGGCTGACCACCTCAGGTCAGGAGTTCGAGACCAACCTGGCCAACATGGTTAAACTCCATCTGTACCAAAATTAGCCTGGCGTCGTGGCAGGCGCCTATAATCCCAGCTACTCAGGAGGCTGAGGGAGGAGAATCGCTTGAACCCAGGAAGCAGAGGTTGCAGTGAGTCGAGATTGTGCCATTGCACGCCAGCCTGGGCAACAAAAAGCGAAACTCTGTCTCAAAAAACAATAGCTGAGCTTTTTGAAAAATATTCCTATTGTGGTTCCAATTTTGCTTTTCCTTAAGGAGAAGGACATGCAATACAATGTGCTGATAGCGCACAAGCTGCCGTGCTCCTTCAAGCCACAGCGCTCTTGCAAGCCGTAGTGCTCCTTCCAATAGACTGAGCTCCAGAGGGCTCTAAATTCATAATTGTCAAGTCTTTACCCTCCAATCTGATGAGGAAAGTTGGAGATAGATGATAACAAGAGATCTCTGTCCTCTCATGCCCCTCTCTCTTGTTTCCTAAGTTCATATCTCATATTCCTTACATCTGTTCTCCGGCACCACCTGCCTCAGTTTCACACCTGATCTCCTCTCCTGGCCACCTTCAGTCCACCTTACAATCCTGGGACCCAGCAGCCAGCACCATCTCCCTCCCATATGCATCTGCTCTCCATAGCAACCATTAGCTCTTTGTTATATGAATAGATTGTCCTATTCCCTCTCTGTGCTGGCTGGTGTAGCACACTGTCCTATCTAGCTAATCATATGCATAGTTACATCAAGGTAGGATAGCTTACCATCTTGTCCCATGGTTATAACATGTGCATGTGTGTTACCTAGCCAGCGTGTTTAAGAGTTCTTCCAGGGCTATACTTTGTAAGAGCTAGTGCAAATGTGAAAAACATAATTAAAATAATAGTTGCAATAGCTGGACAAATAAACTGTGGTGCATCCAGAAAATGAAATAGTATTCAGCCCTGAAAAGAATCTATCAAGCCATGAAAAGACATTTAGGAACCTAAATCCATATTAGTAAGTGAAAAAAGCCAATCTGAAAAGACCACATATGGTACAATTCCAACTATATGACATTCTGGAAAAGACAAAACTATGAGACAGTAAAAAGATTGTTGGTTGTCAGGGGCAAGGCAGAAGGGAGGGATGAATAGGTGAAGCACAGAGGATTTTTAGAGCAGTGAAAATATTCTGTAGGATCCTAGAATGGCAGATACATGTCATGCTACATTTCCTCAAACCTATTGAATGTACAACACAAGAGTGAACCCTCAAGTAACCTATGGACTTCGGGTGATAATGATGTCCCATTGTTACCTCATCTAATGCAGCAAATGCACCACTCTGGTGGTAGACATTGATAATGGTGGAGATGTACACATGGGTGGGCACGGGTAGATGGGAAATCTCTGTACCTTCTGCTCAGCTTTGCTGTGAACCTAAAACTGCTTTAAAAATAAAGTTTATTCAAAACTGTATAATTAGCCAGGCATGGTGGTTCACACCCATAATCCCAGCACTTTGGGAGGCCGAGGTGGGCAGATCACTTGAGGCCAGAGGTTCAAGACCAGCCTGGCCAACAGGTGAAACCCCATCTCTACTAAAATTAAAAATAAAAATAATTAGCTGGGTTTGGTGGCACACACCTGTAGTCCCAGCTACTTGGGAGGCTGAGGCAGGAGAATTGCTCGAACCTGGGAGGTGGAGGTTGCAATGAGCTGAGATCACACTGCAACACTCCAGCCTTGGTGAGAGGGAGACTTCGTCTCAAAAAAAAAAATGTACAATTATATAATGGCTAACATGTATTGAGGACTTCCCCACGCCCTCATATGAAGCACTCTGTATATGTTATCTCATTCAGTCCTTAAAACAACTCTCTGAAGTGTATACCATTATTAACCCTGCTTTATATATATGGAAAATAGGGCCCAGAGAGGTTTAGACACTTGTTCAAGGTCACACAGAAAGGACTGGCTCCATAAGCTAGAGAATGTGGCTTTTTTTTTTTTTTTTTTTTTTACAAAAAAAGCATCTGAGCTAGCATTGAGCATTGAGTTTTCAGCAGATCCTGGAGGCGTCTGCCTCTGCTCTGCATGGATGATGAGCAGCTGATTGTGCTGTCTCCATGTGGATGCAGATGAAGTTTGTTACAGAAAACTGAAAGTACCGCTCCTTGCCGTTGGTAAGCAAACAGTGAGTCACTGACTGGAGCTTGATGGAAATAAGATCACCAGTCACTTGTATATAAACAAGTGTGTTTCTCTCGCCATGACAATGATTCATTTTGAGCAGAGAGCTAGAATTTCTATTCCCACGAGGCCTAACCTGTATTTTTGTGTACGGTCTGCTTCTGCCCTGTTGTTTAGGATAAACAGCCTCTTAGGTGGTTTAGCCCAGCGGTCCCCAACCTTTTTGGCACCAGGGACCAGTTTGGTGGAAGACAATTTTTCCATGGACCAGGGTGTGGGGGATGACAGTTGCAGGATTATTCAAGCACATTACATTTATTGTGCACTTTATTTCTATTATTAGTACATTGTAATATATAATGAAATAAAGATACAACTCACCATAATGTAGAATCAGTGGGAGCCCTGAGCTTCTTTTCCTGCAACTAGACGGTCCCATCTGGGGGTGATAAGAGACAGTGACAGATCATCAGGCATTAGATTCTCATACAGAGCATGCAGCCTAGATCTCTTGCATGGGTAGTTCACAATAGGGTTCTCGCTCCTATGAGAATCTAATGTTGCTGATCTGATAGGAGCCGGAGCTCAGGTGGTAAAGCCAGCCATGGGGAGTGGCCGTAAATACAGATGAAGCTTCGCTTACTCACCAGCAGCTCACTTCCTGCTGTGCGGCCCTGGTTCCTAACAGGCCACACACCAGTACTGGTACCAGTGTGTGGTACAGGGGTGGGGACCCCTGGTTTAGTCAACTCTTGATTATTCCTGAAAGGTGTTTTATGTGGTACACTGGATTTTCTTTTGTTTTTCTAGAAAGTTCTTTCCCAGTTTTTTAGTTGTTAAAATGCACTCTGTAAAGTTTATTATCCTCATTCCCTCTTTTGATTTCGGTTGAACATAAGCTGTGTAGCCAGCCTGAGGCTGGAGAAGGGTGTGACCAGGCATGTTGAGGGGAGGTTCAGAGGCCTCCTGGTCCAGCCTCACAGGATGGGGGAACTTTGGTGCCTGTCTGGTATGAGTGCCTCATTTGTTGATGAGGGCCCCAGGGAGGTTTTCTGACCTGCATAGGCCTCCTGAGTCAGGGACAGACAGGTTTAAAACTCAAGGTTGACTGGGTGCTGTGGCTCATGCCTGTAATCCCAGCACTTTGAGAGGCTGAGGTGGGCAGATTGCTTGAGCCCAGGAGTTCAAGACCAGCCTGGGCAACATGGGGAAATCCTGTCTCTACAAAAAATACAAAAATTAACCAGGTGTGGTGGCGTGAGCCGGTAATGCTAGCTACGCAGGAGGCTGAGGTGGGAGAATTGCTTGAGCCTAGGAGGTGGAGGTTGCAGTGAGCCAAGATCATGCCACTGTACTACAGCCTGGGCAACAGAGCAAGACCCTGCTTCAAAAAAAAAACCTACCAGCTGAGGGCTGCTCTCATGCTATGCTCTTTCTCTCCAATTGTCCTCTGAATCTACCCTGTCTTCTCTTACTGTACCATGTGAGTTTAAATTCTGAGCCTTTCGACTACACCTGGGCACGTCTGCAGGTCCTGCCCAGTGCATAACCCTCCCCGTCTTATCTCAGGGCCTGCCCCACCTGCCTGGCTTATGAGCGCAGATGTTTTCAAACTGCTCGGTGCTGAGAAGTGAGTTCTCACCAACTACTAGGTCACCTCCCAGAAAGGAAGCCAAGTTCTTTATGCACAAATGAAACTGAGCCCTTGAAAGGGCCATAGCTGGCGGTCCAGTATATTTGCTCCTGGTCTTCCTCGCCACCACAAACCCCAAGAGAGAGAAATTCATTCCAGTTAAGGGGGAAAAAATTCCCATACAGTATCTGCTCTAAAATACAAGTCTTAAATAGTGACACTCGCTTGAAAGATCTTTGTTTCATTTAAATGATAAAGTCGCATGGGCGAGGCAGCCAGCTGAGGCTGCGTGCTGGGCCTGTGGCAGCCCGGGAAGCTGCAGCAGGACCAATGGAGATGCTTCTCTGAACTGAGTATCAGCTAAGCGGAGACAGGGGTTGCCTGGGTAGAGAGGGCTGTTAGTGATTCCTGCTTCCCAGGAGTGGTTTCGTCTTAGATGCACCTAAAGGAATGTTTCACTCCCTGAGCTTTCCCTTAGAACAGGATGGAAGCAGCTGCTCTTCCACTCCAGGGCTGGATTCCACTGCTTCTCTCCCGGCTCCCCTGACTTCTTTCCTAATCCCTCCAGTGTGGGTGTCCCCACTGGTCCTATTTCAGTTCAAATCTCTCCATGGCACAAACATACATTCTCAAAAGTCCCGTCTACCCGCAGCCCTGCTTCTTGTCACTAGAAGTCTGCCATTTGACTGCTGTGGCCTAGCCACCACCCTTCTATGGCCATCAATATGGGTATCTCCCTTGGCTCTGCTACCTCCTACTCTTTTTTCCAGGTTTCAGCTCTTTGGAGATGCAGATAGTAGGACTAAGTATTGAAGGAAGCCTCATGGCCCATTAAATAAGGCACCACAAGTTCATGGCTAATATCGACTCTGAGCTACCTCTAAACATTATTTGTATTAAAAGGGCTGGAAGTGTGGAATTTTGAATTACATCCCAAGGGTGACTTGAGGATTATGATCATGATTGTAGCACTTCAGAGATGTGTACTACAGATGGGTGCTCATTTTCTATCCTGAGCATGGTAAGGAGTGTATGTGTTTGTGGTACCCATGGTTGGGTAGTGGGTAAGTGTATAGGGATGAAAGATTAGTGCCACAGCCTCCTGGGAAATGGATTTCTGTAACTCAGAGCATGTTCCATGCTGGAACCTGAGACTTTGGTCTGCCAGAAAGTTGCAATGGCCTAAGGCCTGGAAAGATAAGATATCACATTGAATATGCTCCTAGGGCAGCCAATTGCGTGGAAGCAGATGTGGTTTCTGCAGATAAATGAAACCAGATCCTGACAAGATGATCTCTATAAGATAATCTGAGGAGAAGGAAAATAAACCAGTTTAAAAAAAAAAAAAAAGATGTTCTGAGTTTTCAACTCCTCTGCCAAAGCAATGGTAAACCCCTTTTTTCTTTCTTTCTTTTTTTTTTTTTTTTTGGAGACAGAGTCTCTGTCATCCAGGCTGGAGTGCAGTGGCACTGTGATAATAGCTCACTGCAGCCTCAAACTCCTGGGCTTAAGCAAACCTCCCACCTCAGCCTTCCTAGTAGCTGGGACTGTAGGAGAAAGTGACCATGCCTGGCTAATTAAAAACATTTCTTTGTAGAGACAGGATCTTGCTATGTTGCCCAAGCTGGTCTTGAACTCCTGGGCTCAAGAAATCCTTCCACCTCGGCCTCCCAATGTGCTGGGGTTACAGGCATGAGCCTGGCCTGAAGCATTTTTTTAAGTCAAGTTTGAAGGAGGTACTCCCATCATCCAAAATATAACCTATCAAAAACAAGACTCCAGGGTTAAGTTGGAAGAATATCCATGCAATAATAGAAAGCCACAGGTAAATGAGAAGGTACTTTGTTTATAACTATTTGCTTCATTTTTATTTTTGTTTTTTTGGAATGTGTATTTGTAGTGATTCTTCTTGATTTCCAAATGGAAGGTCTAAATACCAGATCTATTCTTAGTAATCAATACCAGAAAAATCTGGCTGCAGGCCGGGTGTGATGGCTCATGCCTGTAATCCCAGCACTTTGGGAGGCCAAGGCAGGTGGATCAGTTGAGGTCAGCAGTTCAAGACCAACCTGGCCAACATGGTGAAACCCCATCTCTACTAAACATACAAAAAAAAAAAAAATTAGCTGGGTGTGGTGGTACACATCTGTAATCCCAGCTACTTGGGAGGCTGAGACAGGAGAATTGCTTGAACCTGGGAGGTAGAGGTTGCAGTGAGCTGAGATTGCATTACTGCACTCCAGCCTGGGGGATGGAGTGAGATTCCGTCTCAAAGAAAAGATCTGGCGGCTGAAACTAGTCTGTGAATTGTGGAATTATAGGAGCAGCTTTGAGGAAAACTCAGAAAAAATCCAGCTTTCTTTACACAAGTCTAACCAGCTTATGAGAAAGTCATATGACATTATGATCACAGGCTGTAAATGGAATTTTCAAGATATATCCTTTTGTGCAAATCTTAGTGTTTAGAGAAAGCCTTTGTGATTATATGATCAAAGAAGAGTCTCTTTGCTTTCATTATGACTGAAAAGAGAATTTTGACATAAAAATTTCCATTGCAGTCTAGCAGGGTCCTATGTGGGTCAGGGGGAGGGAAGGAATTCATCTCAGCCTAACTTGAGCTCAGTCTAACGAGCTTCTCTGACTTAATAAAACAACCTTTGTTCTAAAGCTATATTGAATTTTAGCTAAATATTTGGCAAATAATTTTTTCTATAGCATGTCTTATTCATTCTTTGAAAAGTTTAGAAAGTTCTTTAAAATCAATTAAATATAGGTTTTCGGTGTCAGCATAAAATTAAATATTTGGAAATAAGTATAACTTACAAAATAAGCAAAGTAATTGTCTTCATAAATTTCTTGCCACATTTTCCTTGAAAGGCACTTAAAAAAGAAATGCTGTGTTTTAGTCTAACAAAGGAATATAGAATGCATTTTAATAAAATAAATCACTATGATCCATAATTTAATATATTTTTAAAAAGCAACTTCTCAAATCCACATGCATTTCATACTAGTAAAATATCATAATGACATGGGTATTCCAATACTTTTTTCTTCTCATTTTAAAAAAATTACCTTAACATTATAATTAAAATTCCAAGGAGGCAAAAACCATGTAATTACAGATCATTGCCAGAGAAAGAATGACTTGCACTTTTAAGGACAAAAACGATTTGAGTGAATCAATGTATTGCATAACAATTGTATTCTACTTTCACATTTTTCCATAATATCATACAAATAGAGATGGATGGTAAGTACTAGTGTATTTGTTGGGTTGGGAGAGCAGAGAAAACCAAAGTCCACATCCTCTGATATTAATTGTTAAGGAGACTTTTGTATTTTAAAAAAAAGATTGGAAAATTATCTTGCATTGGATGGCATCTAATGGCATTGTCTCCAATCTCTTCATTCCTAGACATGGAGTTGCAAATGTTCTCGAGTGGGATGGGGAAACACAGTGATCAACCAGGCCTTGCCTATGTGTGTCTTCACTGTTGTCTGTGTTATGGTATAGGCATGTAGATACATTGTGAGTTTTGTACCTTTAGCCCCAGCCAATGTAGAGGCCAGGGAGAAGCTACTGATGGAGCTGCTTCAAGAAAGATCCCAAGTCTATGCAAATCCATTGAACTCATCCAACTTCTTTTACTGTAGAAGGTAGGTGACCCAGCACTGACACTGCATGGGATGTAGCCAACTGTGAGCAGCAGTCCAGTAGGAGACAGAAGACCTCCTTCCTTCCTTTCTTTCTTTCTTTCTCTCTCTCTTTCTTTTCTTTCTCTCTTTCTTTCTTTCTTTCTTTCTTTCTTTCTCTTTCTTTCTTTCTTTCTCTTTCTTTTTTTTTTTTTTTTTGACAGAGTCCTGCTCTGTTGCCCAGGCTGGAGTGCAGTGGTACGATCTTGGCTCAGTGCAACCTTTGCCTCCCAGGTTCAAGTGATTCTCCTGCCTCAGCCATCCAAGTAGCTGGGATTACAGGCACATGCCACCACACCTGGCTAATTTTTGCATTTTTAGTAGAGACAGGGTTTTTCATGTTGGCCAGGCTGGTCTCAAACTCAAGTGATCCGCCTGCCTCGGCCTCCCAAAGTGTTGGGATTACAGGCGTGAGCCACCTCACCTGGCCAGAAGATCTTGTTTCTAGTCCCATTTCCAACATTTAATTGTCCGTGGAACTTTAGGCAAGAACTCAATTCCTTGGGGATCTTGGTTTTTTCATCTCTAAAATAAGGCGATAGGTCTAGATGGTTCCTGTGGATCCTTCCAGGGGTAAAATTCTATTCTAGTTTAAAATAACTGCCATCCAAAATTATACAACAAATAAAGTAGACCCAGTTGCAGACCAGTCTCTGACTGAGCAATAATTTCCAAGCATTAACGTATATCTATGTTAAACTTGTTAAACATTAATTTTCCTAACCTAAAGTGAAAGTTGGAAGTCTAGGAGTTAATGCAAAGATGTATAAGTTGTGCAAGGAAAGCTAATGGGGTAAGCCGTACATCAGAGACCTTAGGATTGGGGGTACCGCATCTCATATTTTTTAGATAGACTATGTACTTTCATGGTACAATTCACTGCGGTCTTTTAGTTAAAGGGAAAATAGGGTTTTTTTTTTCTTATTATTTCAAGTGTCTGTTTTTTTCAGTAACCACTGTCTTCAACAAAGAATTTCTGTCTTTAAAAAGTGCAACTTTAAAAGGATTATATACCATGACCAAGTAGGATTTATTCCTGGAGTGCAAATATGGTTCAACATATAAAAATCAGTGTAATAAATCCAATTAACAGAATTAAGGAAAACCCCACATAATCACCTCAGTTGATACAGAAAAAGCATTTGTCAAAAGTCAACACCCTTTCATGACACAAAGAATCAACAAAATAGGAATAGAAAGACTACTTCAACATAATAAAGGTCATATCTGAGAAGCCCACAGCTAACATCATACTCAATGGTGAAAGACTGAAAGCTTTTTCTCTAAGATCAGGAATAAGACAAGGTTGTTCACTCCTGCCACTTTTATTCAATATAGTACTCAGTCCTAGACAGAGAAATTAAGCCAGAAGAAAGAAATAAAAGTTATCAAAAATGGAAAGGAAAAAATAAAATTATGTCTTTTGCAGACAACATAATCTCATATGAAGAAAACCCTAAAGATCACACACATACACACGAACTGGTAGAACTAATAAAATGAATTCAGCAAAGTTGCAGGACACAAAATCAACATGCAAAAGTTAGTTGCATTCCTATATACTAATAATAAATAATCTGAAGAGAAAATTTAAAAAATTCCATTTATAATAGCACCAAATAGAATAAAACACTAAGAATAAACAACCAAAAATACAAAACACTTGCACACTGAAAACTACAAAACATTGGTGAAAAAAATTAAAGAAAGCAAAAGTAATTGGAAAGACAGCTCATGTTCATGTATTGGAAGATTTAACATTGTTGAGATGTTAGTACTGCCCAAAGTGATAGATGAAGGGCAATCCCTGTCCAAATCCTAATAGCACTTTTTCAGAAATAGAAAAATCCATCTTAAGATTCATATGGAATCTCAAGGGACTCTAAATAGTGGAAACAATCTTGGGAAAGAAGAATAAAGTTAGAGGTCTCACACTTTCTGTTTTCAAAACTAATTATAAAGCTACAATAATCAAAGCAGTGCAGTACTAGCATAAAGACAGACATGTGGACCAATGGAATAAAATAGAGAGCCCAGAAGTAAACCCTCATATACATGACCAAATGATTCTTGATGAGGGTGTCAAAACCATTCAATAGGTAAAGGACATTATTTTCAACAAATAGTACAGGGAAAATGGAATATCCACATACAGAAAAATGAAGTTGAACCCTTACTCCACACTGTATACAAATTAACTCAAAATGGATTAAAGACCTAAATGTAAGAACTACAACTATAAAACTCTTAGAAGCCCACATAGGGGGAAAACTTCACAACATTGGATTTGGCAACAACTTTTTGGATATGACACCAAAAGCACAAGTAATAACAAAAAAAAATGGATGAAATGCACTACATCAAAATTTAAAACATTTGTACATCTAAAGAACACAATGAATAGAGTGCAAAGGCAGCCTACAGAATGGAAGAAAAATATTTGAAAACCAGATGTCTGTTAAGGGCTTAAGTATTAGTCCATTTTCACACTGCTGTAAAAACTGCCCAAGACTGGGTAATTTATAAAGAAAGGAGGTTTACTTGACTTACAGTTCTGCATGGCTGGAGAGGCCTTAGGAAACCTACAATCATGGCGGAAGGGGAAGCAAGCACATCCTACATAGTGGCATGCAACACAGCATGTGAAGGAGGAACTGTCAAACACTTATAAAACCATCAGATCTCATGAGAACTCACTCACTATCATGAGAACAGCACAGAGGAAACCACCCCTATGATCCAATCATCCCCCCACCAGGTCCCTCCCTCAACATGTAGGGATTATGAGGATTACAATTCAAGATGAGATTTGAGTGGGGACACCAAGCCAAACCATATCAGCTTAATACCCAGAATATATAAAGAACTCCTACAACTTAACATCATCATCAACAACAAAAAATTAACCAATTTTCAAAAATGGCAAAGTACTTGAAGAGACATTTCTCCAAAGAAATTATACAAATAACCAATACACATGAAAAGATGTTCATCATCACTAATCATTAGGGAAACATAAATCAAAGCCAAAATCAGATTTACTTCCACCCATTTGGATGGCTACTATCAAAAAAACAGAAAACAAGTGTTGGCAAGAATGTGGAGAAATTGCAATCCTTATGCGCTGTTGGAATTATAAGATGATGTAGCCGCTATGGAAAATAGCATGGAGATTCTTCAACAAATTAAAAATAGAATTACCATATGATCCAGTAATTCCACTTCTGCATATATGTCCAAAAAATTGAAAGCAGAGACTTGAGAAGATATTTGCACATTCATGTTCATAGCAGCATTATTCACATAGCCAAAATGTAGAAGCAACCCAAGTGTCCATGAACAGATCAATGGAAGAGCAAAATGTGGTATAACAGACAATGGAATATTATTAAGGTGTAAAAGGAAAGGAAATCCTGTCACATGCTGTAACATCGGTGAACCTTGAGGACATTATTCTAAGTGAAATAATCCATTTGGAGAATGACCAATAGGACATGTAATTCCACTTATATGAGGTACCCAGGGTAGACAAATTCATAGAGATGAATGTAGATTTTAGAAGGCACATTTTAATTTTAATAGTATTTAACAGCACTGAAAAAAATACTATTAACATATCAATCACATAATTCCACTGATAGCTTAGTTCAGCAAGCATCATAAATATGCAAAAATTACTGTAGAAACACTGACCAGAGACACCAGAACCAAGGAAACTTTGAGGCTTGGAACAGTTTTGGGAGCTATGGTAGGCTTGGTTGGGGGCTGCCGCACAGGGTTTAGAGAGTCGTGTGGGTACTGAGCAGGAATGTAGGGGCCAGCAGGACAGAATGTTTCCAAAGACAACTCCACGCCCGTCATTCCTCCCTACTTCCGTGGAGTTGCGCCTCCCAACATTCAGACTCCCAGCTAAGTCGTTCTCTAATTCAGCGAAATCATATGTTCAATAGAATTGGTATTTAATTCACCACATCCCCTTGTTATAAATCCTAGACTATGATGACAGAAAGCAAATCGATGGTTGCCAACTCACAGAGCTTGTGTTGTTGTTGAGTGTCATTTGGATGGAAATGTAAAGGGTACACACTCTCATGTCTTGCTTCTTTTGTTCAGCATCTTTATTTTGAGAGTCATCGTTGTTATTGCATGAATCACTAATTCATTCCTCAATATTGCTGAGCGTGAGTGCACAGCAGCTTGCTTGTCCATTCATCATCAATTGATGAATATTTGAGTTTTTAGGTTTTAGATACTGTGAATAAATCTGTGGTAAATATTTTTGTACAAGTCCTTCATGGAAATTGGTTTTCATTTTTTTAGGCACATACCTAGGAGTGGACTTATTGAGTTATGGTGGTGGTGTTTTACCTTACCAGTAACTGTCATAAACTCTTCTACTTTGCACTGCCACCAACAAAATATGAGAGCTATGTTGCTCCATTTCCTCACCAATATTTGTGTTGCTACTCCTTTCAATTTTAGCCATTCTAGTGGATATGAAGTGGTGGGTTTTTAAACTTACATTTCACCTTTCCATGGACTTCCTGTCCATTCATGTGTCTTCTTTTGTGAAGTATCTATTCAAATCTTTCACTCATTTTTTTAGTTGTTAGTCTTTTTTAAAAAAATTGATTTGGAAGAGTTCTTTACATATAAATCCTTTGTCAAATTATATATATATATATATATATACACTAAATATCTTCTCCCAGTCTGTAGCTCGCATTTTTATTTTTTTAGTGGTCTTGTAAAGAGCAGGTCTTTAATTTTTATGAAATTAAAGTAATATTTCTTTTGTGGTTAGTTCTGTTAGTGACCTTTCTAAAAAATGTTTGCCTACATCAAGGTCATGAAGACATCTTATGTTTTGTTCTAGAAGCTTTAGAGCTACAGATTTTAGGCTCGATCTATTTTTCTTAAGTTAACTTCTGAGTGTGGTAGGTGGTGGAGTTATGTTCCTCCCCCAACCCCTACATGTACATAACATACACATTTATCCAGTTGTTGCAGCATCATTTTTTAAATAGACTATTGTTTCCTCATTGAATTGTTTTGGCACATTTGTCAAAAATCAATTGACTACATTAGTGTGTCTAATTCTGGGCTCACTGACTTCTTGGTCTGTCCTTATGCCAGTTTCACACCATCTTAATTAATGTAGCTTTACCCAGAGTACAAGCTACATAATTTATGTAGCTTTATCTTGGAATCAGATAGCATGAATCTTCCATTGTTTTTTTTTCAAGAATTTGGCCAGTCTAATCCCTATGCCTAGAATTAACTTGTAAATTTTAGAATAAGTTCTGTGGAATTTTGATTGAGATTGAGTTGAATTATAGATCAAAATGACATCTCATCTGTAATGAGACTTCCAATTAATAAACATGGAATATCTCTTCATTTACTTAAGTAATTAATTTAATTTACTTAAGTTATTAAAGTAATTAAGAAATTAATTCATTTTAGCAATATGTCTGTGTACAGATCTTACACATCTTTTGTTAAATTTAGTCTGAATTATTTTATGGTTTTGATGGGACTTAATATTGAAATAAAATAGAATCTATTTAGGAAATAAAATTGCACAAAGAAATTTTATTAAAAAATTATTTTTGTATATTGACCTTGTATGCTGTGATCTTGCTAAATTCGTTAGTTCTAGCAGTTGTTCTGTAGACTTCAAAAGATTTTTCTATATACACAGTCACATCATCTGTGATTAAAATCAGTTTCATATCTCCTTTTAAATCTGGATCTCTTATTTTATTTTCTTGTCTTCTCACAGTTAGGGCCTGCAATACAAAGGTAACTTGTTCCTGAGCACTCAATATTTCACCATTAAGTATCCATAGAATTTGTGTAAATGCCCTTTATAAGTTTAAGAAAACTCTGTTCCTAGTTTGCTGGGAATTTTGATCATGAATGGTTTTGGATTTTGCTGACGGCATTTTCTGCCTCTATTGGGATAATCACCTATTGCTGTCTTCTAGCTTTGCAATACAATAAGCTACATTGATTGATTTTTCAATGTTAAATTCAGATAAGACAAACCCCGCTTGAACATGGTAAATTCTCTTTCAACATTGCTGGACTTGATTCATTAGTACTTTATTAATGCGTTCCATTTTTATATTCATGAGGGATATTGGTCTGCAATTTTCTTTTCATGTGTTCTGTATGTCAAGTGTGAGTATTAGTGTTATAGTAGCCCACAAGTGTATAGTGTATAGTAGGAAGTGTTTTCTTCTCTTCATTTTCTGAAACTTTGTGTAAAATTGGTATTATTTTTCATCAACCAATCGATAGATTCATCAGTGAAATTATCTGAGCCTGGAGAGCTTTTCCTGGGAAAGATTTTGATTATGAGTTCAAGTTCTTGAAAGGTCACTAGTTATAGCCCTATTGTGAGTTTTCTATTTCTTCATATGTCAGTTATTTCAAGTTGTGTTTTTCAAGAAATTTGACCATTTCATCCAAATTATTGAATTTACTTACATAAAGTTTTCTATAATATATTTTTATTGTCCTTTAAATGCCTACAGGATCTATAATGATAACATTTCTGATTTTCTTAATTTGTGCTTTGTAACATTTTATCATGATTAGTCTTGCTAGGGGCTGATCAATCTTATTAAACTTTTTCAGGAACTAACTTGTGACTTTGCTTATATTCACTGTTATATTTATGTTTTCTATTTCACTTACTTCTGCTTTTATCTTTGTGATTTCCTTCCTTCCATTCACTTTGGCTTTAATTTGTTCTTCATTTTTGGCTTCTTAAAGCAGAAGCTTAGATTGTTGATTTTAAGCCTTTCTTCTTTTCTTCTACAGACACTTAAGCTACACATTATCTTCTAAGCACTGTGCTAGCTGCTTCTTCCAATTCAGTATGTCACGTTTTCATCATTATTCAGGTCAAAGTATTTTCTAATTTCTCTTGTGATTTCTTCTTTGATATATGGGCTATGTAGAAGCGTGTTATTTAATTTCTGCATATTTGTGAATTTTCTAAAGGTCTCATTTTCATATTTCTAATTTAATTTTGTTGTGCTTAGATAACATTACTTAATCTTTTGAAAATTTTTGTGCTTTATTTTATAACCCAGCACATTATCTAGCTTCATAAACACTTTGTGTGTACTTAAAAAGAATGCATATTCTGTCATTGTCGTCAACTTAAGTCAAGTCGGATGATATTGTTGTTCAAATCTGCTATGTCCATGTTGATTTGTTTACCTAGTTCTTCTATTAGTTTCTGAGAAAAGGATGTTAAAAATCTTCAAATGAGATTGTGCATTTTCTGTTTCTTTCTTTAGTTCTATCATATATTTCGACACTTTATCATCACATACATACATACTTATAAAACGTATCCCTTTATCTCTGGTAATGATCCTTATGTTGAAGTCTACTTTGTCTGTGATTCTTCTAGCCACATAGCTTCCTTTTGCTTGGCTTTTGCGTGATATATTTTCTTTCATTCTTTTTCTTTCAGCTTATTAGAGTCTTCAGTGCATTTCTAGTAGGTACCATTAGTTGTATCTTCCTTTTTTTAATTCAATCCAACAATCTCCACCTTTTAATTACTGTTTAGTTTAACTACACTAAATTTAATTAGTTATATAGTAGAATTTAGGTACACCATTTTGCTATTTATTTTCTATTTGTCCCATGTGACTTTTGCCCTTCTGTTTCTCCATTCTTTTCTCCTTTTGGGTTAATTGAATATTTTTTAAACCTTGAATTTAATTCTCTGTTGGCTTTTTAATTACATATCCTACTGTTATTTTTAGTAGTTGCTCTAGAAAGTACAATATATATCCTTCGCTTAACACAGCCTACATAGATTTAATATTGTGCCACTTTCTCAGAAAAATGTAAGAAATTATGACCAATGGAATTCCATGTTCCACCTTCATTTGTGCTATTGTTGTCACGTTCCTGTGCATCTACACACCATAAAAACCTCACAATGAAGTGCTATGATTTTTGTTTCAAACAGTCAGTTCTTTTAAAGAAGTCAGAGGAAAAAAATGTATCAGCCAGGCGAGGTGGTTCACGCCTGTAATCTCAATACTTTGGGAGGCTGAGGTGGGCGGATCACCTGAAGTCGGGAGTTTGAGACCAGCCTGACCAACATGGAGAAACTCCATCTCTACTAAAAATAAAAAATAAGCCAGGCATGGTGGCTTGTGCTTGTAATCCCAGCTACTTGGGAGGCTGAGGCAGGAGAATCACTTGAACCCAGAAGGCAGAGGTTGCCATGAGCCGAGAGCGCACAATTGCACTACAGCCTGGGCAACAAGAGCAAAACTCTGTCTCAAAAAAAAAAAAACAAAAAACAAAAAACAAAAAACACTTACCACTTCCAGAATTCCTCATTCTTTCCCATAGATGTGATGCCAGTTTCATCTGGTATCATTTCCCTTCAGCATGAAGGACTTCTTTTGGTATTTCTTGTAGTGCAAGTCTATTAGCAACAAATTTTTTCAGCTTTCACTTATCTCAAAATGTTTTTTAAATTTCATTCTAATTTGTAAAAGATATTTGTTGCTGGATATAGAATGTTGAGTTTACAGTTACATTTTGGGTATGGGGGGTGTCTTTTAGAAGATGTTGTTCCACACCTTTCTAGCCATTGCTGTTTCTGATGAGAAGGCATCTTCATGTAGTGTGTATTTTCTGCTGGCTGCTTACAAGAATTTCTCTTTATTTTTGGCTTTCAGCAATTTGACAATTATGTGCCTACATGTGGTTTGGGGATATTTATCCTTAATTTTCAGTGAGACTCTTAGAACTCTAAGTTGATGTTTTTCATCTAATTTGAGATATTTTCCACCATTATTTCTTCAAACACTTTTCCTGACTAATTTTCTTTCTTCTCCCCTTTGGGGACTCTAATTATATGCATGTTAGATTCCTTAATTATGCCTCATGAGTTAATGAAATCCTGTTCATTTTTTATTTTTATTTTTATTTTTTTATTATTATACTTTAGGTTTTAGGGTACGTGTCATTTAGCATTAGGTATATCTCCTAATGCTGTCCCTCCCCCCTAACCCCACCCCACAACAGTCCCTGGAGTGTAATGTTCCCCTTCCTGTGTGCATGAGTTCTCATTGTTCAACTCCCACCTATGAGTGAGAACATGCGGTGTTTGGTTTTTTGTCCTTGTGATAGTTTACTGAGAATGATGGTTTCCAGTTTCATCCATGTCCCTACAAAGGACATGAACTCATCATTTTTTATGGCTGCATAGTATTCCATGGTGTATATGTGCCACATTTTCTTAATCCAGTCTATCGTTTCCACTCTGAACAATAGAAAGACAGAAGGTTTTAAAAAATGAACAGGATTTCTGTTCATTTTTTAAAATCTTCTGTCTTTCTATTGTTCAGAGTGGAAACTTACTTTTTATTTGTCTATCACCTGCTGCTAAAAGCATGCAATGAATGTTTTATTTTAGATATTGAACTTTCAATTCTAGAATTTCCTTCTTGTTCTTTTTTTAATTTACATTTTCCTACTGAGTTTCTCCATCTCTTCACTCATGAAAACAATCTCCTCCCTTAAGTTCCTTGAACATCTTTAGGCTAACAGCTTCAAAGTCCTCTACTACTAACTCCAGTCTGGATCATCTCAGGTTCATTTTATATTGACTGTTTTTATTCTTGACTATGATTCACATTTTTCTATTTCTTCATATGTCTAGTATTTTTTTAATTTTATACTGAACATTGTAGATGACACGTTGCAAAGATTCAGCATTCTTTGTTTTTGTTCCAAAGGGCAAAGAATTAAATTGCTGGCCAATCACCTCAAAATTATTGAGACTTGGTTGTATGCTGTGTTAGGGCAAGTCTATGGTGGGTTTCCCCTTAGTACTAGAGTGAATTCTTAGTCCTGGGGCTCAGTATTTACTCCTAAGGCATGGACTTTCTGGGCTTTCAATGGAAAACTCAAGATATTTACCAAACCTTGCCAATTTGTCAGGACTCAAATTCCAAATTCTGTCTCTTTGGAGGAGGGCAACAGCTAAAATCTCTGGTCACTTCTTTCAGCCTTCCAGTTGTTGCTTTCTGTTGGACTTTTTGGAGACTCCCACCAGCATGAACTGTTGTTCAGTCAAGGCATTGAAGGGCATTATGTGCAGAATTTAGGATTCATCCATTTATGGCTCCTTCCCTCCCAGGTTTCTTCCTTCAGTTCTAGCTACTCAGGCAGCTTTGATACACCGAATTAATATGTAGCCAAGACTGCAGCTTCCTGCCTTTCCCAGCCCATGGACTGGAAATGCCCTTGGGAAAATCTTTATAAATATAGACCTCATGAAGCATGGTTCTCTTCTTTCAAAATTCAAATCTTTCCCAATTTGTCCCTGTTATTCGTTGCTTGCTAGTGCCTTCAAATAATTATTTTATTTACAATTTTATTCAGAATATATAGTTGTTAGCTGCAGGATAGTCCAATATAAGCTATTCCACTAGACACCAGATTGCTGACTTTTTACAGCATGCCATCATCTTAGCATACCTGGAAGAAATCCTTGTAAAACAAAATATCATGTAAATTACCAAAAAAGTTTACATATACATTTCAAAAACAATTACTATCCCAAGATTTAGGTATGTATCTTATCACTTGAAAATTGGTTTGGGTTTCCTTATAAAATTATCTGAACATGCCATCAAAAATAGGTAGACAGATAGCTATAAAAATGATACATCAAGACGTTTGTATTAGTATTCTATTACTACATGACAAATTACCACAAATTTAGTGACTTAATACAACACTCATTTCTTGCCTCACAGTTTCTACAGATCAGAAGTCTGGTCATGCTGTAATGGGGTCCTCTGCTCCAAGTCTGACATGGCTTCCATCAAAGTGTCAGATGGTCTGCAGTTCTCATCAGGAGCTTGGGGTCCACTTCTAAGATGATTCAGATCATTGGGAGAATTTAGTTCCTTGTGGTATAGAACAGATGGCAGCTTTCTTCTTCTTCAAGGCCAGCAGGAGAATGTCTCTCTGATGCTTCACCTTCTTTTAAAAGGATGCCCTGACTAAGTCAGGCTCACCCCAGAGGCCTGACCCTTTTGATTAACTCAAAGTCAACTGATTAGAGACTTAATCACAGATCCTGTCTACCCTCAAGGGGAAAGGATTATATACGATATATACACCCATGGGCAGGAATCTTGGCAACAGTCTTAGAATTCTGCTCCACCACAATGTTCATTGCAGCATTGCTTGTAGTAGCAAAAATTAGAAACAACCAAAATATCACTCACTGGGAGCTAGATAAATCAATTATAAGTTATAATAAGTACTGTAGTAAGGTTAGTACTAAACTTACTAAGACAAAAAGGGTGCTTAAGATATTTGAAGTGAAAATTGCTCTCAGATTATTATGGTTAGTATAATTCTATTTGTGTAAAAAAGAACACATATATACATGAGATGTGATACATCTTATGCTGTTATTCAACACATAGAGGCCAGAATGATATCTTTCTGCATTTCTCCATGACTGAGCCCTGTTTGTTTCACAAACCCTCATGTCTGCTAATGTCAGAAGGCATACTTGCCTATTTTAAATGTGAGAAATTCAAGATTTACATTCAAGCCAAGTCCTGATTTTCCCCCTCTTCTTTCCCCCTTTCTTCTCCTCAGGGTAGACCATATTTCTTTTTTTTTTTGAGACGGAGTCTCGTTCTCTCTCCCAGTCTGGAGTGCAGTGGCGCGTCTCGGCTCACTGCAAGCTCCGCCTCCCAGGTTCACGCCATGCTCCTGCCTCAGCCTCCTGAGTAGCTGGGACTACATGTGCCCGCCACCACACCCAGCTAATTTTTTGTATTTTTAGTAGAGACGAGGTTTCACCGTGTTAGCCAGGATGGTCTCGATCTCCTGACCTCGTGATCTGCCTACCTCGGCCTCCCAAAGTGCTGGGATTACAGGCGTGAGCCACCGCACCCAGCTGGGTAGACCACATTTCTAAGGCTTTGTGTGTGGCTGGGCATCAGAGAGTGACAGTGCTGTGCTCTGCCCTAGCACCTTCACTGCTATAGCTCATCACTCCTGGCCTGGGTACTATCCCAGACTGGTATCCATTACCACCGCGGTCCTGGGTCCATAGCAAAAGTGCCCCTCAACTCTCCCACTGCACCCAGTAGAGGAGAGAGGCTGCCCTAGGAAACTTCTGCCCAGGTAGAACCTTAACAGTCGCCATATTAGATAGGAGATTTCACGCTGAAACTTGCAGCCTTCAAGGACACACCCTGGGAAAACCAGATAATCCTTCAGACTTCCCTGAAGTTTTCATTGCATTGCGTCCTCCCAATGTTGGTGTCTCAGGATGGGCAAGGATAGGTGCTCTCACTGTGTATGACATCACCTCAATCCTATGACTCATGGCAACTCTCATTTTCTTTGCAGAGAGAAAATCACTATTGCCCCATCCACATTCTTCTCTGTTCCATGTATTTGGCCATAAGCCTCATGGTTTCAGCTATGAAAACAAAGACCACCCAAATGAGAACAAGCAAAGGCTGTTTGTTCAGAGCTTGCTAGAGCAAGGGAGCCGGCCACCATCACTTGTGTTGGCAGAACTCAGAGGCAGGCAGAGGAGTGGGAAAGCTTCATGTGAAAGGAAGAAGGCTCCAGGTGTGCCCTGATTGGAGACTGTTGGTCTGGAGGAGCTGAAAGGTCCCAACTAGAAATGGGACCTCCTATGTGATTGACTGGGGAGTAATATTTGGCTTTCTCTTGTGGGTCCTAAGTTGGAAGTGGGGTGAAAATTAGGGCAGCTGTCAGTTATGAATCAAGTCTTGTCTGTGTAAGCTGATTGTTACGGGTTTATGGTTGGCCTTCAGGGATTGTTGCTAGAGACAGTGGTCTGACTTCCTACAAACACGACTTACAGGTAGCAGGGTCGATTCCTGGGCTGGTTACTGTAGATATTAGGTTGGCTTCCTTGCAAACAGGTGGTGGGTCAAGTTCTATAGTTTTTTATTTTTTTTTTTTGAGACAGAGTCTTGCTCTGTCACCCAGGCTGGAGTGAAGTGGTGTGATCTCGGCTCACTGCAAGCTCCGCCTCCCAGGTTCACACCATTCTCCTGCCTCAGCCTCCCAAGTAGCTGGGACTACAGGCTCCCACCACCATGCCCAGCTAATGTTTTGTATTTTTAGTAGAGACGGGCTTTCACTCTGTTAGCCAGGATGGTCTCGATCTCCTGACCTCATCATCTGCCCTCCTCAGCCTCCCAAAGTGCTGGGATTACAGGCGTGAGCCACTGCGCCCGGCCTCAAGTTCTTTTTTTATATGGTCTGACCATTGCCTGTTTGTATGGTCAGCCTTTTATATCCTTTATCTGTTTCTATCCACAGGCTTATCTCTCAGAACAAAGCCTGACTCAGGCAAAATGTATCTGTTTTTACTGCAAAATCTTATCAGCATCAGTCACAATCCACTGTAAGACACAGAACCAACCCTGGATATTTCAAACCCAGCGAATTGATCATGTGGGTACTGGAGGACCAAAAGGGAACCAGAGGATGCTACCAACAACCTCAGAAGCAGCTCCTGCCCTAGGACTGACGTAACACGGGAGAAGAGTGATGTTACCAGGAGCAAGAATGAGGGCTCCGGTGGGGGAAGCTCCAGGCAGCTGGCGCGCAGGACTCTCTGGAAGGCACATGACCCAGAAAGTGTGAGAAGACAGCAAAGCTTGTCTTGGTAGCTCAGAGGGGTCCCAGTAAGGTTGGGGCTGGCAGTGCTGAGAGAAGTCCAAGGCTGGGGCCGTTGTCTGCTGCTCCTGGGCAAAGACGGCATCAGAAATAGAGTGGAAATTCCTTCTCTCTCCTCCCACCTGCTGACCTCCCAGTGACAGAAACCAACTGGAAGACCTCTGAAAGGAGGGTCTGGGGAACATAGGCTGCTGTGTTCCAGGGCAGAGGATGGGCTTGGAGCTCAGGGGTGCTTGGTAAAGGAGCCAGTGCCGTAGCTGAGAGGGCAGCTTATCCTGGAGCTGCTGTGACCGTCTCCATGAGGATATGTGCAAAGAGAGGGGATAAGCATCCTCCATGTCATGAGAAATGATCCCGCCACTGTAACTTGTAGGAGCTGGCTACACACACATAGATTTCCATATAATAGGATCTGACGAGAAGGATGTGCACATCATGCTAAGAGTGCTTCCCTATGGATAGCACAGAAGAAAGGCCAGGGGAAGTAACGCAGTTAACATCATTGTGTAGTGCTTGGTTTTTTCGCAATAAATATATTAACATTACAACTTTTAAAAACCTCAACAACGTCCCTAGCAATGCCCATCGAGGCTCTCTCTGACTCAGGCTGGCAGCTCACGGTCACAGGGTGCCAAGGAAGTGTGGCAGCAGCCCCGGGTGCTGTGGTTTGAAGCCAGCATCAGCCAACAGTCCCTGGCTCTCGGCCCAGCTATGCATGCACCTCCATGGTGAGAAGAAGTGAGACCTCGGTGCCTCCATGCTGAGAAGGAGTGAGACTTTGAGGGATGCTCTGTTCTACGTGATGTGCCGACGTGTAGAAACTTCCAGAACATCTGCAGGAGCTGTGCACCCGCTGATGTTCAGGGAGTTTGTTTAAGGAAAAAGATATGTGCTTGAAAGGAAATGTTGTGGGGAATTTGATTTTTCTTATTTTGATTTTCCTTATTTGCCAACTTTTCCTATTCCTGCCACCTCTCTCTGTCCATCAGAGCCTCCCAGGGTAATCTCTTATTTTATGTCCCCGAATGAACTCACAGTCCATAGAGTACACCATTGGAACGTGCTTCTCAGACTTTCCTGTGCTGTGAGCACCCTCTCCACCAGGAGCTCGTTTATAAATGAAGATTCCCGGGCCTGCCCTATGGAGATCTCATAAAGGAAGAGTAAGTGGGGCTCAGAAATCTGCCTTTTAGACACTCTAGGTAATTGTAAGTCCACATTTGAAAAAACAGCTCCAGAGAGGAAAAAAGTCTAATTCAGGAGTCATCACACCCTGTTCTGACACATGGCCAACACAATTATAGCAGGGATCCCAACTGTGTTGGCTTTATTTCTATGGGCTATTTGTTATTTTAAAAATAAAGAGTACTTAATGTATTTTGGCCCTAAACTTATGGCTTGGTCAACAGATTTGAGCTAAGTGAAGAAATTGACAAGTTAGCTGATGGAGGCTGGTGTTCCCTGGGTCCTATCCGCTTTCCCAAGCTGTGCTTCTGTAGCTCCGTGAGTCACGTGGGGCAGCGGTTCTAGAAGTGGTGGCTGTCACGGGAGACTTCATGCAGGAAGGCCTTTCCGAAGTGTCATCTGGCAAATGTGAGTGTGCTCCCCTGCCGTCTGCATTTCACATGATGCTTTCCCTCTTGCTGACACTCATAAGAGTTTGTCTTTTAAATCACAGCTTTTTATCTTGCAGTTAATTTTCTCCTTTCATCCTATGCTGAATTTGTATCCCTGGAGTGGCATCACTGAATTATGGCTGCTTTCATCCCAGCTGTCCATGGCAGTGGATGCACTGAACTGTAATTTTCCTTGAAGGCTATGTGGAGGTCCAATGAGCCCATCCCCGTGGGCACGTGGGGCACTATTGTCCTGCACAGTTTGAGTGCCCACGGCATATGAGGCAGCAAGGAGGCCCCGAGGAACCACATTCACTCTTTTACCCATTCTCTGAGTGAGTTAGTTGGCATCAGGCGCCCCCAGCGCACTCATTTATTCTGTTTTATAAGATCGCCTCCGGTTCCACCCTTCTCATCTCCTGACCTCGTGATCCGCCTGCCTCGGCCTCCCAAAGTGCTGGGATTACAGGCGTGAGCCACCGCACCCGGCCCATGTTCACTCTTGAAGAAGACTCCAGTCAGGGCAACACTGGTGAAGAGAAGCTAGGGTTTCAGGAAAGAAGGAACGTGTTGCTTAAGACTAATCTTGTCTGGCTTTGGTTTCTAGCCTGATCAAGTGCTGTGGGGGAAGCCCCAAGCCGAGCCTTTCATGGCAACTTGTTCATGGAAGAGACTGTAGGATTGGTCAGGGAATATTCCAAAGCACCAGCTACACGCCCAGCTCAGTGGGAAACCGTCACATGAGTGACCCAGGAGTCTTAGGCATAGTCTTTGTCTTACAAATATGAACTGTGTATAAAACCAAGCTGCCCATACGTGAACATAGTAATATGAAGCATCACATCACAATATGGTTTAAGTGCCAGGGGAAAGCAGAATGGAAAAAGTTCCTATGAGCTATAGAGGGAATGCTTTGTGGAAATGGAGGGAATTCAAGACAGCAAAGACTAGATGTGACCAATAGAAGGAAGAAGCATAAGAGAGGGGTTTGGTGATAAAGATGGTGATTTCAGCTTGAGCCACAGTAGTCTAACATGCTGGGCAAATGTTCCCCCAGAGGTAAAATTGCTTCCTCCCATTGAGACCACTGAGTTACACATATAAAAACCCCACAAAAGGCAGGTTGAACAGGTAAGAGATTTCTTTTTTCACAAAGCAAAGACTTCAGAAATCAGAAGTCCAGGGCTCTGTTTGAGACTGTCTCCTTGCTTGCTTCAGCAGCCTGTTCTCATAGTCACAGGATGGCTGCTGGACCTCTGGCATCACACCCACAGAGCCGGTGGAATGAGAGGGACGTCAAAGACAAAAGGCATGTGGTAGCCAAGTCTGTCCATGCTTTTTATTTATTTATTTTTTTTGAGATGGACTCACACTCTGTCACTTAGGCTAGAGTACAGTGACAGGATCTCAGCTCACTGCAACCTCTGCCTCCCGGGTTCAAGTGATTCTCCTGCCTAAGCCTCCTGAGTAGCTGGGATTACAGGTGTGCACCACCACGCCCGGCTAATTTTTGTATTTTTAGTAGAGACGGGGTTTCACCATGTTGGCCAAGCTGGTCTCAAACTCCTGACCTCGTGATCCACCCACCTTGGCCTCCCAAAGTGCTGGGATTACAGGCTTAAGCCACCGTGCCTGGCAAGTCTGTCCGTTCCAAACAGTAAGAAAACATGGCTTTCCCTGAAGCCCCACCCTGTGGTTTCCTACATCATCAGATCTACGTGGCCCTGCTTGCTGGCTGCAGTGAAGATGGGGAAGGGAGTGTTTTCACTGGGCTGCTCTGAACAAACACAGAGCTCTGTTAGTAAAGAAGGAGAAATCGGCACTGGATGCCCAACTGGAAGCGTCAGACACAGCAGCCATCCACTTTCTGCTTCAATTTCACCAAGCGAGTACTTTGTCTCCAGCACTGGGCTAGAGACTGACTGAGAATGGAAAGATGAGAACAACAGCCACTATGTGTTGAGCATCTTCATGTGTTAAGCCCTGTACTCAACCTTTTGCTCACCTTAAAGCAGCTGTGTCCAATCTTTTGGCTTCCCTGGGGCACATTGGAAGAAAAAGAATGTCTTGGGCCACACATAAGATAGACTAACATGAACGATAGCTAATGGGCTGGAAAAAAAAATCACAAAAAACTCTCATAGTGTTTTAAGAAAGTCTATGAATTGGCCAGGCGTGGTGGCTCACGCCTGTAATCCCAGTACTTTGGGAGGCCGAGGCAGATGGATCACAAGGTCAGGAGATTGAGACTATCCTGGCCAACATGGTGAAACCCCTTCTCTATTAAAAATAGTGGTGGCCTGTGCCTGTAATCTCAGCTACTTGGGAGGCTGAGGCAGAAGAATCCTTTGAACCAGGGAGTCGGAGGCTGTGGTGAGCCAAGATCGCGCCACTGCACTCCAGCCTGGTGACAGAGCAAGACTCCATCTCAAAAAAAAAAAAAAGAAAAAGAAAGTTTATGAATTTGTGTTGGACTGCATTCAAAGCTGTTCAGGGCCACATGCGGCCCATGGGCTGTGGGTTGGACAAGCTTGCATTAAAGCATGCATTGTCTACATTTATCTACCTAGTAAGATTTTGTCCTTACAATGCAAAAAATATTACAGCCCAGGTCAATCTTTCTCCCAAACTGTATTTTCAATATAAAACACTGTCTCCAAGACAAATTCCTTGTTCTCAAGATGCTGACCAGGGAGTTAGTGTAATTTGCAATAAATACTAATATATGTTCAAGAAGTAGTTGGCGACAGAGAGGACCAGTCTTTTGCCCAAGACATTGTACGAAGAATCCTAGGGGACATTTAGTCTTAAAGGATCAACAAAGGGGACCTATGGGGGCTGGGTGAGGAAGACATCTAATTTGCTAAGGATGGGATAGTGGGTGCATGGGTGGGAAGGCATAAGAAACGTTTCTTATCCGGCAGCTGCAAATAGTCCATTGTGACTAGTCTGAAAAAGAAATGTGGGAAGACAGCAGGAAATAACTTCCGGAGGCCAGGTCATCACCCAGCTGGCTCTTTTCAGGCGAGAAATAATGAGCCGAGCGCCAAAGCAAGACAAGTGAGGAAAGAGGGTGGGGGAGGGGAGACATTAGCAATAACAAATAATTTGAACCTATTTTATAGATTTCTAACACAGGTGGCTGGAAGAAAAACATCTATAAGTAATCAGAGTGGAAGTAAATTTTGTATTAGAGAGAAGATCATGAAATCCATGTTTTATCACGGAGTTAGGCTGACCAGTGCAAACAGGCTGGCCCCTTGGGTGTGTAGGGCCCTGGAAAATTCTACATATCTCTGCGTGTATGTGTGTGTGTGTTTGTGTGTGTGTGTATGGTCTGTCCCTTCATGTTCTTGATTGTCCAACGTGCCATTCCTGCCTGATTTTGTACCTCCCATAGCGGCCTGCCCTGCAAGGCCCCTTTGCATTGGACAACATGCACTTCCTGTTCTTGCAGCTGTTCTACACCATTTGCTCAATGCCAGCTCCACGGTGACCCAAGATGCTGCGCCATCCACCCACCCTGCGCCCATGAACGCTGGCTCCCATGAGCTCTCACGGTTTTGCTGTGCTTTGTTGATGATGGCCATGAGTGAAGGGGTTACCCAGGCTTGCAGGAAACTGTGAATGATTGTTCATTTTCCGGTCATGTCACATTTGCCACTTGGTATTTTATAGCATAAATGGGAAACCATATATCTTCCAACCACGTCTTCTCTTGAACTCTCTGGTCCATCATCACTGTGTCCCCAGAACAAATGTCATTCAGTAGTGACCCCACCCCTGCCTCCCAGGCAAGCCACCAGTAGAGAGGGAAGGCTACTCTTGGATCACCCAGCTGCCGCTTTCACTACAGAAGCCTTTGAAGCCGAACAATCCTCATCCCTGCCACATGAGAAGAGAGGTGTTTAAAAATCATTTACTCTAGGATAGGAATAGATGGTAACAGTCTGTTAAGTCCCAGGATGTTTTTTCCTTGCTCCTCTGAGGCATTCTTAAAGACAAATTCCATTTAATGTTGGCTTACTCTTGAATATTCAATCAGTCATGTTCTAAATGCCAGGGAGAGGAGTGTAAATAAGACATGCTCCTTATCACCAATGTCAGGATATTTAAAAGCTCATATAACTGTTTATACTCGGGCCACTTTCTCCTGTCAGAGGCTGTTGGAACACGGAATCAACTCCGAGTGCTGCCAGATAAGACTCCTGGGGGGCACTGTGGGGCCGCTGCCACCTCTGATGGTCTGTCATGTGTAGTTTTATTTTGTGCACTTGCCCTGTATGGGAATATCCATATAAGCTGATCCCACCAGCCAGCGCGAGGCACTGGGCTCTGCTGGTGAAACCTCCACTCCTCCAGCTGCTGACGTGGAGCCTCTGCTGGGGTGAATAAATGCTTTGTCTGTGTGCACAGATGCCTACTTTTGTCTTTTCTTTTCTTCTTTGTGAGAACTCTGTCTTTTAGGGATTGTACTTAAAAGCTCTCTTCAGGATCATCTTCCACCCTATCTCTAATAACTGAAAGAGAAATATGCAATGAGATTTTCAAGACAGTTGCTGCCTTTGTTTCTTGTAAACCAAAATACAGCACTGCCGATTTTTCAGCCAGTGGGAAAATGCCTGTATCTTGATAGAAATAGTCTTTGGTTTCATATGAAGGAAACTGGAGCGAAAACAAGGCAACATATTCTCTAGATGCTGTTTCCAGGATTTTGGTCACTAGATCAGGAGAGGTCCTTGAAGCTCTGCAAACAAAATCCAAGAACCTCATACTTCAAAAATTGGGAAACCAAGTCCCAGCTACTCAGGAGGATCACTTGAGCCCAGGAGTTTGACGTTTGAGACCAGCCTGGACAACATTGAGAGACCCTGCCTCTCAAAAAAAAAATAACAATAAAAGAAATTGGGAAACAAAGCTTATGCTTCTCAATTCTATTCTAACACCTGAAGCATTTCCTGAACAAAAGTGTTTCTCTCTAGCTGTTAGCCCAGCACACGGCTGCCATGGATGGAGGATCCCTCAGCAACTTTGCCTCGCAGCTTTGCAACCCTACACTCTCAGGTCCAAGGCCACTTCTGCTGTACACCTTCCTTCCTTCCTTCCTTCCTTCCTTCCTTCCTTCCTTCCTTCCTTCCTTCCTTCCTTCCTTTTCTTTCTTTCTTTCTTTTTCTTTCTCTCTTTCTTTCTGTCTCTCTCTCTCTTTCTTTCTTTCTCTTCCTTTCTTTCTCTCTTTCTGTCTCTCTCTTTCTTTCTTTTCTTTCTTTCTCTCTTTCTTTCTGTCTCTCTCTCTTTCTTTCTTTCTCTCTTTCTGTCTCTCTCTCTCTTTCTTTCTTTCTTTTTTTTTGACAGGTTTTCACTCTGTTGCCCACAGTGGAGTACAGTGGCATGATCATGGCTCACTGCAGCCTCGAGCTCCTGGGCTCAAGCGATCCTCTTGCCTCAGCCTCCTGAGTAGCTGGGACTACAGGCACATGGCACCATGCCTGGCTAATGTTTTTTACTTTTTGTAGGAATGCAGTCTTGCTATGTTGCCCAGGCTAGTCTCAGACACCTGTCTTGCTGTGTCGCCCAGGCTGATCTTGAACTCCTGGCCTCAAGCAAGCCTCCCACTTTGTCCTCCCACAGTGTTGGGATTACGGACATAAGCCATCTTGCCCGGCCACATACACCTTCTCCTTGAACAGAGAATTCAAATATCTCCTAAGCACTTCCTTTTGAAAAACTTGCCTCCTAACTCTCCTGCAAATTTGATTCATTTGTAGGCAATGGGCCTTATGCTATTCATTATTATAAAGTCTTGCTTTATCATTACTATTGAAGAGAAAAGTATTGAACTTTGGCCTTTTGCATTTAAACTCTCTTCTAGGATCCTTGAGCCAAGTGAATGGAAACCTGAAGTCAACCTGGCTACCCTGTCTTTTTGCAGTGTCCCCAGAGCAGACCCTTAACCAGGAGACTAGGGCAAATAGTTTATCTCCAAGGAGAGGAGAGAAGCAGGGATGTGGGACAGGGGAGAGAAGAAACCAATAAAAGGTATGTGCTATGGATTGAATGTTTATGTCCCCCCTAAATTCATTTGTGGATGCCCTAATCTCAGTGTGATAGTATTAGGAGGTGGAGTCTTTGGGAGGTGACTAAGTCATAAAGGTAAAGCTGTCGTGATGGGTTAGTGTCCTTGTAAGAAGAGATGTGACACATGAGAGCTTGCTTCTCTCTCCCGCATGAGGACAGAACAAGAAGGACCATCTATGAGCCAGAAAGAAAGTGAGCTCTCACCAGGAACCAAATCCACCAGCACCTTGACAGTGGACTTCGTGGTCTCCACAACCATGAAAACTAAATGTCTGTTGCCCAAGCCCCCTAGTTCATGGGATTTTTTGCTATAGCAGTCCACGCCAGGACAGAATGCTATTAAGCATTTTACCATTGAAGACAACTGGTTCTCAGTGAATCTGGGGAGCTCTGAGAGACTTTCTGGAACATGTGCCTCCCATAGGGTGAAGAGGGAGCTGGGGTGTCTATCCACCAACTCAGGTTAATGGTTGAAGGTTGCTGGGGCTGGGTGGTGTATTAATGTGCTGCTTCTCTGATTTGCTGAATCTCAAGAGTCAGGGAAAGGCCCAGAGATGCAGGTGCTGGCGTTGTCCATTCAAGGCTCTGGCTGCAAGGGTAAGGGCTGAGGAGATGGGCAGGCCACTGTTATGTCTGCTGAACTTCCCCATCACCAACTCATCATGACGTGCAGTCAATTTTCCTTTCTAAGAATTTGCAAGATATTTAGCAGGAAAGCTTTCTAAATTCCCTACTTTCATTCTGCAGCATCATCTCCTAACTAAGACTGGTGGGTGGGTGTGTGTGTCTATATATATGTGTGCAATATATGCCTCTTCTCTTTCTCACATATGCAGTGAGTTGTATAATACAAGTCAGGCAAATATCATCACATGGCATTTGTCTGGAAAGCTCCTTCTCCCCGGAGGCCCTTCCCTCCCACTTCAGCCAGGTACCTCCTACTCTTCCTTCCCATGTTAGCTCAGTCGTCACTTCCTTGGTGAAGTCTTGCTAACCTTCCTTCCTGGCTGGGGCTCATTCTTACTAATATATGCTCCCAGCACAACGTATGTCTCTCTTTTGCAGTACTTATCGGTGCCGTGATTTTTGTTTTCATATTCCCTGGACAGTTTGTTGTAACCTTTTGTTACATCACAGGTGACCCTTAATATCTGGAGACATGCAGGCATTTTGATTTTCCATTATAGGGGTTTGAAGGACGAAGCAGAAGGTAGAAAGGTAAAGCTGGAGATGACCATGATGTAGAAAACCAGGGAAATTGCTGATGGGTGTATTTGTCCACATACATGAGTGATAATATGTCTGCTGCTTTTGTCACATGTGCACTGTATGTAGGTGAGTCTTCAGATGACTATTATAATATGGATGCGTGAGTGCCGTGAGGTGGGGCACCATACTGCAAAGTGTGCTTCTCTGTTGTGAATTTCATTACCTTGGAAAGCACTAACCCAATCAACTGAACTGAGCAATTTCATTTCACTTACATTTACTCCTTTGTTCTTCCCAATTTTGTCTCTTTTCTCCTCACTCCTAGCTACCTTCTATCTTAGAACGTCTTTACAATACTTTAATACTTGAAACCCCAAAATTGATATGCAAGAAACTATGACACCGATTAGGAATCCTGCTTTTCCTCCATGTAATTAGATAAACATATGCTTGGGTTGCAGAGCACCCTATGTCCCATCTTTCCAGGAGCAGACTGGCAGTGAGGGGTACCCACCCACACCCCGGAGCACCCACCACTCCCTGCATCCTGGAGACAAACATCTGAGCATTTTTCCCAAGGGCTCCCCTGGCAGCCAGAGACCATTGTGCCATGCTAAAGGCAGGCCAGGAGCTCATAAGAGTCTATCCCATGGGGAAGAGCCCTCAGCTAATGTCCCTAATGGGACAGGGTGGATAGATCCCCAGCTCCCTGCCCCTCTGCAGGGGCACCACTGAAGCTTGGTCAACACTGTCTATTGTACTTTCCCTGAAGGCTGAGCCGCACTGCCCACAGGATCACTTGCTTCCTAACGCACCTTTTGTTGGCTTTTGTATTCCCTTCTCTGTCTCCTGCCCATGTTTCCAGGGATCCCCTTCCAAAACAAATGGTTAACTTTGAATCTTCGTCTCAAGGCATGCTTCTGGGGAAACCCAGGAAGAGGAAAGCGATTTACTCCAACAAAAGGCCTCATTGGTTCAGCAGTTATCTGGCATCTTTTACTTGGTGAATGTGACCTGTCCTCAAAACCATAACTGCCATCAGTCCTGTTATTTTCCATCTGCTACTTTGTTATGGTTCTTCCACCTGCTACTTTGTTATGTTCTTCTTAGCATAGGATGATTTTTAAAATATCCTGAACTCATGGAAAGAAACTGTCATTCCCCTAAATGGAATGAAAACCAGGATTTCCAACTAAGACCTGGCAGACTCACTTCCATCCCTTGAGGTTCAGTCTCTGCCTGGGGATTTCTCACTAGTTATTGCTGCTGCCTCCTCTGGCCTCTAGAAAGTGACTTCTCTCTTCACAACTCTGGTCCTCAGAATTCCCCAACACCTAGCTGAAGTCAAGCGGGATTTTCTGACAGGACTTTGCAAATGCTCCGCCATCAGCAGAATGCTTTTGACCTGTGGCCTCAATATCCCTTCATTCCCTTGACACATATCTAATGGGTCGCGCCGTGCCAGATACTGCTCTAGAGGCTGGAGAGAAAGCTGTAGATAAAAGAGATAAAACGCCTGCCTTCTTGGGCTCAAAGTAGGATGAAGCAGTAAAGGAGATTAGGGACTGTTGGGTGGTGCAATTTTAAATAAGATGGCCAGGAAAGTCTCAGCAGGAAGGTAATCCTGGAGCAGAATCCTGCAGGCAGTGAGGGATTTGCAGGTATCAAAGGGCAGAGCATTGCCAAGACTGGAGAAAGCGAGTGCAGAGACTCTGGGTGGAGCTGCCTGGTCAGTTCTGGGCAAGCAAGGACATCGGTGCGGGCGGAGTGTGGCGAGCAGGGATGAGAGCTTAGGAAATGGGTCAAGTGGAAACAGGAGACTTGATTAGTAGGGTCTTGTAGGGCCTGAGGAGGACGCTGCTTTCGTACTCTGAGTGAAGAGACGTCATTGCAAGACTTCAGCAGAGCAGTGGCCTGCTCCACTGCAGGATTTAAAGAGAGTACCTGCACTGAGACTGTACTATAGGGAAGAAAGGTGAAAGCAAGGAGACTCCTTAGAAAGCTAATGAAGGATGGTGCTTGGAGCAGGGTGTAGCTGGAGAGGTCACCAAAAGTGGCCCCACTGTGGCTGTATCTTGGAGGACAGTTGCTTCAGGATATGCATTAGAAAATGCATGAGAAGCTTACTGGCTAAGTGAGCCCTGTTCTTGCTAATGAGCAGGGGAAATTGAGGCTGGGGTTGAGAACATTCACTGGGCTTTAGGAGACCTAGGGTCCAGTCCCAGTTCAGCCCTTACCAAAGATTTTGGTGACATGATTTGAGTCAAAACCATTGATTGCTTTGAATTTCACTTTTCTCATCTACAAGATGAGAGAGGTCACTTGGACTTCAAAAACCCAATGGTTCTTTCTCATTAGCAGCCTCACAAATAAGGCCAAACCAACCTTTGGAATGTGTCACTGCTACTGGGATTATCTGCAGTGGCAGAACACCACTGTCCCTACAGCCTTCCAGAGCAACTCTACGCCACTAAATTGGGAAACCTAGAAGAAATTGATAAATTCTTATAAACATACACCCTATCAAGATTGAAACATGAAGAAATACAAAACCCAAATAGACCAATGACAAGTAACAAGATATAATAGAAGCAGCAACGAAAAGTTTGTAGGGGCTGGGCGCAGTGGCTCACTCCTGCAATCAGCACTTTGGAAGGCCAAGGCGGGCAGATCACTTGAGGCCAGGAGTTACAGACGAGCCTGGCCAACATGATGAAACCCAGTCTACTAAAAATGCCAAAGGGAAAAAAAATTAGCTTGGCATGGTGGTGCATGCCGGTAATCCCAGCTACTCAGGAGGTTGAGGCACCAGAATCATTTGAACCTGGAAGGCGGAGGTTGCAGTAAAGCAGGATCACCCACTCTGGGCAACAGAGCAAAACTCTGTCTCAAAAAAAAAAAAAAAAAGTTTGTAGAGGTAAAACACTATCCATACAAAGCCCACATTTGGTCTTACCTATTTTTAAAGACCCCAGTTTTGGGGAAGGTAAAGAACTAGAGAAGAGACAAAGGGAATATGGGTGTAGGGGCCCCTGAATACCATGTCTTACAAAGTGAGAGATAAGAGATCACATCTGTGGTGGATGGGACAAAAAATTAAGATTGAAGAATGTTTGTTTACATGCAAAGGCTACCAACAGAAGAAAGGAATAGAGGGAGAACCCTCTGTGGAGAGAGTGGAGGGAGACAGGCTGCGGTGTGAGTAAAACCCTTGTGGGTTGATAAACAAAGAAATCGAAGTCAAAGTCTATGATTTAGATATGTGTTGGTGGCCACATGAGTAACCACAACCAGAATAGGTCAAAGTGATTGTCTCTGGGGAGTAGGCTGGGCCCTGCGCTTTTCCAAACCTGCACAGAGCTCTGAGAGCTGCGAAGAATGAAAAAGAGATAACCTGGCTAATATCCGTGAGTGCTCACTGGTTGCCAGGAATGGTGCTGTGTACTGTCCACGGCATTATGTCCTGATAAACCCATCATAAATTGAAAATATTGCAAGTCGAAAATGCATGTCATACACCTAACCTACTGAACATCATAGCTTAGCCTAGCCTACCTTAAGCATGCTCAGAAAACTTACATTAACCTACAGTCAGTCCAAATTATCTAACACAAAGCCTATTTTGTAATAAAGCTTTGCATATCTCATGTACCTTATTGAATACAGTACACTGTAGAGCACAGCATCGGTGGTTTGCCCTCGTGATCACTTGGCTGGCTGGGAGCTGTGGCTTACTGCTGTTGCTCAGCAGTGTGAGAGGGCATTGTTTGTATTGCACAGAGTAGCCCAGGAAAAGACCAAACTGCAAAGTTTCTACTGAGTGCATATCTGCTGCACCACCGTAAAGTCAAAAAATCATGTCAGCGACCATCTGTATTCACTTACTTCATCCTTTTCCAACCCTATGAGGTAGATATTACAGGCCCACCTTCCCTTTTTGGAAACTCTTAGGGGCAAGATAGGTTTCAGAATGCAGAATTTTTCCAATTTTAGAATGGAAACAGGATGCATATATTGTATGTTACCCAAGCCCCCCAGCAGAGTGTGGGGCAGCACTTCAGCCGCACATAATAGATGGGGATTGAAACATATGGTATTTATAGTCGCTGGGATAAATAAAGAGAATAAATAGCCTCTCACTTGATCCTGTGAGGTTTTTCCTGCAGACTCAGTTTCCAAACTCTTTAGATTTCAAAATCTTGAAACTGTGCCCCAAAGCATTAAAGAAACTGATGACTAACAGAAATTCTGGAGCTGCTTTTATGGGGAAGCAGATAGGAAAATATCTTGTTGAAGTCCCCTTCACTTACAAAGCAACAAAGTTGGCTGAAACCAGTTGTGTACAATATGGCTGACTGGAGTCTGTGCAGAATGAGCCTTTTGATGTCACAGCCCAAATTCCCACCACGTTTCACACTAACCCCTCCCCAAATTTACACATGTGACCCATGAAGAGACATGATGAGATAACTGTGCATGCCCAGGAGACTTTCCAAACTTCTCGTTTTCCTTCACCAATCACTAACGAACCCCAAAACCCTTCCCCAAGCATCCCTCCCTTAAATATACAGCTTTATAGCCAGTATGAGGAGACAGATTTGAGCCTGTCTCCTGTCTTCTTGTTCAGCTGCCTTACAATACGTCTTTCTGTCTGCAAAAATCCAGTGCTTCGGTGTTTGGCTTTCTGATGCATGCAGGCAAATGGACCCAGTTTGTTCTAGTAACAATCATAGGTGAGGAATTAAAAGATAGTGATATTCCCATTTTACAGGTTATAAATGGAGATACAGAGAGGTTATATAAAACAAGGTCATGATCACAGTTAGAACAGGAATGGAGATTTGAGTACAGGCAAGCCAGTTCCACAGCTCTCAGTCCCTAAGCTATGATTTCACACAAAACAAAACAAAAATCAAAAAGAAAACAGCTAAATTAACATTTATAAATGTTTTATTAAATGCCTACAAAACATATGATTATGTCAACCTCATTAATTATTAAATTCAATATGCATGAAAATTTTTAATATATTTGAAAACAATTTGTAGATTTTTTCACTTTGCAATAATCCCCTAACAGGTACCATGATTTCTGAGTCACTTGAAGATAAATAATCTCAAAAGTAGTATTATAAAAATTATTTTAATATTTTAGAGCCAAAAATTACATTTAATAGAGATGAGGGTGGATTTTAATATTTCCAATACAGTATATGTTAGGAATCCCAAAAATAATTATACCTAAAATCTGTAAACATCTTAAAACTTCCTTTGGAAAAAGTGGGACAGAAAAAATATTATCTTTTATTACGGACTCTTTATTCTATTTCATTTTGAAACTGTATATTACATTGATTTTTTTAAACATGACAAAACCCTACAGCAGAGAGCAGAATTGTGGTTTCCAGAGGCCAGTTTGCGGGAAATAGGGAAATGTTGGTTCAAGGGTATAAAGCTTCGGCTATGCAGGGTGAATGAATTCTGGAGACTTAATGTAGAGCATGAAGCTATAGTTACCAATACTGTTTTGTATACTCCAAATTTGCTAAGAGGATAGATCTTAAGTGTTCTCACATAACAAACAATGAAACCAAATAGTAACTATGTGAGATGATGGATGTGTTAATTAGCCTGATTGTGGTCATCACTTCACAATGTATATGTCTCTCAAAACATTACATTGAACACTTTAAATTTCTACAATATTTATTTGTCAATTATGCCTCAATAAAGCCAGTGGGGAACGGATATTAAAGGAATTACAAACTTTAAAAACTGAAACAGAGTAGAGAACCCAGAAATAAATTCTACTATTTACAGTCAACTAACTTTCGACAAAGTTGCCAAGAACATACGCTGGAGAAAGAACAGTCTTTTCAATAAATGATGCTGGAAAAACTGGATATCCCTATGTAGAAGAATGAAAATAGACCCCTCTCTCACTGTATGCAAAAATTAAATCAAAATGGATTAAAGACTTCGGTGTAAGACCTGAAACTATGAAACCGCTAGAAGAAAATGTTACAGAAACATTGCAGGACATTGGGCAGGCAAAGACTTTTTGAGTAATATCTCAAAAGCACAGGCAACCAAAGCAAAAACAGACAAATGAAATTACTTCAATCTAAAAAGCTTCTACACAGCAAAGGAAGCAATCAACAGAATAAAAAGACAAATTATAGAATGGGAGAAAATATTTGCAAACTGTCCATCTGACAAGGGATTAATAACCAGAATATAATGGCAGGGTGCGGTGGCTCATGCCTGTAATCCCAGCACTTTGGGAGGCCAAGGTAGGCAGATCACTTGAGGCCAGGAATTCAAGACCAGCCTGACCAACATGACGAAACCCCGTCTCTACCAAAAATACAAAAATTAGCCAGGGGTGGTGGCATGTGCTTGTAGTCTCAGCTACTTGGGAGGCTGAGGCAGGAGAATCACTTGAACCCAGGAGCGGAGGCAGAGGTTGCAGTGAGCCAAGATCATACCACTGTCCTCCAGCCTGGGCGACAGAGTGAGATTCCATGTAAACAAAACAAAACAGAATATAAAAGGAACTCAAACAGTTCAATAGAAAAAAATCAAATAATTTAATTTAAAAATGTGCAGAAGATTTGAATAGATATCTTTCAAAAGAAGACATACGAATAACCAACAGGTATATGAAAAAAATGGTCAACATCACTAATCATCAGGGAAATGCAAATCAAAACCACAGTGAAGTATCATCTCACCTCATTTAAAATGGCTATTATTAAAAAGACAGGGGAAAAAATGCTGGCGAGGATGTGGAGAAAGAGGAATGCTTGTACACTGTTGGCAGAAATGTAAATTAGCACAGTCACTATGAAGAACAGTGTGGAAGTTCTTTAGAAAACTAAAACAGAACTGCCATGGGATCCAGCAATCCCAGTACTGGGTACATATCCAGAGGAAAGGAAATGAGTATATTGAAGAGCTATCTACACGCTCATGTTTATTGCAGCATTATTCACAATAGCCAAGACACAGAATCAACCCAGGTGTCCATCGAGGAATGAATAGATTCAAAAATGTGGTGTATATACACAAGGGAATATTATTACTATGAAATACTATTCAGCCATAAAAAAGAGTGAAATGCTGTCATTTGCCACAACATGGATGGAACTGGAGGACATCATGTTAAGTGAAATAAGCCAGGCACAGAAGGGCAAATATCGCATATTCTGACTCATATGTGGAAGCCAAAAAAGTTGATCTTATGGTGGTAGAGAGTAGAACAATGGTTACCAGAGGCTAGGGTGGTTGGGGCGGGGAGATGAAGAGAGGTTGGTTAATGGACACAAATATCCCATTAAATAGAAGGAATAAGCTCTAGTGTTCAATAGCATGGTAGGGTGACTGTAGTTCACAACAATATATTGCATATTTCAAAAGGCTACAAGAGAAGCTTTGGAATGTTCCCAACACAAAGAAGAGAAAATTGTTTGAGGTGAAAGATATCCCAATTACCCTGGTTTCATCATTACATATTGTATGCATGTATCAAACTATCACAGGTACCCCATAAATATGCACAACTATTATGTATCAACTTAAAATATGAGAAAACTCTAGTCTTCATATATTCCATGATGACTCAGAATTACAACTCTGTTAATTAGCATAAATATTTTATGACCTATTTTGATAAAATATGTATTAACTGCCTTATTGAATAACACACTGAATCTGAATGAAATCACAAAACAGCTGATCTGTGCTGTCTGTGGGAAAAAAAATGATTTAGGAATTTTTGTTTCTTTCTGGAAACATCCTGGTCACAGCAGTAATGGTGAGCTTCAGATTTGTGTGGTCACTCATTTGTCTTTCTAATCAGCCTTAACTCCAGGCCTACAGCAGGTGGTGTGTCGTGGTTTTAGAAGATAAACTGACACGTCACTAGTAATTAACTCTATAAATACTGGGAAAATTAACTCTTGTTGCCTGAAAACATATTGTCTGGCTTCAAAGTAGAACTTGACTATTCCTTACTATGCAGCCATAAAAAAGGATGCGTTCATGTTCTTTGCAGGGACATGGATGAAGCTGGGAACCATCATTCTCAGCAAACTATCACAAGGACAGAAAACCAAACACCACCTGTTCTCACTCATAGGTGGGAACTGAACAATGAGAACACTTGGACACAGGGCGGGGAACATCACACACCAGGGCCTGTCATGGGGTAGGGGGATGGGGGAGGGATAGCATTAGGAGATATACCTAATGTAAATGATGAGTTATGGGTGCAGCAAACCAATATGGCACATGTATACATATGTAACAAACCTGCACGTTGTGCACATGTACCCTACAATTTAAAGTATAAAAAAAAAAAAAGAACTTGACTATTCCTATCATGGTACGAATGGAGCAAAATTAATATTTCCAATTTATTCTAAATAATTTGAAGTCCACACAAAAAACAATTTCATGGATGACAATATAGAGGCCACCTAAGGGTGTATGCATGACAGAAATTTGGGGGGCTTCCTTGGCACCTGCCTCTCACATTCAATCCATCTGAAGAGCCATGTGACCCTCCCTACCTCTGGTCACATCACGCCCCTGCCTCAAACCTTGTGCCTTTGCATTGTGTCTGGAATAAACTAAACCCCTCAATGAGGCCCACGGGAGCCCTGCAGAACCTTGGTCCTGGCCTCAGCTTTCTCCCTGTGCTTCCATCCCTTCCCCACATTTATGGCCCCTTCGGGCTTCAGTTTACCAAGTACTGCCTCTGAGGGGCTGCCCAGAACCCACCCTCCAGCTAAACCAGGCCCCATTCTACATAGACGGATATCAGAGGGAAGAATGTTCCAGGCCAAGGGAACAGCCAGTGCAAAGGCCCTAAAACTGAAGGCGAGGGCAACCCCGGATGAAGATCAGAGACAGTGTGCTAGAATCAGTGGATTGCAGGCCCTGGTGAGATCAAAGCGTTTCTGGAATGTTTGAGGCACTAGAGGGAAAAAGCAGGAGAGACAGGAGGAAGTTCATGAGCCTGACCTCTGCGTGGAAAAAAATGCCAACCTTTGTCAGGACGCAACTACGTTCTGTCCACCTCCTCTGCTTCAGCAGTGGGAAGTCAGGATGTGGAGTTCTGCTTAGTTCGCATTACTGACTGCTTATGCATAAAGATGACCCATGCATCACCTCTTCCCTTTGGGAGAGAACAGCAAGTCTCTGCAGCCCAACGTGCAGGACACTGCCTGTGGCTGAGCACCTCAGGGAAGGCCTGCTGGCTCTGAGCACCAGCTCACTTTGGCGCAAGAACACTGAGCTTCGCCCACAAAAACAAGCAGGTGGGTTCAACCATGATCAGTCCTTGGAGGCTTGAAGTCTTGGAATTCCCTTCAGCTCTTTCTTTACTTGCTACTGAACAAAACAAAACAAAATGAAGCCTCAGTGTGAGCAGCCAAAGAGTGAAACTAACATCCGTTTTATTTATCAGGAAACCTTCTGAATAAATGCCTGACTTTGTGGAGTATGTTTTACTGGTACTTCCAGATCCTGGGTGTGGAAATGATACATTTCAATCACTACTTGTTTTTAAACAAGTCTTTCACTAAAAATGTGATGGGCCCTGCTCCACGCCAAAAAAAAAAAAAAAAAAAGTTACTTGCAATTATTACAAATTATTGCAACAAACCATGCTTTTCAAAATAATTTAATCAGGGCATATTTTGAAGACTTGGTCTTGGCTGTTCGTTTGAAATCATGAAATGAGACTGCTCTGTTGGACTTGGGAACCCCTCAAATTAAGATTCTGCGGTTAATAGCATAGCCTCTCAGCATGTCCCCTGCTGTTGGTTTTGTAAGTTTCAGATGTCCTTTAAATTGCTCTACCAGGCTGACAAAACATCATTCCCAGAGAATATTTGCCTTCATATGCTCAGAAAAGATAGAGCTAGGGAGATCTGAATTTCAAGTATTTTTTTTTTAAACCAGATGCTGCAGATTTAGGGGCAATTTTTATTCTTATTTTAAATTCTCTGAGCTTTGGACCTTTCGCTGCATGAAAATGTGTTTCGTGTTTTAATACCGTTTTAGGAGACATTTTCAAATGTCTTGATTTGGTCTCTATTTTGGGTTCTGATATTCCAATATCAAGAGTCTTGTGCCCATTTTTCATGTTAAGTTGTCCGTCTCGTCTTTTGGCATTTGATCCTGAAGAACAGAAAATTTAAGTTTACGAGTCATCGTACCAGCTCCGAGATTGATATTTGGTCACACTAACCTTGGGAAGATTCCTGTGATAACAGAAATGAAATGGCCTTTATCTTTTTGACAATCCCACCTGATTTTGTTTTCTTTTTTTGGCCTTCAAAGTGGATATCCAGACTTGAGAATGCTGAGTGAATTTTGACCTTCAAATTTTTAGATCAAATCAGTCCAATACTTTCCATCATCCATGGAATTGTTGAAGTATAGAAGGTAATCCTTCTGGCTTATTGAGGCTAAAATGCCATCCATTAAAAATGTCTATATATTTACACATATATATAGCAACTGAAAACTATATATTAAGTATGAGAAGAAAAAAAGTTTTAGATTGAGAGTAGTTGTATATGAAATTTAGTCATCTATGTCTTCATTTTCCATTTTTTTTAATGAAAGGAAAGATTACTTGGTATGTTAAGAAATCTATGAGTTCTTCCTGGGCAATTAGCTCAGAGAGAAAAATTGGTGTTCATGTATGAGCAGAAGATAAAATTGTAGAGCATTATGGCCAGAAGAGACGATAAAATTGTTTAGCCAAAGCCCCCTTCTCCAACGGAGGGACAGAAGCATAGCGGGGCACAGGTAGTTCTCTCATCCCAATGCCCTTCATTTGTAGACCCATCCATCCTGCCACTCTCAGACCCAGCATGAAATCCATCCAAAGAGGACCAGCATTTGTGAAGAGGCCTCGCTCTGCCTTCATGCTCAAATTGGCTTGCAAACTTTGAGCCCTCTCAGGTCAAAGGCTCTCCACCATGACCTGTCTTCCCCTGTTGCAATGGCTCTCAAGTCTGCCAGAGCAACTGCACCGTTTTACTTTACTGCTGGTTACTGGCTGCCCATGTGAGGCTTTTCCCCAGCACTTCCGAGGCCCACATCAACATTCTTTCCAAACAGCCATACTGCTGGGAAGAAGTAATACACAGACATGGAATAAACAGATCTTCAACCATCCAAGGCCATCTTTCCAAAGGCCACTCTGGGCCCACCTTCCCCATTCCTGACTCAGGAACTCACAGGGAGACGTCACGGCGGCTGCTGCCCCAGGGCATGCTCTCTCCCTTACACTCCAAGTTTCACCAGTCTTGTACCTTGTAAAGCAGAAACGTGATTTTTTTTCTCCCTAGAAATCAGAAATCCCATTTTGAACAAAACAGTTCTGAATATTCTATGTCACTTGACATTGTCCCAAAGCTACTATCAGAGTATTTTCATTTTGCCCACACCCCTTACATCTGCTTTTCCAATTAGTTTTCACTTCTAATTTGCCTTCTTCATTGAGTGCAGGTGCTCACACAACAGGTGCTGTCTAATACTGTGCTTGACAGAGCATCTCTTTTCACATAGTAGCCATGAATGTGGATTTTAGGCTTTGCATCTAATTTTGACTATGATATCCTTGTTAGTTGAACACAGGTGACTCACACTGGGAGGAAGATATTTTTTGGTTCCCATAATTTCATCCTTCAAAGATTTCTAAAGTACATTCTCACCAAAAGATCTATCCTGGAGGATGCCCAGTTTGTCCTGATCTCAGGTCTGAGAGCCATCCTAACAGCAGGTATTTCATGGCAGCCTCTCCTAGGCTTGGTAGGCACGTCAAGGATGTTTTGTTTAACTGCATCTTTATGGAGATGTGGGCTGAGAGTCAACCTCTCTGCCCTCCCCATTGCATTCTGTCATCCAATCTTGGCCATAAGTAATACAGAAAGAAGTGGAGATTTGGCAATTAGCCAGCTGATTTGATTAATATAGACAGGTTACTAAATGCAAATGGATTTTTTTAGACACAAAGCCACTCTACCTTGCTAGTCATGTACATTCATCAAATTAAATGGAACAATGCCAAGACTCTACTTCATGCTGTGCTGTGAAGGTACAGCCCAAGAAATGGACCAGATCCTGGGTTACTTGACGTCTGCAGCAAGGATCGGATGATGATTTCAATTCTTGATCCATACTTAAAATTAGGACATCATTTTTGTGGTTTTGTTTTTTTATTTTTATTTTTTGCCCAAAGCTTTCAAACTGAGTCTTAGTTGTAAAATCCTTCATGCAAATGGAATTTTATTATTTTGTTTTTGGGGTTTTTTTGAGGTAAAGTTTTACTCCACCACCCAGGCTGGAGTGCAGTGGCATGATATCGGCTAGAATTACAGGCATGTGCCACCATGCCCGGCTAATTTTTGTACTTTTTTTTTTAAAGTAGAGATGGGGTTTCTCCATGTTGGTCAGGCTGGTCTCAAACTCTTGACCTCAAGTGAACCACCTGCCTTGGCCTCCCAAAGTGCTGGGATAACAAGCGTGAGGCACCGTGCTACACCACAAATGGAATTTTAGAGAGTAGCCCAAGAGGTTAATGGAGCTGCTCTGATTAGCCACAGCAAAACTCCCCCTATCCCCACAACCCCCCAAAAAGTGTATTTTGAAATGCACTGATTTACAGAAAATTTATTATTAACCAAATCTAGTCATACAGTCTGTGTGGGTCAGGAAAAACAAGAAGGAAAATAGATGGTGCGCTCAAACAAGGATAATGGGAGGAGGTTTTATTTACAACGGGACCTTTTTTGAAGGCATGGTGAAGGGTAGGGAGCCATGAGGGGTAAGCACAGGAATTCAGGCCAACAGCTGCAAGACTGCCTCCAGGCCTGGCAGAAGGAGGGGAGGGAGACGTCACAGAGCCTGGGAAGGGAGAGAGTCGTGCGGAGCAGGCCACTTCGAGAGGACCATCATGCTTTTTTGTTAATGTTGGGGGAACAAGGAAATAAATATCCCAACCCCTTTCCTGCTCCTTCCTTCCAGTCCCCTGCTGGGCTCCTCACTGGCTAAACCCAACCAGATGCCAGAGGGCATGGAACCCATTGATGCCACCCGGACAGATCAACTTTATGGGGAAGCCAGCAGAGTGACGTGGAGATGGAGCTGGGGAGCCCACTTGTCTTCACTCTGTCTAGCTCTTCCTTCCCAGTTGCGTGGCGTAGTCTCATGAAGATCTATAGGCTTTCAGCACTGAGTTATTTCAATGGCTTCACAACAGGCCTTCCCACTTCCATCTTTCTATCATACCATTGTGGATGATATGATAGATAGTATGATGGTTTAATTGTCTTCAAACATCATAGAAAGACAAGGTTGCAAAGCTCCTTAAGATGTTCTAGTTTATCTCACTTCTGATACTTGAACCATGCTAGAACATCCCCATGTGTAATTTTAAAGTCAACACTTATATCCCTCTTCACACCAACAGAAGCCTGTATCAGCGTCGCAGAACTTGAGACTTTGATAGGTCCCCTAATGTTGAGCTAAAACCTACTTCCCAGAACTTCTTTTTATTGTTCTTAGTTAGAGAGATGCAGAGAAAAGCCAGTTCTCTCTTCCACACAAGAGCCATTTGCTCATACATCGTAATACCCAGATACCCAGATATCCAGTGACCACCTGCCTGGATATTCCTGCCTGCCCTTCTGTGGAGTAAATACCAGTCACCTCTCTGCATTTTGCAAACAGGCCAACTGATTGCTTATGGCTTTGAACTGATGTTCTTGGCACATAGAAAGCCCACAACAGATATTCCTTAATGAATGAATATATCCTGTAAGTGATTTCTTCTTGGTGATAACCTCCTATTTCAATTATTTAGGAAGCTAAGTAATATGCAACTGCAGCCTGAGGCTCATGCTGTTTTATTAAACACCCGGGCTTGTTATCCTGTAGTGTTATTCTGAACTCCAGTGAATAAGCTTTTCTAAATATTTTTCAAGTCAAAGAATAGACTGTTAGAAAGATTGAGGGGGTCTTAGCCAGACTGGGTGCCTTAAACAACAGAAGTTTATTGTCTCACAGTTCTGGAAGCCAGAAGTCCGAGACCAAGATGGTGACAGAGTTGTTTTCTTCTGAGGCCGCTCTTCTTGGCTTATAGATGGCCGTCATCCCCCTGTGCCTTCACATGGTCTTCCCTCTGTGTCTTAATCTCCTCTTCTTATAAGGACACCAGTCACATTGGATTAGGACCCATGCAAAAGACCATGTTGTAACTTAATTACCTCTTTAAAGACCTTAATTCAAATAAGGTTACATTCTAAGTTACTAGGAGTTCCCAGGGCTTCAACATATGAATTTCGCATGGGAAAGGGAACACAATTCAGCCTCTAACAGAGGGCCACCTAACCTGGTCATTGCTCTAGTGCCCTTGCAGGAATGCCTTCCAAAATATCTGTCATAGAAGTAGCTGCCAGACATCTGCTTGGGTCCTCAAAAAGATGAGGAGTTCACCATTTCACAAGACAGCCCTTTCCTTTGCTGGGCAACTTTGAGTGTTGGAGTTTTTGCACATGTTGATCGAAAACAAGGATCTGTATAATATTCCCTTTTAGTTTGGTTCTTACTCCAAGAAGAGCATTGGGAGTTCTGCCCTCTCTTCTACATGTTAGCTCTTCCTTTATGAATAGACTTCACCAGCCCATTTCAGGCAAAAGAAGATGCCTTGATTGGATCCCCAACCACAAGCACTCAGTTCTGATAATCTGATTCCCCACTTCACAGATGCTCATTACTGAAAAGCCTACAGAGGCGTTTTTCTCATTCAAAAGTGGAGAGCCACATTGCTGGACCAGAATTCTCCTCCCAACACTGCATTTTCCCAGGGTGGCTTCAGCTGGAAAAGACCCCCGTCCCTCCCACACATCCCTTAAGGAACAATCCATTCCTGAGTCCCACGCAAGAATCCAGAATCGACATGTCCCTGTGTGTTCGCCAACATTTTCCTAGTGCTTTCATGTTGATGAGAGATGAATCAATCCCATAAACCTTGGTTAATTCTCTTAGCGACTAGAAGAATAATTAACAGACAGGGCTTTGTTCTTCAGAATAGAGTATCTGCAGCAAGCTCAAACTGCACAGGCAGGCCAAGGTCAGGGCAGCTGCCAGCAGATCACCCACACTCCCCGCCATCATTATCAGCCCTGGGGACAGCCTCTGACCTGGCAGAGCAGTGCCAAGGCTGGCGTGCCTGCAGAAAATCTCCTGCTTCCTCCTGGCCTTAACCAACCTACATACCAATATTTTCCCTCACTTACATTAATTTTAATATCATGACAGTTTAAACATGTTAAAAGCATGGCTCTAATCGCAATCCCACTCAAAAGCCTCCAGCGGTTTACCACTGCCTATTGAATTTAGGCAAAACTTCCAACCGTGCCTTTAGTGTTGTGCTGGTTATAATCCATTTGCCTCCCCCCACCCCATCCCACGCTCATCCCGGGGCTCTAGGAGGCTGATCTCTGAGGGCAGAATTGCCTGGGCTTTCTCGCCTGTGGCCTCTGGTTGGGCTCAACCAACTGGAAGAAGCAACAAGAGATTGATGGACAAGAGGAGAAAGAGGTGGCGTTTGTCTTGCCCACAACTTGCCTGCTCAGTGCTACTGAGCAGTGACTGGATCCCCCCAAGAGCACAGCCCTGCTGGCTGGCCCCTCCTCCAGCGTTCTGCCCCTTTCCTTCCCCAGATCTAGGGGTGAGGGGCTGCTCCCTATTGACACTGTCCCAATGCCTTATTATCTCTTGAGTCCCTTAATGCTACCCACAACCTCTGAATCACCAGAGGCTATTGACCTGACTTTTCCTTCTAGAACAAAGTGAGTATAAATGCCCCCAGGTAAATGAACCCAGTCTACTTCTCCATTCTGCTCTCCGATCTTCCTAACTCGTAGCCTGAACCTCAGTGACACTCTTCTACCCACTGTACCAAAAGTCATAAGTCTTTCAACTCTGACTGCATAATAGAATAACTTGAAAAAAATTAAATATCACTGTCTCAACCCCAGCCTCTGAGATTCTGACTCAGTGGACCTGGAGTGGGGAAGAACTGCATGATTGTGCACCAGCAGAGCCTGTGCCAACGGCGAGGAGCTGGCTGGACAGGGGAAGCCCCCAGCGCAGGCATGGCTTGTTTAAAGCACTCCAGGCGATTCCCATATACAGCCACGACTGAGAGCCACTGTCCTATAGATCACATTCCCCGCCACTTTGCATTAGCACATGATTTTCCTCCTCTGTGGCATACATCCATCTGTCCTGCCCATCAGCACGTCATGCAGTCCCACCTTCAAAGCCTATCTCAGATGAGCCTTTCCATGAAGCTTTTTAAGTCTGCCCTCAACCCCATCCCAACCAGGTCTACATGTCTGTCCTTTGAAGACCAGTGGCTGTGGGATTTTTTTTTCTCTTTACTTTATATGAGAGTTGGTGAGCCAGGCAGCCTTTTCACACAACGGTCTCCGATGATGCTATAGGCATGTACAGGTGAAAGACCTGAGTCCTCTCATCCAACTTCCCACTCAGTGCAGGAAGTGCAGGCTTGGACGATACTAGGTCAAGTGTCTCTGGTGCCACAGCCTTGCATCCTGCCACCACTTATCCAAATTAAAAAGGCTGGAATTGATTCCAGTTCAAATTCTAAACCCAGCCTCCTTACATCTTGCTAGCTATTTAACTTCACATTCCTTTAAAATGTTTTGTAGAAAATCAATTCTATAATCATGTTGTAGAAGAGCAGTGTTTTGTTTAGCTGTTACATCTGAGTATTAATTAATTGTTACAAATCACATTCAATAGGTACAAATGCTGTGTTCAAAACAATTCAATACTTTCTGTGAAATCCCTGATTTACTTAGTTTTCAGGTCGTACTGCAAATACACAAGAATGTGTTTATTATTTTTTAAAAACAGCTTCTTTGGTTCTGGGAGATGAAGCAATATGACAATTTTTCATGCCAGTCTAGGGCTAGATCCTTCCTCAGCTTAATGGTAAATGAGGCAGCGTCATCATCTTTTTTTTCTTTTTTTTACCTTCCTTCTCCTCCTCAAATACTTTATATCCTTCTCACCTTGCATTGAAGCCTCAGTGCTAGGCTCTCATGCCATAATCACAATTAACTGATAACACTGAGTGTGAACAGTGGCCACCTGCCCCTCATTAAGGTCCTCCATGCTTTGCTCACTGGTAATAAGTATTCATTCTTCATCACAGTGAGGACACCGGCAGTTGTAAGATGCACCATTATTTTCTGTGCCACTAAGGAAGAAAAAAAATCGCTGATAAATAAACTGTGGCAAGCTGTCTACTGGAAGGTGTTGTTGATTGCAGTACACATCACAACGTCAGAGATGTTACTACAGGAAAATATGCATGTGTTGGAATCTATGAAATACAGCATTCCACACCACCATTGCCTCCTTCCTGTGAGCTCCACAGTGATCCTATTTCTGCCTCCAATTATTGTCTAAAGTGGATTCTGGACACCACAATCCTTAACTGTGGCTGTGTCACCATCTTTCTCCTCTTATATCTGTAATATCTCATTAGGTTACCTTGCATCCAAAGAGAGATCTCTATTCGTTAAGAGGTAAGTTTTCATTGACATGAGAAGCTTATCTTGTATGGTTACAGCATAGTCAAGGGACTAGAAGACATTGTCTTCCAAATAGTCAAGTTCATTGGCAACATGTTTCAGTCCTGGGAGACTTCCGAAATAATGACTTTTGGGAGAGTAGCTAAAGTTATTTACTATGACAGAAATGTTCATTACATTATTACTATTTTGAAATGTCACAAATTGTTTTTTAGTTGAAAAAAGAGTAACATATAAAAGTGCGTATTTATTCTCATGTTACCCACAAAGCTGAAATGATTTTTTAATGTTTTTATCTAAATTTTTTTTTTTTTGAGACAGTCTTGCTCTGTCACCCAGGCTGGAGTGCAGTGGCACAGTCTCAGCTCACTGCAGCCTCTACCCCCCAGGTTCAAGCAATTCTCATACCTCAGCCTCCCAAGTAGCTGGGATTACAGGCATGAACCACCATGCCCAGCTTGTATTTTTGGTAGGGACGGAGTTTTGCCATGTTGGTCAGCCTGTTCTCAAACTCCTGGGGTCAGGTGATTCACCCACCTCGGCCTCCCAAGTGCTGGGATTACAGATGTGAGCCACCTATGCAGAATATAATCGAAAATCTATTTTTTCAATGCCTGCAATTTTTTTCTTATAAGATTTCCCACAGGTTCTAAAATACTCAGAGACATTTAAAAAATACTGAGGACACAGGAATGTGTTTTACGTGATTTGACATGGAGGGGTGATTCCTAAAAATAGAACTAGATGCCTATTCTAAGCAACACGCTGCATCAGATGCTGCAAGCAGGCTTCAGTGCTGAGGCCATCACTTGGCAGCAAATTTAGATTTCTCTTTCCAAACTTAGGTCATGTTCTCTTTTGATGTTTATTATTTTTAAACTGTTTAATTTGCCCTCTACAGTGCTAATTTCTGGTAGAGGAAAAGTTTGAGAATTTGCAAATTAAGTACTTTATTTTCTTGCAGAAGATACCAGTGAGATAATGTACATTGTGGCTAGGAGTTGGAGACCTGGATTCCATTCTGAACTCTTCCAATTACAAGCTGTGTACCGCTGAGAAAGTTGCTCTGAGAACCTCAGTTTCCTCATCTATGTAATGGTGAAAATAATAGCTATTTCATTTGGTTGTGGTGGTCATAAAATGGTTATATAATCAGTAACATCTATCGACATCTTAAATGCACCTTATCGTTGGTTCAGTAATTCTAAATGTAGGAATTTGTATTACAGATATATTGGCACAACTGCACAAAAGGTTTGTATGGAAAGATTTGATATGCTTCTGAATGTGAAAAAAAAACAGAAAGAGATTAAAAGGCCACCTATAATGTGGGGAAAATCTGGAAAATGATATTTAATACATGAAAGCTCTTAAAATTAAATCAAGAAAAAATATATTAGAAAACTGGGCAAAGAATATAAGTATTTAAATAATTAAAGAAGAAATTTAGTTGATTGCTATGTTAATATTTACCAGGAATAAACAAACACACATAAAAAATATAAAATAACTATATACCATTTGTTCATTGTAAAATTAGCAAGATTTATAGAGCTAATAATCGTCAGCATTTGCATGTGGAACTAGATTTCTCATGCTCTGTTCATGGGGCTATAACCTGCGTAAGCATTCTGTATCATATTTTAACAATATGTAAACATCTTAACTTTGTTTTCCCCCTGGTAAAATAGTTCCTCTTCTAGGAATTTTTCTGAGGAAATAAATACATATGTACTCAGAGAAGCATGTACTTCAAAACAGCATTGATAATAGAAGATAAAAAGAAACAAGTGAAATGTGTAATAAGAAATTGGTTCAGAAAGTATTATATCAATCATGAAAATACACAAAAGTACAAAACTCACTGTTAGAGCAGATACACAAATGAGAAAGAGAATGGAGTCAAATGTTATCACTACAAAAAAACTAACAATTGTAAGGTAGATAACAAAAGAGAAAGAAACAAAGGATAAACAAAATAATCAGAAAAACAATTAACAAAATGACAGGAGTAAGTCTTCACCTGTCGATATGTAAATGGCTTAAATTCCCAAATTAAAAGATACTACACTACTGAATAGATTAAGAAAAAAAAAGACCCAACTATATGCTGACCAGAAGAAACTCACTTCACCTGTAAAGACATACAGAGAGTGATAGTGAAGTGATGGAAAAAAATATTCCATGCAAATGGAAACCAAAAGCATGCAGGAGAAGCTATATTTATATCAGACAAAATAGACTTTAAGTAAAACAACAACATAAAAAGAGATAACAAAGGTTATCATATAATGATAAAAAAATTCAGCAAAAGGATATGACAATTGTAAATATATATGCACCCAACGCCACAGCACCCAGATATATAAAACAAATATTATTAGAGCTAGAGAGAGAGAGAGAGACAGATCCCAATACAATAATCGTTGGGGACTTGAACATTCCATTTTCAGCATTGGACAGGTCATCTGGACAGAAAACCAACACAGAATTATCAGACTTAATCTGTCCTATAGGCCAAATGGACCTAACAGACAATTACAGAATAGTTCATTCGGCAGCTGCAGAATACATTTTCTTATAAGCACGTGGAACACTCTCCATGTTAGACCACATGTTGTCCACAAACCAAGTATCAACAAATTTTAAAATATTGAAATCATATCAAGTATCTTTTCAGATCACAGCAGATAAAACTAGAAATCAATAAGAAGATGAACTTAAGAAACTGTATAAAAATATGGAAATCAAATAGCATAATCCTGAACAACCAATGGATCAGTGAAGAAATTAGGAAGGAAATAAAAAATTTATTGAAACAAATGAAAATATGAACACAACGTATCAAAACCAATGGGATATAGCACAATCAGTTCTAAAAGGAAAGCTTATAGCAATAAACACATCAAAAAAATAGAAACCTTTCAAATAAACAACCTAATATGGCACTTCAGGGAAATAGGAAAGAAAGAACAAACCAAAGGGAAAATTAGTAGAAGGAAAGAAAGGAACAAGGCAAAACTAAATGAAATAGAGACCCCAAATAACTACAAAAAAATAAATGAAATAAAAAGTCTGGTTTTTTAAAAGAAAAACAAAATTTTAAAAATCATTAGATAGACTAAGAAAAGGAGACAGAAGATCCAAATAAATAAAATCAGAACTGAAAAATGAAATATTACAACAGATACTGCAAAAATGCAAAGTATCATTAGAAACAATTATGAACAACTATATATACCAACAAATTCCAAAACCTAGAGGAAATGGACAAAATCCTGGACACACGTAACCTACCAAGAGTGAACCAAGAGGAAATAAAAAGCCTGAACAGACCAATAATTAGTTACAAGATTGAATCAGTAATAAAAAGTCCTCCCAACAAAGAAAAGCCCAGGACCAGATGGCTTCACCGACGAATTCCACCAAACTTTGAAAGAAAAATGAACATTTCACAGGCATTAAAGAAGAAACAATTCTTCTTCAACTATTCCAAAAAATGGAAGACGAGGGAATTCTTTCAAACTCATTCTGTGAGTTCAACAATACCCTGATACCAAAACCAGAGAAGGACACAACATAAAAAAGGGAATACAGGCCAATATCCCTGATGAGCATAGATGCAGAAATTCCCAACAAAACACCAGCAAACCAAATGCAATAACACTTTAAAAAGATAATACATCATCATCAAGTGAGATTTATCCTAGGGATGCAAAGGTGGTTCAATATAAGCAAATTAATAAATATGTTACACTAAAATAACAGAATGAAGAAGAAAAAACATAAAATTATCTCAGTAGATGAAGAAAAAAATTGATAACACTCAACATCCCTTCATGATAAAAACTCTCAACAAATTATTCATTTAAGGAGCATATCTCAACATGATAAAGGCCATATATGACAAAGTCTTTCCTCTAAGCACTAAACAAGACAAGGATGTCCACTTTCACCATTCTCACTCAACATAGTACTGCTAGTCCTAACTAGAGCAACCAGATAATAGAAAGACATAAAAAGCCTCCAAATTAGAAAAGAGAAAGTCAAATTGTCCCTGTTTGCAGATGACATGATCTTATATATACAAAAACCTAAAGACTCCACCAAAAAAGGAAAAAACCTCATAAGAACTGATAAATGAATTCAGTAAGGTTGCAGGACACAAAATCAACACGCAAAAGTCAGTAGCATCTCTATATGCTAACTGAAGTATCTGAAAAAAATATCAAGAAAACAATCTCATTTACAATAGCTACAAAACATAAGACACCTAGGAATAAATTTAACCAAAGTGATGAAAGACCTCTATACTGAAAACTGTAAAACATTGATGAAATGAATTGAAGAGGACAAAAAGAAATGAAAAGATATTCCATGCTCATGGATTGGAAGAATTAATACCAATAAAATGACCATACTACCCAAAGCAATGTACAGATTTAATATGATCTCTATCAAAATATCAATTATATTCCTCACAAAAATAGAAAAAACAATCCTAAAATTTGTGTGGAACCTCAAAAGACCTTGAATAGCCAAAGCAATCCTGAGCCAAAAACAAAACAAAGCAAAAAAACAAATAACAAATCTGAAGGCATCACACTACTTGACTTCAAAATGTACCACAAAGTTATAGTAACCAAAACAGCATGGTATTGATATAAAATCAGACACATAGACTAATGGAAAAGAATAGAGAACCCAGAAAACATCCACATATTTACAGCCAACGTATTTTTGACAAAAGTGCCATGAACATTGGGAAAAGGACAGCCTCTTCAATAAATGGAGTAGGGAAACCTGATATTCATGGAGAAACCTGATATTCATTCCTATTTCTCACCATATTAAAAAAATCAACTCAAAATACATTAAAGACATAAACATAAGACCTCAAACTATAAAACTACTAGAAAAAAAATGTGGGAAATGCTTCAGGACTTGGTCTAGGCAAAGATTTTATAGCTAAGACCTCAAAAGCACAGGCAACAAAAACAAAAGTAAATAAATGAGACATATTAAACTAAGCCACTTCTGCATAGCAAAGGAAACACTCAGCAGTGAGAAGACAGCCTGTAGAATAGGAGAAAATAATTACAAACTATTCATCTGACAAGAAATGAATATCTAGAATATTCGAGGAACTCAATTCAGCAAGAGAAAAGAAAAATCCCATTAAAAAGTGGGCAAAAGTTTTGAATAGAAATTTCTCACAAGAAGACTACAAATGGCCAACAGGTGTATAAAAAATATTCGACATCACTGATCATCAGGGAAATGCAAATCAAAACGACAATGAGATATCATCTCACCCCAGTTAAAATGGCTATTATAAAAAAAATAAAAAATAAGGCTCAAGCCTGTAATCCCAGCACCTTGGGAGGCTGAGGTGGCTGGATCACCTGAGGTCAGGAGCTCGAGACCAACACAAAGAAACCCCATCTCTACTAAAAATACGAAATTATCCAGGCATGGTGGTGCATGCCTGTAATCCCTGCTACTTGGGAGGCTGAGGCAGGAGAATCGCTTGAACCCGGGAGGTGGAGGTTGTGGTGAGCCAAGATTGCACCATTGGACTCCAGCTTGGGCAACAAGAGTGAAACGCCATCTAAAATAAATAAATAAATAAATAATAAAAATAAAAAAGATAAAAAATAACAAATGCTGGTGAGAATGCACAAAAAACTCATCCACAGATGAATAAAGAAAATGTGGTCCATATACACAGTGCAGTACTATTCAGCCACAACAATGAATGAAAACCTGTCATTTGCAGCAACGTGGATGGAACCGAATGTTAAGTGAAATAAGCCAGACATGGAAAGACAAATTTCACATGTTCTGACTCATATATGGGAGTTTAAAAAGTTAATCTCATAGAGGCGGAGAGTAGAATGATAGTTTTCAGGGACTAGGGAAAAGTGGAGGAGGATGAAGAGAGGTTGGCGAATGGGTACAAACATATGGTTAGATAGAAGGAATGAGTTTTAATGTTCAATAGCAGAGTAGGCTGACTATGGTTAACAATAGCGTATTGTATATTTCAAAATAGGAGGGAATGTTTAAAATGTTACCAACACAAAGAAATGATAAATGGTTGAGGCTATTGATATCCTACTCTGATCACTACACATCATATGCATATATTAAACTGTCACATGTACCCCATAAGTATGTGCAATTAGTATGTATCAATAAAAAATTACAATTCCAATTTTTAAAAAAGCAATTAGTTCAATAAATTATATTGAAACACTATTCAGCCACTTAAAATGATGCCACAGAAAGTACTTGTTGACGAGAAAATATGTCATAATTTATTCATGAAAAAAAAGAGGAGGAGTTTCCAAATCTGTGCATGGGCATAGCCCTCTCTGCCCCAGTGCCTTTGCCCAGGCTCTTTGCTTCAACTGGGAGTAGTCTTTCCCCTCATCTCCCGTCGTTACAGTGACTCTTTGAGATCTGAGCCCGCTCCCTGAAATCCAGGCTATGAAAGCTTCCTATTTCACATGCTTGTTGCACTCTGTATGTCTTCTTGGAGGCATGTTACGTAATAGTCATTCAATAATTATTTCATCAATTGTTTTTGATGAGTGACTCCTTCCGGAGCACAAGCTCTAGCAGGGAAGACAGAAGCTGGCTCCATTTCTCTCTGGAGTAGCCCAGTGTCCACAGTTTGGCAGGCATGGAGGAGAAGAACATTAACATGATTCATTCCAGGGAGGAAAAATCTATGTGTGCAACAAGAAAATACTTGGAAATATCACTCTGTGTTTTCTTTCACAAAGTTTTCATTTTTTTTCTGTACTATTCTTGCACATCTTTTGTTTAATTCATTAGCAGGTATGTTTTTTTTACTATTTTAGTATTATCTTCTCTCTTAAATTATATTTTCTGTTTGTCGTTATTGTTATATAGCAATGAAATCTTTCAAAATATAGAACTTTTATTTGGCAACTTGGTGAACACTCTTTCTTATGTAGACTTTGATATTATATGTCAAGAATGACATTTTTTTCTTTCAAATCCTTATACTTGGTATTTGTTTTTCTTGCTGCGTTGGCTGGGACTTCTAGTACAATGTGGATTACAAAAAGTGAGGGTGAACATTCTTGCTTCTTCTTGATTTTAAAGGAATATTTATATTATTTCATCACTAAGTATAATTTTTGCTATAGGTTTTTTGATACCCATACTTTATCGTGTATGCTAAGAGTTTATATAATAATTGGGTGTTGAGTTATAATATATGCTTTTGCAGTCACATATTAAAATGATGTGTTTGGTTTTTTCTTAATCTGTTAATATAGTAAAATAATAGAATCTATGTTTATGAGTTTGGCCTATAATTCTTCATTCTTGTACTTTTCCTGTCAAATTTTAGGGTCAATGTTATGCTCACCTTAAATATGAGTTGGGGGTGATCCTTTATTTTCAGTTTTCAGAAAAACTTTGCGTAAGATTAGGATTCCTTGAATACCTGGTGGAACCTACATGTAAAACCATATGGGATTGGTGTTCATTTTGTGGGGGGATTTTAAACTACTGATTCAATTTCCTTAACAAGACATTCCAGTTTTCTATTTCTTTTTTGTCAGTTTTTGTGATTTTATGTTTTATTACTTTTCTTTTTTCTTTATTATATTTTATGAGTTCTTTTCAGAATATTCATGTGGGAAAGGAAGAGTGGTGTGATCTAGCAAAATTTGTATCTTAATCAAAATGAAGGTCTTTATAATGCACAATTGATTGTGTGTGTGAGAGAGAGAGAGAGAAGAGAGAGAAAGAGAGACACACATGGTGGGGGAAAGCAGGTGTTATTGTAATCTTTACTTTTTCAGCCCACGGAAATTAGCAGCTCTAGAGCTAGTCACAATTCAGACTCTGTGTCCTTTATCCAGCCTTACTAGCAGCCTGCTTCCTACAAGGATGGCATGTCCATGTGTTCTCTCCGTCACTGTCTTCGTCTGGGACACAGGCAGCCCCTGTGAGGAGCTGTCAGTTTCCCTCCCGCACTTACACACTGGGGAGACTCACGCTCTGCTGACCTTGCCTGAAGCATCGTGTGTCTGTGTCTTCTCCCACTCCCGATTTATCTTCAATGCACTTTTTAGGTCTTGATTATAAATTTTAAGTGGGATTTACTGATGTTTTCTGCTTTCTTTTAAAAAGTGTCTTATATCAGTTCTCCTATTGTTTGGGAGATTTTCAAGGGGAGAATGGAGTACAGATGCCCTCAGAACATCACCTTAAAACTGTATGTCACAGTGTGTGTTCTTAAAAAAAAAACCTTGCATCCAAATAGTATGACTTGGTCTTGGTACACTATTTGCCCCAATATTTCTGACCAATTCTCCTTTTGCACTACTCTGTCATTACAAGTACTGTGATGAGGTTTCTATTTGCCTTCTCACATTGCCTGTCCCTCTGAGAAGTACTAAATCACATAATAAATTTCTTCAACCTTTCCTACTTGCCTTCTTTATTTACAAACAAACATTGAAGCATCTGCTGTGCAGATGAATCTGTCCATTTAAACAGTTCAGATGCTAAAATTTGACCAAAGATGACAAGGGAAAATCACACCAGTGGTTTTCCCCATGAGGAGTACTAAGAAATGCAAAAGCCTTGAATCCTAACCATCTGGTTTCAAATTCTATTTCTTCCACTTACAGCCGTGGGATCTCCTTCAGGTCCTTTATAAAAAGTTTCTGAGCCTGAATTTACACAGTTGTGATGTAAGGGTAGCAATGATGCAGATTTTTTTTTTTTTTTTTTTTTGAGAGTCTTGCTCTGTTGACCAGGCTGCAGTGCAGTGGCACAATTTCGGCTCACTGCAACCTCCACCTCCTGGGTTCAAGTGATTCTCCTGTCTCAGCCTCCCGTGTAGCTGGGATTACAGGCGTGCGCCACCATGCCCGGCTAATTTTTGTATTTTTAGTAGAAACAGGGTTTCGCCATGTTGGCCAGGCTGGTCTCGGACTTCTGACCTCAGATGATCCGCCTGCGATGGCCTCCGAAAGTGCTGGGATTACAGGCGTGAGCCACCGCGCCCGGCCAGAAATGCGATGAGGATTAAATGAGGAAAGTCTCTGTATAGCGTCTAGCACGTAGGTGCTCAGAAACGTTCCTCTTCTTGTGTGTTGCCACACCTCAGTAATTGTGTAATACATTCTAAAGGACAGCCTCACGCTGTCCTTTATTTAACTATGGAGTTTAGCATCTCCCTGTGCCTTCATGTGTGCCCAGGTATGAATGAGTTAGCAAGAGCACCAAGGAAAGGAAAGCCCGAGACCCGGACATGCGAAAGGAAAAGCGCAGCTGAGAAGCAGGGGAGAGATTCTGAAGTTCCCACCGCCTCTGCCCAGGAGCTCATTCTGCCTGAAGGGACACAGGGGAACGTGGGGAGCAGATCCTTCTTCTGCAATCTTTGCAAAATGAATTTGTCAGTAAAAGTCATTTTATAGAACAGCAAAATACTCCCCATGGATTCAATTATATGGGATAGAATCTGCTGGTGAATGTAAGGAAAGTGTTGCCTGAACTGCAGAGGGGAAAATAAATGATTTAATTCCCACCACCTCTCAACAGCTACCTTCTGTTTTAGAGACACTGGTAAAACTTCTGGGGCTCTTACTTGACATACCTACATCGTATTATAGGCCTATTGGTTTCATCAGAATAATATCTTTTCCTCACATAAGTTATTTCTTTCTGTTACTTGCTTGCAGTACAGATTTAAAGGGGCATTCAGGCAGCCTCCAGATGCCATGATGGATTAACTCTCATGTTACACAGTAATGTAGAAGCTTCTCTTCATTCTCAGAATTTATCTGACAATCACTCTTGTATCCCTACCCGCAGCTGAACTTAACCTGAGTTGTTTTGTTTTGCTTGTTATTGTAGTGAAATATACATAACATAAAATTTGCCATCTTAACCATTGTTAACTCTCCAGTTTTATGGCATTAAGTACATTCAAATTACTGTGAAACCATCACCACCATCAATCTCCAGAACTTTTTCATTTTTCCCTACTGAAACCATACACGTTCAACCCTCACTCTCCATTCCTCCCTCTAGTCCCTGGCAGCTACCATTCTACTCTCTGTCTCTATGAATCTGACTGTCCTAGGGACCTCATATAGGTGGAATCATACCTCTTATTTGTTATTCTGTGACTGGATTATTTCACTTAGTGCAATGTCCTCAAGGTTCATCCAGGTTGTAGCCTGTGTCAGAATCTCCTTCCTCTTTGAGACTGAATATTTCATTATGGGTATAGACCAATGGACATTTGGGCTGTTTCCAGTCTTTGGCTACTGTGAACAGGCTGCTATGAAACATCACCTGACAAAAGTTCATTGGGTGACTGGTGTTTAACTACATGGAACGTGGACATGATCGAGCTCAGAGGACCACTGGGAAGAGATTCAGCTGTTTCTGAGCCTCTGTTCTTAGCCACTGCATTGACTCATCACTGGTCTGCTCCCAGTTTTCTTTTGGAAATTATTATAGGAGGAAATTATCTGGGGGAGGCTTAATGGAGGTCTACCATATAGTTGTGTACAACACTAGCAAATAGCAGAATCAGCTAGAATTCACCACAGAGGCATTGCCACGTTTGTCACCCAGGAGATAATTGAGAACATTCAGACCAAACTTTAACAGCTAACATATTGGATATGAAATTCTCAGTGTGTCGTACCTCGATTCTGGCCCATTTACTATTGTGGTTTAGGTTGATATTCTCTTTTAAAAGACAAAAATCAATTACAAAACTATAGCCTCCCATGTTGTGGTCTGGTCAAAAAGTACCCAAAGCCAAAAAGCAATATTAATATGAATCAGAATCCAAATGTTCCAGAAAGAGATTCCTGTTTATTGGGGCATTATAGAGGTATGTTTAAAAGGTTGGTGATTTGGACTTTATTATATGCAATCAAGGCTTATGTGGAGAGCAAAGTCTGGGGTAGCGGAGATTTTATTAGCTAATATTTGTGTAATCCAGGCAGACTTTGTATCCTTGCAACAACTCTGCCAGTTGGTTTTTATTATCTAAATCTTATAGATAAAGAATCAGACACTCCTAGTGATTAAGTAATTTCTCTAGCTTTACACAGCTGGTGATTGGCAGGGCTGGGATTCTAGCCCAGGTTTGTCTGATTCCAAAGCCAATTTCTTTCCCACCTTTAATCCAGTGCTACTGGATTTACAAAAGGTAAAAGAAATTCACGGTCTATGTTTACGTGGAACAGTGGTTCTCAAAGTGTGGCCTGTGGGCCAGCAGCATCAGCATCTCCAAGGAATTACCAGAAAAGCAAATTCTCAGGCTTTGCCCCAGCATTTTGATTTAGACATGCAGGGGGTTGGCCCAGCATCTGTCTTCGGCTTTTTGGGGTGTGTGTGTGTGTGTGTGTGTGTGTGTGTGTGTGTGTGTTTGAGACAGAGTTTTGCTGGAGTGTGGTGGCTGGAGTGTGGTGGAGTATGGCTGGAGTATGGTGGCTCAATCAGAGTTTACTGCAGCCTCGACCTCCCAGGCTCAATTGATCCTCCCACCTCAGCCTTCCAAGTAGCTAGGACTTCAGGTGCACACCACCACACTGGCTCATTTTTGTGTATTTTGTAGAGATGGTGTTTCACTATGTTGCCCAGGCTGCTCTCCAACTCCTGGGCTCAAGTGATTCACCCACCTCAACCTCCCAAAGTGGTGGGATTATAGGCAAGAGCCACCATGCCCAGCCCAGCATCTGTCTCTAATAAACATCCCACTCCCCTGGGGGTTCCAATGGCCACCAAGTGTGAAAGACCCCGTAGAGATGATCCCCTGTCAAGGGGGAGCAGTGAGTCATCTGCTGTTCACTGCATTTGGGTACCAAGCAGAGCAGATGGGAATGGCAGGGATTGTAACACAGGTAGTGTGATATCAATGCTGGCCAGACAGTATTTTGATCCCAAAGAATTTTAGCTCATTTAAGATTGCATTGTGAGTTTCACACAGGTAAGAGTGTTAACGCTGATCTAAATTTTAATTTAGCCAATTTCCCTCCTCCTCCTTCCCCAGCCCAGCTGTCACTTCCTGCAGTGAGTTACCTCAGGCATCTGGCATTTATTGAATAGATACCACCTTCCATGTTTGAGGAATGCCAGTTCCATCAGCAAACACTCTCCTGTGGTCTTTTCCTGTGCGTACTCATGCTGGAATTTCTGGACACAGATTTTGCTTTTGTTCATGCACAGAGCTTAAGACGGATTCCTAGACAAGCAGACAATGCATAGGGACTACTGATAGAGCCATCGGATTCCTGCTGTTTATTGACATTCTCTTGAGCATCAGAAACAATAAGATAGAGAAGTTCAAATGTTTGAACAAGATTCAGAGGCAATTTTTAGTGGGTCAGATGTCAACAGTGGTAAAAGAGATGAATATGGGGCCTTGATATTTCAAAACCATACAGACCTGAGGAGGTCTTTACAGAAATGCACTGAAATTTAACACCTTCCAGCAGAGCAGGAGCCGACTTTGACATCCTGACATGTCAACAGTGACATGCCTCTGTTGAATGATTCAAGGTATTGACTTGCCCATGCTGCTTGAGCAAAGTGGCCAGATGTGAGCTGGTGAGGTGCTTGGCAGAGAGCATAAATGATGAAATTGGAAGGAAAGCGTTTTCTGGGGTCACTCCATAGGGCTGGGGCTCAACAGAACAGAGGAGAGGACCTTTGGATACACAATACTTGTCCTGACAATCCTGCTGCAAAGCTAGCTTCCAAGAATGCTTTATTTCAATTGTGCCACATGTTTGCAATGTCACTGTGAGTCTAATAGTCAAACAGGAAGGGTGAAAATAGCTGTGTTACAGTCACAGTGAATTAAGATCTTTGCATGTGCCTAGTCAACAGGGCTGACTCAGCAGAGGCTACTTGTATATTTAGGAACTGGGTGCCCTCTGATAGGGACTTTCACATCCACAAAGACAGAGGTAGTATGAACGGATGGGCATTCACAGGAGGGTAGCATGGTGCAGTGGGGAGAGCCCGGGCAGCCTCTCCAAAACCTATCTCTCCTGGTTATAGACTGTGCCATGTCAGGGGCCAAGCACCTCACCAGCTCACATCTGGCCATTTTGCTCAAGTCTCCCTGACTTCTTCCTCACTGTAAGAGGGGGATGTTCACGTCCGTTCTCACCTCCTCGGACTGTCAGGTAAATAGACACAAGGTGCCGAGGCTCCCAGCTTGTGTTCTGTAACTATCAGTTGTCATCATACAAACATTCAGCCCAATTATTTGAGAACCAGGTGAGTGTTAAGGCATCTCTGATATCAACAAAATCTTTTACAAACCACCTCAGGGTATGAATTTCTTGTATCAATAACATGTCAAATAGTATATAATATTCCAGTGAGAAGAAAGGAAATTAATATTTACTGTGAGCATAGTGGGTCAGGCACACCTGTGTTCCAAATGCTCAAAGTCCTTGCACACATGCACAAGCCCTATGACAGTTTTTGTTATTGCTAGTTTTAAAATGACGACACAGAGGGCCAAATATTAAGAAATGTGTCTTGGGTCACAGAGGGCAAGAATTTGAAGCCAGGACGACTCATGCTAGACACCCTGGAGTTCTGTCACACTCCCTTTGACATGTTCCCATGCACATTTTCCCCCAGACCCACCTACCACCCTGGGTCCCAACCAGCCACCAGACAGGTAAACAAGTTGGGGCTCAGACTTCTCTTTTCACCATATGCTCAGAAACAAATCCGTCACAACATCTTAAGCTCTGCTTGGGGGAATGGACCTTCCTGTCTAAGAGCTCAAGGTTTCATTTTTGCAGAAAACACACAACTATCATTTTGGATTCATTTGTGAGTTGGCTCATCTCCAAATGCCATCAGAACGTTAAATCCCCAGCATTTCAGTGGAGGTTGAAGGAAGACAATCCCAGCTGTACTTTTATTATAACACACATCTTTAGCAGGTGTATGTCAACTAAAAAGACCACAGCCAGGTCAGACTGTTACAATCAAGCTCTCTGCAGTTAATTTGGAAGGAAAGAAAAATAATGTACTTTCAATAGGTAAATATGGTGTTTGAACAATGTAACTCAACTACAGAATTCCTCAAAAATGCAGAAGACAATCAGAAGCCCATTATCATGGCACAGCTGCTATCATTTGGTGATATTTACCTTCGTGTGTCTTCAGTCCATTCATTGACAAACATGTAAGAAGATGAGGGAGGTGGCATTTGGCATTAGGGAAGCCTGAGAGCCTGAAAGAAGGCTCCCAATGTGGGGGACACCCAGGCTATTTAGAGGAAATGGGGGAGATGGGTCTGGGTGAGTTGCAGAGGGTACAATGGGGACAGTGGCCTAGGTGGAGCTGGAAAGGAGCTCAGGGAAAAGGAGTACTGTTCACTCTGCCAGCCCATTTGATGCACCATAGACAAAGCACCCAGGATACAGACTCATCTGGACCTTTGAGACCCAAAACTAAAGGACTGTCTCTAAAATAAAAGGAAAACTGCAATGGAAGCAAAGAATGTAACATAGTGCTAAGGAGTCAATAACAACCCAGCCCTTCAATAGTTAAACATTGATATCAACATTTCTTTAAAATGCCGCATGGCTAAGATGGGCGGATCGCAAGGTCAGGAGATCAAGACCATCCTGGCTGACAAGGTGAAACCCCGTCTCTACTAAAAACACAAAAAAATTAGCCAGGTGTGGTGGTGGGCGCCTATAGTCCCAGCTACTTGGGAGGCTAAGGCAGGAGAATGGCATGAACCCGGGAGGTGGAGCTTGCAGTGAGCTGAGATCGCACCACTGCACTCCAGCCTGGGCAACAGAGTGAGACTCTGTCTCAAGAAAAAAAAAAAAAATGCAGCATGGCTGTGTCTCATCCACCTGTCTACTCCACTTCACCCCTTGGAGGTCTGGTAGACATCTAAACTTCAAACATCCACCACAGTTGGTGACAATTACATCCTTCCAGTTGCTCAAGCCAAAGTGCTTGGAGTCATCCTGGCTTTCTTTTCTCTACTCACATATCTCATTAAATATATGTACATCTACCTTCAAAGATAGTCAAAACCCAATCATTTCTTACCACCCTAGTGTGACCCACTACCTTTCACCGAGATGTCTGGAAGAGTCCCCAAATTGGTCTGCATGCTTCCACCATTGCCTACTTGGTGTCATCCTTAGCCCAGGAGAGGAGCTGTTCCAAAACCCAAGTCAGAGCCCCTAAGCTGCTCAGACCCTGCAATGCTGCCCATCTGCCTTGGATCAGAGCCTCGATGTGCCTGCATGACCTGGCCTCATCTGCCACTATTCCCACTCCAGCCACAGTGGCCCCCTGCAGTTCTTCCACAGGGCAGGCACAATCCCACCTTGAAGTTCTGCTCTGGCTGTTCCCTCGATCTGGAACAATTTTCTCTCAAATACTCACTTAGCTAACTCCATCACTCCCCTTAAGTCTTTCTTCCAATCTCCCCTTCTCAATGAGTTCCTATTCTGACTGTTCTGTTTGATATGATGTCCTGTCCCACCCCCTATCCAACTGCCCTGCAGTGCCTTCTAACCTACTGCACAGTTTTTTTGACTTGTGTTTGTTTGCCCTCCACCGCCCCACCCCAACTCAAGCATATGCTCTGTGAGATCAGAAATCTTGATTTTGTTCAGTGAAGTAGCCCACGCCTCTGGAAGTATTCCTGGCTGATGGTTAGCACTCGGTAAATATTTGTTGGATAAACAGTGAGCAAATTAATTTGGCAGAAGTGTGGAAGATTTATTGGAGAAGGATAGGGCATATACAGATAGAGATAGGTACCTGAAATTCAAGATTATGCTGAAAAGACAGAACTGAGCTGAAAATATAGAGTGGACAAAGTAGGCATAGAGAGTGTGACAGCAAAATTAATGTATGTGCGGTGTTGAATCTTGCTTTTTCCACTTAAAAAAACATATCAATCTTTTTGCTATTTGTTGCAGTTTTCTTAGTATTATTCTAAATGATTGAATTCCCCTAAATGGATACATAACAACCATTTGTCTTTTGTTGGGCATCTTGATTCTAATTTTTCATTATTATTAATGGTATTGTTATGAATGTCTTCATGCATATAACCTTTGCTATATTTTGGATCATTTCATTATAATAGATTGACAAAGGCTAGAAAAAAATAATTTTATGGTTCTCCTGAAGGGTTATACCTAATTTCATCATTTCAACCTTGTTGGAACATATGCATTACACCACATTATTATCAACATTGCCAATTAATATATGGAAATGTTGGCATGGTGTTTTCAATATGTATTTCCTTTTCTGTATGATTTTTATTTGTATCCTTTCCTCATTTATTTACTTGAAGCTTACTGTTTTTATCAGTTCGTATTAATTATTTGCCAATCTGAGAGGTTAAAATGCTATTTCAATTTGCCGTTTCTTATTAAGAATAAATTAATGTTCTGGTATGTGTTTAAGAGCTATTCCTATTTCCTTTCCTATGAACTGTCTATATCTTTTGTCTGTGGCTTCTGTTTTTTTATATTCAATTATTAATTCCATTTCATAATTACTTTCCTATACGATGCTAAGAGTTGCTAAGGGAGGAGGTCAAGGCAGGATAGGAGGCTCTGTTCCACAAGATCATCCAAGGATCCAAGCCCCTTCCCTCGAACTGCTCTGTCATCTCCCCACATTTTTGTCCTCATCCTCATGGCCACTGCTGGTTTGCCACTGGCAAGTCTGAATTCTGGGTGCTCTGCCATGGGAAGGCAGAAAGAATGAAGACTATGCAGTTTCCTTTTTAAGAAAGTACCCAGGAAGTTGCACTGTTTACCTACCTGCCAGAAAGCTGGAGGAATGCAGCTGGGCATTGAGGTGCCCTACTAAAACCCAGAGACTTATTGTTAAAGAGGAATGGGGGGATGAATACTGGGGAAATTACAAGTCATTGCTACAAGATGTAAGTGAATTTTTCCCCACAAAGTGCCAAACACTTATTCCAACACAATTTATGAAACCAGACACTTTCTTCCATTGTTTACAGATGATCCTCTCTTAATATACTATTGATTCCAATAAAAGAGGGCTGGGCATAGTGCCTTACACCTACAATCCTAGCCCTTTGGGAGCCTGAGGTGGGAGGATTGCTTGAAGCCAGGAGTTCAAGACCAGTGTGGGCAACAAAGTGAGACCCTCATCTCTACAAAAAATATTTTTAAAAGTAGCCATGCATGGTGGCATGCACCTGTAGTCCCAACTACTCAGGAGGCTGAGGCAGGAGGATCACTTGAGCCCAGTAGTCTGAGGCTGCAGTGAGCTCTGATCACACAATTGCACTCCAGCCCGGGTGACAGCATGAGACCATGTCTCAAAAAAATAAGTCTTGTTTTCTTGGACAATATTCTTACTACACCATTGTCATTACTTGTTAATATTTATCAGAGGAATATATAGTTTGTCAATTTACCAAATTTTGCATAATACCGTTGAGTCACCTGAATTAAATTATTTAGGTTGTCAAAGAGAGAACATTTACCTTTTTACAGATGCATCAACAAAAGCAAAACATTATTTTAATCTCAGTGGATAATAATACAGACTTGAAAGACACTTTAAGATTCCGAACCCGTCTTGCTAAGAAAATAATAACATTAATAAAATAAATGTGGTACCATATTTAGGGTAGGTATTAGATCCTCTATTTGAGTCTTGAGTAAAAAAAAACATGGAACAAAGACATGTGCAAATAGGCTACATTAACTTTCTAAATGTGAGTGAATCGAGGTATCATTTCCCTTTACACTGAAAACGGTAGTAAGGAATGGCGAAAGATCAATAAAATTTAAAACTTCCATAGCTGAGGTGGTAAGGGTTGATAAAACTAATAGAAAGTTGTGTTTCTCCTGCGTTGCCAGGGTTCATGTCCATCTCTAGTGGTTTCCATAGTTCCTGGAAAACACCATCTTTGCCAGTGCTTGCCATCTTTGCCTGGGATGGGGGACACACGGGTTCTGGAAACATAAAAAATCTTGACATATTGGTTGGGTTGATATGTGGGCTGAGACTGAACAATATAAGAGCTTTAAAAGTAAAGGTCTATTACCTGAGATGAGCTAACTAAAATTTTGAAAAATGTAACTTTGTGGACTTATCTCTTTATTAAGCCTGTTAAGATTTTCCTTGTCTCCAGTCTGGACAAATGGCTTTCCAGATCCTAAAGTCACTCCTTTAGAAAGACTTTGAGATGTCATCCAATTCATCTTGCTGCTGTAAGGCAGGATCATAATTAAACTGCTCAAGAAATGGGAATCCATGTTCACTTTAACACTCTTCAGTGAAGACTAGTTTGTGAAGACTTTATTGACAAGTCTCCTCACTTAGGGATGCATCAAGCTCCAGGTGGCTGGAATGAGAGACAGGCAAAAAGAGCCCTGAAGGACAAGGTCTGGGGAACCTGGATGTCCTCAGGAAGGCTTTCTGACTGTATCCCTCCCTCAGGCAGAGGGAGAGGCTCAGACACGAGAGCTGTGGGCCAGCAGGGTGACCCCCACGTGGACTGAATAATTTTCACAGTGGCAACTCAGAAGATAATTTCCAGGCTGCATACATCACAGCTCCTGTAACTTCCTGCCCCTCCCCCTGCCTAAATTAGAAAGGTGCCCAGCGCTGCTCCAGAGCCTATGGATGACCGTGCCAGAGGGTTCTGGTGGTTTCTAGCATAACACCGCCAACATGATCACCTCTTTAAGACAGCACAAAAAAGGAAGGGGTGGTCCCCCTGAGCCCTTCTGTTCCTCCACCTGCTGCAGAATAGTTCCTGCCTCTGCTCAAATAAGTTTAGGAAGTTGGGCAGATATAAAACTGATATGACACAGTGGAGGCCCATGAGACAGGATGACAGAGGGGATAAGAGGAGAGTCGGAGGAGGAAGTAGGGGGTCTTCACCTACTTTAGATTTTATTTGAAATTTTAGAAAATTTAAGCAGCTAAACACAGAACCTTACATTAAATGAATACAATACTTATTAAAACCCTGGCCAGGCACAGTGGCTCACGCCTGTAATCCTAGAACTTTGGGAGGCCGAGGTGGGTGGATCACCTGAGGTCAGAAGTTTGAGACCAGCCTGGCCAATATAGTGAAACCCCATGTCTACTAAAAATACAAAAATTAGCTGGACGTGGTGGCAGGTGCCTGTAATCCCAGCTACTCAGGAGGCTGAGGCAGGAGAATCGCTTGAACCTGGGAGGCGGAGGTCACAGTGAGCTGAGATTGCACCACAGCAGTCCAGCCTGGGCAACAAGAGTGAAACTCTGCCTCAAAAAATAAAATAAAATAAAATCCTGAGGGAGGAATACAGTTGTCCCTACTTATACTCAAGGGATTGGTCCCAGGCCTCCCCGAATGTAACAAACTCAGTGCAAGCTCAAGTCCCACAGATGGTGCCATGGAACCTACCTTAAGGAAGGGTTGGCCCTCCCTCTGCATTATGTGGGTTTCACATTTCCATGGATATTGTATTTTCTATCTGGGTTTGATTGAAAAATATCCAGATAAAAGTGGATCCATGTAGTTGAAACCTGTGTCATTCAAGAGTCAACTGTAGTTTCCTCAGCACAGAAGTAACACAGTAAATCATAAAAGAAAAATTTGACCATATAAATATTTAGCACTTTCCATGGAAAACCCAAGGCAAGAAAGCAAAGGATAGACTGGGATGAATGGTAGAAAATTGCTCAACATATTTATTAAATAAAAAGAGGTCATATGAGAGCAGAAGAACATTGTAAACTTGACAGCTAAATGCCAAAGAATACAAGCAGATCATTCATGGGCAGGAAAATAGAACTAATCATCAAAATACGGGGAAAAATTCAGTGATTCTCACTTGTAATCAATGTTAGGTAAATAAAAACAACAAGGTGGGAACATTCTTTACTTTTAAAATTGAATTAACATTATGTATACATTACCCAGTTCTAATCACAGTGTAGTGAAATCTGTACTTTCATTGTGACTGTGTTGTGTGTTTTTTAAAGGAACTTAGAAATGTGTATAGCTTTTAAAAAATCATTTCCGTGGTCCAATAATCCCATTTATAAAATTCTAGTTTAAGGGAATGTTCCCAAACATGGAAAAACATATATACAGGAAGATGATTACAAAAGAGGTTACGTGAAAAAGTTAGAAAAAATGTCCAGCAGCTGGACTCTGGTATAGTCCCTTAGTGGCACATTGTACACGGCAAGCAGTCATTATAACAATTAGAATGTAACATGAGAAAATATTATTGAGTGAAACAAGTGGTGAGAAATTCTGTGGAAGATAAGTGCAATGTCTTAGTCCTTTGGGGCTGCTATAACAGAAATGCTATAAACTAGCTGGCTTAAAACAATAAACATTTATGTCTCTCAGTTCTGGAGCCACTAACAAATTTGGTGCCTGGTGGGGGCCCATTCCTCGTAGATGGCGCCTTCTCCCTGTGTGCTCACAGGGCAGAAGGGAGAAGAAATGCACTCTTGAGCTTCTTTTATAAGGGCACTGATCCCACTCATGAGGGTTCTACCCTCGTGACCTAATCACTTCACAAACGCCCACCTCCTGACACCATCACTTTAGAGATTAGGTTTTAATACAGGAATTTTACACGGACACAGACCATGGCACATAATGGACCATGAATGTAATATGTGTTTGGAAAAAAGACTCAAAATGAATATGCCTGTAATCCCAGCCCTTTGGGAGGCCAAGGTGGGCGGATCACCTGAGGTCAGGAGTTCAAGATCAGCCTGGTGAAAATGGTGAAACCCCGTCTCTACTAAAAATGCAAAAAAAATTAGTCGAGCATAGTGACACATGCCTACAGTCCCAGCTACTCGGGAGGCTGAGGCAGGAGAATCGCTTAAACCCAGGAGGTGGAGGTTGCAGTGAGCCAAGATTGTGTCATTGCACTCCAGCCGAGACGAGAAGAGCGAAACTCTGTCAAAAAAAAAAAAAGAAAGAAAGAAAGAAAGACATATGCCAAAAAGATAGTAGTGGCTGTATTGTGGCCATGAAATGATCTGGGATTAACTTTCTTTATTTTCAAAAGTATTGGTGTAAGGTTTATACCACATTTAATTTTTAAAACAGACTAATAGATTCCTTGAAAGGTGGAAATTAGGAGATGCTGGTTACTCAACCAATCAGAGCATGCTGGAGCTGAGAGAGGCCCCCACTCCCTACCACGACCACCCCCGCACCTCCAACAAGGTTAAACATCTCGAGTGACCCTAAATCAATGTCTTTGGTCCATTCTATCTTCAGATCCAATCTAATTGCTATAAAATTATTAATTCAAACTAGTTAAAAGATGCATGTATGAACTTCCCATGGCTGCTGCAACAAATTACTGTGAATTTAGTGGCTTAAAACAATGGAAATCTACTATCCTACAGATGTGGAGGCCAGAAGTCTGACGTGGTTTTATGGGTCTTAAAACCATGATGTCAGCAGAGCTGTGTTCCCTCTAGAGGCTCTAGGGGAGCACTGGTTTCGCTGCCTCCTCCAGCCTGTAGGATTTCATTCCCTGAATTCCTTAGATCTTGTCCCTTCCTTCATCTTTGAAGTCAGTGTACAGCATCCTCTCTCTGACTGTGCTTCCCTCTGCCTCCGTCATCACATGACCTTTTCTTCTTTCTGTGGTCAAATTCCTTCTACCTCCCTCTTAAAATGACACATGGGATTGCATTGAGGGCCCACCTGGATCATCTGTCCATCTCAAGATCCTCAGCTTGATCACATCTGCAAAGAGTCTTTCTCCATGTAGAGCAGTAGTCACAGGTTCCAGGAATCAGGACGTTAGTATTTCTGGGGACTGTTGCTCAGCTTACCACGTGATCTTTCTATGTCTTCCAGCCACTGTGGATGTGGAAGAAGGAATACCTGCGCATGATGTGTTCATTTTTCTTGATGATGGTGATGGTTTCTTGGGTGTATAAATATGTCAAAACTATCAAATTGCATAGTTTTTAAAGGTGCAACTTATAAAATGTTAATTCTCCATCAACAGAGCTGTTAAAAAATAAAGTATAATTTCATGTTACACAATACACATTCTCTGAACAAATGTGACAATGTTCTTTTTGAATTTGTTTTGTATAATTTTATGGAGTTGGGGAACTTGCTGGTATGGCTTCACATAAGAGTCTGCGGGAAGAGCAGATAAAAATCCAAAACTCAAGGGAGCCTTAATTAGTCTTTAACTGAACTTAATTCTCTTTGGAGGGTACAGTCCCCCAGGTGACAGACACTAAACCATCATGACTTTAATGTGCCCTTAGCCACACACACACACACGCGCACACGCTCACACACACACACACACACACATGCTTTACCTGAGGTTGATTGGCATGTGCAGGTCAGGGGAAGGCACACAGGGCCCTTAGGGTGGTGACATCCATCGAAGCTGGCACTGCGGGGGTGTCCATCTTCCTGTGGATCCAGGTCACTGTGGAGCTTCACATCTTGCAGGGTCAGGCCATCCTTTACCAGCATCCATGCAGTCATCCTCCACTAGGTCAGCTAACGGGCTGCTCCTGCACTCCTTTGGGTTATAGGGAGAATCTAGAGGCAATGAGAAGCTCCAGCTGATTGGCCACAGATGAAGAGTGTTTGCTGCTTTCTGGTGCTCTACCTAAGAAAACGAACTCAGGACCCCTTGAATCTCAGGACCCCTCGAATCCTTACACCTCTGTAGGGTTCTCTTCTTCACCCTGGGACATGCTTAGGAGAAGCATGGCAGAGTTTCTCACTATCTTCTTGTTTCCTTCTATTTGCTGGAACAGGAAGCCACCAAAGAAACTTCCAAATCTAGTGGGTTTGTCCAGAGTTGCCTCAGATTTCAGTACTGTGCCAGGTGTCCTGCTGTGCCACCCTTCCAGAGACCATGATGTGGAGAGCCCTGTATGCAGAATGAGGCTACAGGGAAATGTGGAAAGGAATGGGGAGGCTTGGTTAGAGCTTCCCAAGACACACCCTGTCATGAGTCAGTTGTGTGCACCTGCTCGTCTATGCCTCCTCTTACACTACACAACAGATTAATTTGACCTCAGCAGCTTACAGAGCAAAGGTCCATGAAGAATAAACTATTTATCCATTGATCTCTGGTATAAAGATTTCCATGAAAGGCCAGACGCAGTGGCTTATGCCTGTAATCCCAGCACTTTGGGAGGCTGAGGGCAGCAGATCACTTGAGGTCAGGAGTTCAAGACCAGCCTGGCCAACATGATGAAACCCTGTCTCTACTAAAAATACAAAATTATCTGGGCATGGTGGCGGGTGCCTGTAATCCAGCTGCACAGGAGGCTGAGGCACAAGAATCACTTGAACCTGGGAGGCAGAGTTGCAGTGAGCTGAGATCGTGCCACTGCACTCCAGCCTGGGTGAGAGTGCAGAATCAGTCTCAAAAAAATAAAAATAAAAAACAAAAACAAACCAAAACAAAACAAAATAAAAAAGATTTGCATGAAAGACAAACTTCAGAAATACTGAGCACAGGACATTCAGTAGAAAAGAGTACAATAAATATAAATATATCCTAGATTGCACCCTAAATACTATTTCAGTTACCAAAAAAAGCCCCAAAAAAGTTAATTCTCGGGCCCGGGCATGGTGGCTCACGCTTATAATCCCAGCACTTTGGGAGGCCGAGGCGGGTGGATCATGAGATCAGGAGATCGAGACCACAGTGAAACCCCGTCTTAGCCGGGGTGGTGGGGGACCTGTAGTCCAGTATCGAGAGGGTGAGGCAGGGAATGGATGAACCGGAGGCGGGCGCCACTGCACTCCAGCCGGGGCGAAAGAGAAAGACTCCGTCTCAAAAAAAAAAAAAAAAAAAAAAAAAGTTAATTCTCTGTTTTGTCAATGCTGAAAATTTGAAGTTGGTTATGTCACATTTACTTTAAAAAAATACAGTTATATTAAATAAAAATATTTGTTGTTATAAATATTTTTTAATTTGAAAATAGGAAGTGGAGATGCTTAGGAATCACGCGAGACATAAATAGAGCAGCCCAGATTCAGCAGCTCATCCAAACTCTCCGTCTGTCTTCTGCTTGCTGTCGCTCCCTTTCACATGGTTCTGCCCTTTCATCCTCTCTTGAGTTTTCCTCCTAACCTTTTGCCTTAAGCTTTGTCAGCCAGATTTCATTCAAAGTAGAACAAGAAACTCCTGGAGCTTTCAACAGGGGAATAGGAGAGCCCAGTATCTCCTATGCACTGACAGAGTTGAGAGGTCCAAAGTCATTCATGTATCTGCATGTTTATAGCAGCACAATTTGCAGTTTGCAAAAATATGAACCGCCCAAATGCCCATCAATCAACGAGTGAATAAAGAAAATATGGTATATATATATGTATATATATACCACGGGATACTACTCAGACATAAACAAGAATGAAATATTGGTATTCACAGCAACCTGGATGGGGGTGGAGACCATTATTCTAAGTGAAGTAACTCAGGAATGGAAAACCAAACATCATGTGAGCTAAGCTATGAGGACGCAAAGGCATAAGAATGATACAATCGGCTTTGAAGACGTGGGGGAAAGGGTGGGAAGGGGGTGAGGGATAAAAGACCATAAATTGGGTACAGTGTACACTTCTTGGGTGATGGATGCACCAAAATCTCAGACATCACCACTAAAGAGCTTATCCATGTAACCAGACACCAGTTGCTCCCCAAAAACCTATTGAAATAAAAAAAAATGTGTGTTTGAAGAGCTACTTGAAGAAGAATTCTAGCAATCTTGTTGCTTCATATGGAGGATTTGATGGAGGATACGCTGCCAATTGTTTGTGTTATAAGCAGCTAATTACCATATTTCAGAATTTACCTCATTCTTGGTCAAGAATGATTTCTAAAGACTTTAAAAGAGTGTTTAAGATGGACAAGAAGGACCCATTAACTTGCCCCAGTTTTTAGTCTTAAGTTTACAGTAATAAAAGTTTACGTATTGGGGCTGAAAATAGTTGCACGTCTTTAGTTAATGTATAGAGCCTTAAAATAGTTCTTGACATCAGTCTTTCCACTCCCTGCAATCTGTGCTGAGGGGAGGCAGGGCAGCTCGAATCTCAGGGAATCAAATTGCTACTGCCACTACGGTCACCAGCATTCCCACAGAATTCCAAAAGCTCTGGCAGTTAGGTTTCATTAAGTCTAGTAATGACTGCAATACTGATGTAAGTTTTAGAAAGAGAGGTCTTCACTTGGAGTAAGCCTGGGACCACACATCTGCACTGTGTTATAATGCTAATCAAAGAGAAGCAAAGCCTTTTCTTGTGCTTTGTTGCTAGTCTTAACAGGAGTGACATTTCATCTTGCATCTTGTCCCCAAATGGAGACTGTCATCTTTTCTTGTCTACTCTGCATCTCAGGATATGAGTTAATTTATCATACCAGTCTTTCCATGTAAATATGCATTTTTCAAACATATATCCAGTCCTTTATTTAACCCCATCATGCAGATGCTATTTTTATGAGCAGTGGCAGCTGACAGGTGATAGAGGTTTGCCCAGGTGATGCTTCTTGCAGCTGCTGCTGAAGCAGGAACCTGGGCCATACAGAGATCTTGGCACTGTCAGCTGCTGCTTTCAGTAGCAGCTGAAGCAAGCACAGGACTGAAATCTGGGTGCACACCAATTAGCAAGCTCTAGAAACTACCGAGGCAGCTAGTCAGGGCTGCGAAGGCTTAGCTGCAGGATACCTGCTGCATGTCAACCCTCATTTGGGGAAAGAATTCTTTTGACCTTAAAAAATCATTGTATATGCAGTGAGGCATGGTAATGATCTGACAGGTAAGGATGAGGTATGATTAGAGAGGAAGAGAGGCGCTCTGGGCCTCTCATGGCATGCCTTGCGATTTCCACAGAGCAGAGTTTGGCTCTCCATTTCCAGTTCTTGTGGGACACATGGTAAGACTTGCAGGTGCCTGTTAGCTGGGCACGGTGGCACATGCCTGTAGTCCTAGCTATTCGGGAGGCTGAGGCAGAAGTATCACTTGAACCTGGGAGGCGGAGGTTGCAGTGAGCTGAGATCACACCACTTCACTCCAGCCTGGGCGACAGAGTGAGATTCTGTCCCCCCGCTCCCGCCCCCCAAAAAAAAGACTTGCAGGTGCCTGATGACAAGAGAGCTAGACCCTTCATCACTGCACCACCACCTTCCTGATCGACTTGGATGGTTACAAAATGCTGGCAGAATCAGCATAAGGGAGCTGTACTTCCTTCTCATTTCAGGAACAGATTAGTGCCAGCCATCTAGGCCTACTGTGTGACTGAGGGCTTACTTAGGTTACTGAGAGGTAGGAAGTGGACTGACTGAGCTAATACGGACTGAGGGAGAGGCATGAGCTTTCTTCATAACATCTCATGGTGGCTGATCTCTGAGATGACCTCCAAATATCCACACCACCTGGGCTGAATGCCCTTGCATAATCCACTCCCTGTGAGTGTGGGTTGGGCCTTGAGACTTGCTTCTAACACATTGTATTAGTCTGATTTCACGCTGCTATAAAGAAATACCCGAGACTGGGTAATTTGTAGAGGGAAGAGATTTAATTGACTCACAGTTCCACATGGTTGGGGAGGCATCATGAAACTTACAGTCTTGGCCAAAGGCAAACAGGAAGCATGCACCTTCTTCACAAGGTGGCAGGACAGAGAAAAACGAAGGAGGAACTTCCAAACACTTACAAAACTAACAGATCTCATGAGAACTCACTCACTATCATGAGAACAGCATGGGGGAACCACCCTCATGATCCGATCACCTCCCTCTCTTGATACATGAAGATTAGAGGTCCCTCCCTGGATACGTGGGGATTACAATTTGAGATGAGATTTGGGTGGGGGCACAGAGCCAAGCCATATCACACATAGAGTATGAAAAAAAGGGATAGGATGTCATTTTCATGATTGGGGTACAAAACATCTTTGACATCTGTCTTGGACACCCTGGCTTGGTCTTTTCCTTGGTCATTCTGAGCTGCCATGACCATGCTATGTTTTGAGCTGGTCCATGGAGAGGGCCACAGGGAAAGGAGCTGAGGGAGGCCTCCAGCCAACAGCCAGTGAGGAACTGAGGCCCCCAGCACAACAGCCTGCATGGAAGCGAATTTGCTAACAATCAGCTGTGTAAGCTTGAAAGCAGGTCCTCTTCCTTCAGTAGTGCCTTTGGATGAGACCACAACCATGGCCAACAGCAGGATAGTAATCTCGTGGAGATCGTGACTCAGAGGCTCTCAGCTAGGCTGTACCAGGAATTCTGACCCATGCAAACTGTGAGATACTACATGTGTATCACTTTAAACACTAATATTTTAAAGTAATTTGTTGTATAGCAAGGGATAGCTAATACATACCCTGGGGCACAAAGCCATGATCAGGAATACAGCGTATTTCGATTGTGTGATACAAAGTTTCTCCAGAATCTTTTCATCTCACAGATATTTTCATTTTGCAGCAGAAAAGACTAAAATATTGTCCCAGTCAATAACTCTAAAGGTTTACTCCATTAAAAGCTTTTTGTGAGGGTTAAGAAAATACCAAAATTAGCTGCTTTCCTTTTTGTTTTTGTTTTTTTTTTTGAGATGGAGTCTCACTCTGTTGCCCAGTCTGGAGCATAGTGGCATCATCTCAGCTCACTGCAAACTCCACCTCCCGGGTTCAAGTGATTCTCACACTTCAGCCTCCTGAGTAGCTGGGATTACAGGTGCCTGCCACCACACCTGGCTAATTTTTGTATTTTTAGTAGAGATGGGGGGGTCTCACCATGTTGGCCAGACTAGTCTCGAACTCCTGACCTCAAGTGATCTGCCTGCCTTGGCCTCCCAAAGTGCTGGGATTACAGGCGTGAGCCACTGCGCCAGGACTGCTTTCCATTTTTGTTGTTGTTATGTATAAATTTCTCCATTCATTTTTCAGCAAAACTATAGATGAGCAGTGAACTAGACCCACAGCAACTAGCTTGAGGGAAAGGAAGTGAGGAATCACAAACTGGGCGATCCGAGAAGCTGGTACATCTGATTCAGTGATGATGGATGACACCTGGATGGCATCAGCGAACGTAAAGCTGAACTACAAGACAGGAACAGGTGTGTGTGTGTGTGTGTGCATTTTCGGGATATATGTCTAATTTAGGTAATATTTCAGTCTTTTGGAAAATGTAGAAATTTGTTTCAAGTTCAAATTAGAGGAGTCAAGTCTTCAAAAAATGAAAGAACCTTAAAAATCAATTAGTCCAGGGATTTTCAAAATATATTTTACCCACAGAAGCTTTTTACAGAAACAAAACTGTAAGTAGAATTCCAATAAGCAAAACATAAAATCTTGTATTTTATTAGCATAAATGTATTTTATACCTTCAAATTCATAACATTTACTCATAAAGCAATTAATTGAGAACAGTAATATGAATACATCATTTAGAGATTGGGACTTAACAGACGCCAGATACAGTCTTATGGCCCCTTCAGTGTGGTTGTACAGTATAGAAATGATTTTGATTCATAAAGACAAATAGTTCCAAATAGTGAAAGTTTTAAAAATAGCATATCTTGCAATCTAGGATATCTGTCAATTAAACGAATTCAGAAACTTGATACAGAAATAGGCAAATTGTATCTAACAATATCCAATAAACATCATTATTTCCTAATACTTGTTAAATCTGAAGTAAAATACTTGTTTTAATAATTGCTGGGCAAAAGATAATTTTCAAATATACCTTTTGAAAAAAAATTTTACAAACATTAATTTTTCAAAAATCAGATAGAGTTATACACAGTTCTTTGTCAGATAATAATCTGAATAGTCTAATTTGCTTTGTTTTGCATGTTGCATCCCAACTTTAGCTTTCATATTCACTGCTGACACTTTAGCTGTAATTTTAGACCTGGTGACATAGGGGCCTTACATTGCCAAATTTAGTTCTTTAAAAATATCACCAAGATATGCAAAGGAATGCAGTCATGCTACATTTGAGAGTTTTAGCTAAAGATGCTTCTACTACACAATAGTAATTTTCTGTCTCATTTGAAGTAGTCACACTGATGCCTTGCTGCTGTATAACCAGTAAACTTCAATATGAAAAGTAAATGCTGGAATTCACCCCATTTATCACTGTAAATAACTGAATAGTTTCCAATGTGAAGACAATCCTTTAATAGAGTTGTCAATTTGTATGACATTATCAAACACTTAAAACACAAAGTTGCCTTCTTTGTAACAGGCAGTGCTTATTATGCAAATACACTGCCTGCACACATACTGGCAATACTTTTTATGTGCATTGTTTTTCTATCACTGCTGTCACCCATTATAGAGACATTGCTACATTTTTATAAAGTTGTTTACAGTGTTATTGGAGTTCTAAGCAGTTAAAATGTTCTCTTAATAGGTCTGTGGTGAGTGTTTTATAAAGTGATAAATATCCCTTTTTTGCCTGCAAGAATATATACAAATACAATCAGAATGGGGAAATTACCAACATCCACACACTCGCCTATTTGAAATGTAAAGATTTTACTAATCTCAGTCTTTCAGCAAATTATTTAAGAACCTGGGATCTGCACTCTTAGATTCTATTTTAGACTATGTTGGTGGACAGTGATGATTACTGTGTTGTGTAAATCTCCTCTGTCCACATTTTATAGGTGACTCCAATGACACAGGATTCAGGGATATTTTCTGAACATTAAGTAGTGTGAAGGGTCTGAGATTTTACCCAACTTGTAAGCTAAATATTTAGCTTACCATAGTTTTGTGAATGCTGCACAGAAGACACGAGATTCCTGAGTCAGAGACAAACAGCTTTAGCACTCACAGCACAGCAAGTAGCATGAGCTTCATGTCCACCATGGTTTCCCCTGCCTCCTAAGTCCCATGGGAATAACATGCAGCCACCCAGAGAGATACTGGGCACGCAGTGCGTTTACATCACTGCGAGGAACCCAGAGCTCACGGAATTTCAATATCTTATAATCAGCTATAGGCAAACAAACCTGCTCACCATTGCACTGGACAGAAAAATTATCTTTATTACACTGAAAAGCAAACAAACTTATTGCTATGTTGGGAGACACGATCTCTATTCTCCAAGGCTCTTTGCTATATAACATCTTTGAAAAGACAGTTTGAGACCAAGGTTGCCCGTGCAGAGACCAAAATGTGCAGAAATGTGAGACACCCATGGAGAACTGTTCCTCAATACCCATCAGATTTCCCCCCTTCACCTGCAATTTCACAACTTAATTTGTATGATTCTACAAGTGCCTTTTCATTTTCAGATTTAACTCTTGTCTGGAGAATCCTTCAAGTACTTCAGGGGAATCCCGCATTTTGAAAATCACTGTTTTAGTACAAGCCCTTATTTTACAATAAGGAAACAGAGGTTCAAAGAAGTTAAGTGCCTTGTCCAGGTTACAGGTGTTTAAGAGTTGACTCCAGGTAATGGAATTATAAATCTAAGAAGTAAGAAGATAACAGCCAAAATGTCCTCTTCTTTAATCTAGAAATAAACTATTTAAAGTGTGCAAGGGTAAATGACTTTCCAGGGCACCTTAATGTGGGTTCCTTTACACGCAATCTTTGAGACAAGGATAGGAGTACAAGAATGTCATTCGGGAAGGAAGACAGTATAAGGTTTGTTATGAAGGAAGTTATTACTGTGGATACCTGAGGCTTAACCTCACTGGGGAGCTCTTGGGACCTATTATAGTGTAGGCATCCCAGAGTTATAAGAGAAGGAGGAGCCAGGTTATTTATCAGCTAGTTCTCATCAATAATTGGTTGAGGCAACTCTGGGAGGTATAAATGTCCTAGCACTCCTGCCCTGCCTTTGGGTAGAACAGGCTGTGTTGGGCAGAGAGGGCCTGAAGGGGATGTGTTGCAGGTGGGAGCAGTTGGAAGTTAGGTCTGTGTGCAGGGAATGGTATATTCCAAGGGGATATGGCCAGGCACCAGCTACACCTGCTCCACTAGGCACACCGCCCCCCCCCCCCCCACTTAAGACTTAAAAAACATTTGAGTGAATCTTCCTTGGTCTAATTCTTCATCTCTGCATTCAGGTGAAGGTCTTCACACCTGATAGTGACACATGTGGATAGAGTCAAGATGGCTTTTTAATGAAACAGGATTACAAGAAGCAGGCAAAGAATACAGAAAGTGCTGATCAAGGTGAGGAATGAAAACCTACCTGACTGGAATGAGGCATATAGGCAGGAGAAGAGAGTAAGATAGAAAAGAGGAAGTACAGGACAAGAATAACTAGAACAAAAGAACTGATGACATGGTCAATTCCAGTTAAGGAAACTATTCTAGGGTTGAGGGGGCTGTGGACAGGAAGCAGATTACAGATTCTGTCCTTAGGTCCTGCCCAAGGAGACTCTGCTGAGTGAGAAATGTCTCTTTGTTACCCGTGAGAACAATGACCAACATTTTCAGGAGGAGGATGCCTTTTACAGAAACATATTTTGTGAAGATCTTCATGCGTTTGTGACTGTACGTAGTTGAAATCTCCTTTGATTAAAAAGCATATGGATAAAAGCTACAATGAATTCAGTAACACTGCAAAATGAGTTTGTGTTTTATTCATCACCACAGCATTGCCTATATTTGAAAAATAGAGTATGCATGTGCAAAATGTGAGCTTTGTGCAGACCCCAGGCTGGGAGAGTGCACTGGTTCTGGGACCCACCAAGTGACCCTCCTGTGAGGATGGGCGACGATCTGAAGTCATGAGGGAGGAGCCTGAAAAATTTTCCCCCAAACTGCTTTAGAGACGTGCCAAGAAAGCACATTAGGCAAGGCCCGGAGACAAACTCCCCTGAGTAATCTGTCTCCTGAATTTCCCTCCATCAGTCAAGATTAGTCGTGCACCCACATGTCTTTGTGTAGAACAATGATAATGGGGAAGCAGAAAAAAACTGGGTGCAGAGAAACCAAAACCTTTGAGTCCGTATGTGCATTCTTTTAAGAAAAAATGCTGCCCTTCCACCTCCCACCTTTACTCTGGGGTGGTGTAATGCAAGGCTGTGGGTTATCTGGCTTGGGATGCTCAGTGGCATTTTCTGCTATGAAGAATCCCTGCCTTGTCAAACCAGGTGTGTGTGTGTGTGTGTGTGCGCGCGCGCGCGTGTGCATGCGTGCGCATGCGTGTGAGTATTCTTTGTAACAACTTTAGATATATGCTGTCTTAATTTGGGTTCCAACCCTGAAATAAGGATGTGGGTATAAGTAATTCATTTGGCTGGTGTTATGGACTACATTGTGCTCCTCCCCCATTCAGATGTTGGACCCCGACCCTCAATGTGAGCGTATTTGGAGATAGAGCCTTTATCTTTAACCAAGTTACATGAAGTCATAAAGGTGAGGGCCCCTAATATAGTAGGACTGATGTCATTACAAAAGGAAGACACCAGGGATGTGCATGCACAGAAGAAAGGCTATGTGAGGACATGGCAAGAAGTTGGCCATCTGCAAGCCAAGGATAGAGGCCTGCGGAAACCAGACCTACTGGCACCTTGATCTTAGACTTCCAGCCTTCAGACCTGTGAGACGATAAATGTCTGTTATTTAACCCCTTGGTCTGTGGGTCTTTGTTCTGGCAGCCTAAGCAGGCTAATATAGTAGGTGTCCCAAGAGGCACAGGGAGTGCATGAGATGTGAGATGGGGAAGGAAGGAAGGTCACCAGCGGGTCCCAGCTTTGGACAGCTGGGGCAGTCTCACTGGGGAGTTTCCGGGAGACCGTATAGAACACACCACAGCATTGTCCCACCAAGAGGAGAGAAAGCTGGGCACTTATGAACAGATGCACATTGGGGTGTTCAGGAAGGGTTGCTCCCTGGCACTGCTGCCCTGCCCCTACGTAAGGGCCAAGCACACGCCTGTAGCCAGAGAAAGCCCCCAGCAAGAGCAACCCAGGGCTTGAGAGAGGAAGGCATTGCTGTATAAGGAAGTGGGGGCCCTTTCCAACAAAGCTGCTGGTGAATCCTAGAGAGGAGGTCAGGCAGGCACTGATAGCATCTGCTACAATAATCTGCATTAAACAATCATATCTACTTTTAAATTATGTTAGTGTTTATCAAATTAGTACAGGTTTTAGACTAATTTCTTTAACAGCAACACATTTCCCTCCCCCTGCCCCCGCCCGCCCTGTTGCTTATACTGACTGGATAGGAGAAATAATTTATTGAAGTGAGACCTGCTTGTTTTCACTTTACCTTGGAACCAATCTTTGAATAACATAGAAATCTAGAGGTTTTGAGGTCTAAGGCAAACCACACTAGGAATGTGTGTATGTTATTGAAATCAGGCTTAACCCATTTATGCCTAGTGTTTCATTATTGGCAAGCTAAGCTTGTGGGAGTTATTTATATCCTATTGTTCAAGGTCATTGCCAAAGTCTGATTTTTTACAAAAAAAAAAAAATGCAACCTCGGGCACAAATGGGTTAAATGATATTCAAGGTTAGCTTGGAAGAGAAGTTACAAAAGGTGGGCTCAGCTATAGGTGAGACCTGCTAGATTAAGACGGGGTTGAGGTGGGGTCTGAGGGCCTGGTGGGGTTGAGGGTCTGGGCAGTACCATAGGGCTGCAGACATGGGGCCTCCAACAGGCTGCTGACTTCCAGAATGACTCACTGTTAGCATCAGCAGCACGGGACCCTCAGACATGGCATGAATATCTCAATCAACCCCAAGGCAGCCTCCCACAAAAGTTAGAGAAGCCGCCCCCCCGCAACCTTTCACCCATTCAGTACTCCTTTCTTCAGTAATTTAGAGCAGTTTCAGAAGGTTAGCCTGCAAACTTGATAGCCACAGGGACTGTTTTCCTTGGTTGAGAAAGATGTAATTTCTCTTAACATCCAAATGGATGCCCAAATTGTTTCTGGACCAATCCCCCAGCAAGAACAACTAGAAAAAAAAAAAAAAAAAAACAGGAAAAAGTAGGAAAACTTTTGTCTGAAGACATGGCTATGGAGTCAGTGAGAAAACCGTGGTGCCAGTGTCTGAGAGGGAATATCCTTATAATTCTAGCTTTTTATCCTTGCATGTTTCACCCTTCCCAGGCTCTCCCGTTCCTCTCTTGGCATCACTCCCCAAATGAACTACTCACAAGCCCTTGTCTTGGGTTTTAATATCCAGAAATCAGGACATCTGAGGAAGCTGCTGGTGGTCCCCTAAGGAGATTGATTGGGACTCAAGGCAAAGCAAGGGTGCCAGGTCCCTCATGAGCTTAGAGCAGGCTCTGTTTCTTCCGATGCATCTTCTGGATTAAGTAGAACTATAGAATACACATTCCTCTCTTTTGACCCCAATATGTAGCCAGCGACTTCATCCTGTCCAGTGTTACCTCATCTGGACCACACACATCCCTCTCTCTCTGTTCGTTTCTAGTGTGACCGCCATGGCCAGGGTTCCTCAATCCCATTCAGCCCAATGCTGTGACCTTCACAGCTTCTGTCTGTCTCCACATTTCTTGCATACCCCCACCTGACAATCTTCTCAAATATATCATCAACATTTCATGTTTTTATTGATAAATGGGACATACATAGAGAAAACCACAGGAAGCAAATATATGGCCAAATGAACCATTGTAAAGCAAACACTCTTATAACCACATCCCCCTCCAAATCTCCATCTCTTCTCCATCAAGAGTTCTCTCTTTCCTTTCTGTTTTGCATGCATCCTTAATCACCATGGCTCATTTTCTTTTGGTTATTAAAATGTATTTTAGATCTCTTAACCTACAGGTTCCATGTCCACCTTTGTTTAGTTTTCTTAGCAACATTGGTGGAAGAAGCCAGATCTTTTGTCCTTCAGAATACCACAGTCTGGATTTTGCTGATTGCATTCCCAGTATAGTTGGACGTGTTCTCTGTCCCCTGTGTTTCCTGTAATTTTGTGGTTGGATCCAAAATATCTTCTTAATGCCTCACTTCCTTGTTCAAGAAATCGTCAGCCTCCCTAAACTTCTCCTCTTGCCTCTTAGGTGGTATATTAGTTCATTTTCACACTACTATAAAGGACTACCTGAGACTGGGTAATTTATAAAGAAAAGAGGTTTGACTTACAGTTCCACATGGCTGGAGAGGCCTCAGGAAACTTACAATCACGGCAGAGGGCAAAGTGGAAGCAAGGCACATCTCACGTGGCAGCAGGAGAGAGAGGGAAACTGTCACACACTTTTAAACCATCAGATCTCGTGAGAACTCACTATCATGAGAACAGCATGGGGAGAATCACCCCCATGATCCAATCACCTCCCACCAGGTCTCTCCCCCAACACATAGGGATTACAATTAGAGATGAGATTTGGATGGGGACACAGAACCAAACCATATCAGGGGGGTGTGTGACTCATGAATGGAGGTGGGCAAAATAAATGCCCCACGTTCTCTAACCCATGATGGTCATCTGCTCCAGGAGCTCCAGAAAGCACTCACAGGAGGAGTGACGTGTCCTCATTCTCTTGTATATAGCAGGCTCATTTCCTCCCCAAATTCTCTCTTCCAGTGGTTCCAGAGGCCAGAATATGCCCCCCTCCTTCCCATCTTCTCAGTGGCATCCTGGTTCTGCCCATGCCCTCCCTACAGGATTTAAAGTCTGTCTATGAATAATGCTCCAGAATCATGACCCCTCAAAGATGCACCTGCCCACAACCCAGAGCCTGTGAATGTTCCCTTCCATGACAATAGGACTTTGCAGAGGTGAGTAAGGCTGCAAACTTCGAGATGGAGAGACAGCCCTGGATTGTCCAGGTGAGCCCTCTGCAATCACAAGTCCTAAAGGGAGGGTGACCTTTCCAGGCTGCAGTGAGAGAGACTCAGAAATGGAAGCAGGATCGGAAAAGATGCATCACTGCTAGCTTTGAAGTGGAGGAAAAGGCCATTGTGGAAGAAGTGTGTGTGACCTCCAGAGGCTGGAAAAGGCAAAGAAATGAATGGTCCCCTAGAGCCTCCCAAAGGTAATGCAACCCCACTGCCATCTTGATTTTAGCCCAGAGAGACCTGGGTTGAATTTCTGACTCACAGAACTGAAAGATCATAACTGTGATGTTTAAGGACCCTACTTTGTGGTGGCTTGCTACGGCAGTCATAGGAAACAATACCCCATCCAGTGTGGCTCTGAGTGCTGGCCTTCAGGAGGGGTCACTTCTCCAGTCTGAGTCCCTGCAGGTAAAGATGCCAGTCCTCTCTAACACCTCCCTAAGCCCTGAGGCCCCTGGCCCAGTGCAGACATGGGAAGTGTCTAATAAAATTAGAGTAAAATGGGTGAAATCAGTAACTGTTAAGAATTCTCCAAAAAAAAAAAGAATTCTCAACATGAAAGTGATTTAATAGGATATTAAAATAAGTGCAATTTATTGATCATGGCTGCACTTCTCAGATACTTTGTAAATCAATATTAGATATTTGTAGGAGACATCATGAGAAAGAAATCACAGCCATTTGTTTGCTTTGTGACCTTAGACAGGTTTTTAAAGCTTTTCAACCTCAGTTTCCTTATCTATAAAATGGGGACCTTCATGCCTCCCTCACTGGGGTTGTCAGGATTAGACACTGTGCTTGGCCAGTGGTAAGAATGCAAAAAATGATAGCTATTAACAACTATTGTGTTAATAATAAAAACTTACAATGATACGTAGCTAAACCCATTTGCATTTAAAAATGATATTTCTAAATAGTATATTTTTATCTCACGCATTTCCTTCAAAAAACATCATTAACTGCCAACTTTGTATGAGGTGTCAGTGAGATACTCTGGGGACGTCAAAGAAATAATTTTGGTGGTTCATGCCTATAATCCTAGCACTTTGGGAGGCTGAGGCGGGCAGATCACTTGAGGTCAGGAGTTCGAGACCACCCTGGCCAACATGGTGAAACCCCAGCTCTACCAAAAATACAAAAATTAGCTGGGCGTGGTGGCGTATGCCTGTAGTCCCAGCTACTCAGGAGGCTGAGGCAGGAGAATCACTTGAACCCAGGAGGTGGAGGTTGCAGTGAGCCAAGATCATGCCATTGCACTCCAGCCTGGGCAACAGAGTGAAACTCCATCTCCAAGAAAAAAAAATAGTAATAATTTTGCCCTGAATCAGTTTATCATCTTAAAATGTCATGTGGACATAAATTACTAGAAAACAAGGCATTTTTGGCTATACGCCCCAGCAGAGTTTCGGAGAATGAGAGGAACTCCAAGGAAAGAGGGCTTACTGCATGCATCATGGATGGAAGGGAAGGCAACACAGACCACGGACAGGAAGCTACACAGGATTATTCCTCAATGCAGCCTACTCTCCACTAGATTTGCATCGAATTCACAGAAGAAAGCCATCCAGTGCACTGCAGAGTGAAAAAGAGATTACATTACAGTGTCTCTAAAACATACCTTCCTATTAACTTATTTGTTCTTTAGTGAAGACTGTGATTTTAAAAAAAGCAACATCCCACTTACCAGTACTCTAGTTAAGAATTGCTTTATATTTTAGAAGTCTTCCCTTTTATTTTTATTTTATTTTATTTTTGAGACGAAGTCTCACTATTGTCGCCCAGGATGGAATGCAGTGGCAGGGCCTCGGCTCACTGCAACCTCTGCTGCCTCCTGGGTTCAAGCAATTCTCCTGCCTCAGCCTCCCGAGTAGCTGGGATAACAGCCATGTGCCACCATGCCCGGCTAATTTTTGTATTTTTAGTAAAGATGGGGTTTCACCATGTTGGCCAGGCTGGTCTCGAACCCCTGACCTCAAGTGATCCGCCCACCTCAGCCTCCCAAAGTGTTGAGATTACAGGCGTGAGCCACTGCTCCCGCTAGAAGTCTTCCCTTTTAAAACATGCATGTAAGTGCTGAATGACTAGGCTGTAAGTAACTGGAGCCTTCATTCAATGGCAATCTCCTACTCAGCACTTTACTTTCAGAAAAAGGTAGCAAAAGCAGGAAAACAAGCAAATTTTATTAACTTTTAAAAAAGTAATTTGAGCACATGGCTCTGACTTAGTACAGATTCTTCCACTCAATCTTTTACACACTTAACACTATAAAATGAGGGTGCATGTTCAGAATGATGACTCGGAGACATTATGAGGCATCCTACATCAAAAAGGGGACTCATTTCATTTACTGTACTGTGCTTTCCAAGGTGAGATATCTGCCTGCAATATACGTACATATATTTTTAATTTCAACTTATGTTCCAGCTGAAGGGAATTTCTGGTTAATCTTTAACCAACGTGAAAATTTAATTGAGCAAAACAACTCCTTCCTGAGGCATTCTGATTAATTGAGGGTTATTGTAGCTAACATAAATGTCTCATCCATGATGTTCACCTAAGGCGGATTTCAAAATGGAAATTTGCGTAAAATTTTAGCTTTTCTAAAGGTACAGAGCTCAAAATTGTTCCTACCTGAAACTAACTCTGCCCTGCTGCTAACAATAAAAAACAATGTAAAGTTGTAATCATTTTTATTTTTCGGCTCAGGCACCTCTTAAATTTTAAAGTTATGATGTGTAATGCTGATCACCACAGGAAGAGTTTGACAAAACACATACTGAAAAATAGGTCAGTGTTTAAGTGCACTTCCTTTCCTTTTTTTTTTTTTTTGATATCCTAACTTACATTCAACTTTATAGTGTTATTTCATCTGTTTTTCCTTTATTTACACAATTAGATAGAGCATAGTTACTTCCTGAAGTCTGGATCACAACTTTTAGATAGAGGCAGGAGAATCATATTGATCATCCATAGAGGACACCCCACATTTTTGGGGGGTGTGTATGAACTTTAACTCTTTGTAGTGGTGGTTTATAAAAAGTTAATCCTGCCAGTCACTGAGAGATGGGTTTCATGTGTTTCTAAGCTGCCCCTTCTTGGGTCTGAAGAGGTAGCGAAAAGGTGCTTTGTAGTTCGGGTATGAAATCACCATGCCGTCTTTAGACTTGTCTCTTCCCCATGTGTTCATGTAGGTGAAATGAAATGCAAAAATCTATATGTCCACCAGTATCTGTTTTGAGATTCTCATAGTGAGTTCCTAATGGCCTCTTTTTAAGTCTCTTCACTAATGCTCGCTGTCCTCTTTGACACACTCGTAAGTGTGGAATTTCCATCCATCGTGAAAGATTTGCAGTGTCTGTTCTGTACTGGGTAGGCCGGAGAAGGGTTAGGGCTGTACAGGAAAACCAGGCTTGGCTCCTGCCCTCAGGGTGTTCATATCAACGCTGAGATGAATGACACAATCAAAGAGCAATAGACTCATTACTCCAGCGGGGTATTTATAGCAGTAATAGCAACTTTTCTAACACAGAGGCACTTGAGGGCAGGAACTATGGCTTGCTCATTTGTGTACCTCCTGCAGTGCCCTCTCCATGTAGTAAGTGGGCAATAACTATTCATTATATTTAACAAATGTACAAAAGCAAAACTGTTCATCCCTCACAAGCCAGTCCTCCCCACTTTTCTATTTCTGATCTCGGCACCGTTATCTTTGCAGTTTCCCACATCCAAAGCCTCAGGTTATATTTGTGCCCCACACTCTTTCTCTTTGGTCCCCCACATCCAAGCAGCTGCCAATTCATTTTGAGCCTCCCCTTCCATTTCTCCTAAAACACTTTCCCATCCACTCATTCCACCCCAGTTTGGGTCATGAACTCTCTTGGAAATGTGAACTTTTGTCTGCTCTTCCTGTATCCAGCTGTCCTTCCGTGCATGCACCAAATGAGTCTTCCTGGGCTGAGCCCAGGTGATGTCCACACTTAACTGCTTTCCTTCTTGGCCTCGCGATCTGCTCTGTGCAGTCTCTGCTCCATTTAGGCAAGTGGGCCATTCTCTGTCCCTACAGGGTCCTCCCACATCCCCCCCGTCTGCCTCAGGGTTCTGAGCTCCCGCCACTGGGAATTTTCTCCCTGTCTGTCTCCACCTTTCAAAATCCTACCATTTGCATTATTCAGGGGTTTGGGTTGCAAAAAGAGAAAGTGCCTCTGGGTACCTTAAGCAGAACAGAAGAATTTACTAGAAGAATATCAAGTAGCTCACAGGGGAACTAGAGAGCAGAAGGGGTGAGAATGGAGCTGGCTAATTCCTATGGGAGGGACGTGCTGGGACTATTTCAGCCATGGCAAATTGAATCTCACCCTCCCTTGTCCTTGTCACCCTCTCTAGTTTCACAGTCTTGAGTGGGAGGGTTCCACCGGCCAATCCCAGGCTGTTCACTCTCACAGGGCTTCTGGGAATGGAGGGACCAAGGTGCCCACTCTGCCTCCCTCCAGGGTTCAGACAGGCCTCTCTAAAACCAGGAAGGGGCTAGAGAGGGGGCAGCCCAATTAAAGGGAATTTCTGGTTAATCTTTAACCAACGTGAAAATTTAATTGAGCAAAACAACTCCTTCCTGAGGCATTCTGATTAATTGAGGGTTATTGTAGCTAACATAAATGTCTCATCCATGATGTTCACCTAAGGCGGATTTCAAGGTCATCTCTCAAGGTCATTGCCAATGCCACCACCTTTCATAAAGCCTAAAGCTTCTCCTGATCCTCTAGACATATTTTCTTTGGTACTGTTCATATTTAGTTTTATATTATAGTTATTTGTATGCTGGTTTCATCCTTCCTTTTGGGTCTTTCCTCTCCATTTCTCCTAAACTATTTTCTCATCCGTTCACTCCACTCCAGTTTGCGTTATAACCTCTCTGAATAATGCAATCTTAATTCGCACATCCAGGTGTTCTTTGGTGTCTGCACCAAAAGAAAGAATCCTGAAGTGGATCTTATAATGCTTTACAAATAGAACTACACAAGATATGCTTAATTGAATTGAGGGTTAAAAGAGAAGGTCATGAGAAAGGAGACATGAGTGTTTACCATGTGCTGAACACACAGTTGAGACATGTTTACATTATCTCCTTTAATTCTCACAACGCTTTGCAAGAGCACTATTAATATCTGAGGCTCAGAGAGGTGAAATGACCCCAAGGCACAGGCTCTAAGGTAGGCTTTGAGCCTCTGATGTATGACTTGGACAGCACCCTCAACCTTGCTTTGTGTTTTCCATGAGTCTAAGGAGGGGTTAGAGAAGGCCTTGATTGGAGCTCTGAAAAAGAAGGACGGGGACAGGGAATTCCTAGCTGCCTTCACACCACAGAAGGCTGAAACTAGTGTGACTCGATGTGGCACTGTGGGCAGAGCTGAGTGACTGAAGCAAACAGCTTATACTGGACAGCGGTAAAAAGGAGATTGTATGGCAGGGCTAAGTTTGACAGGCCTTCGGAAGAGAGATCATAAGGTGTAATGCTGATGTGATTTTAGGCAAAAGTTTACTGCACCTCCTTCCACTCCATATTTTTTATGCTTTCAATACTTTGTGATTGAAGACAGTAAAACAGATGTGGACACATTAACGGAATAGAATGCAGAAAAACCTATATATTTTTAGATAAAACATAAGCTTCAAAGAAATGTCTCCCCCATGTTAAGCCTTGCAGTGGGTTGGATGTTGGCCCCAAAAGATATGTTCACCTGGAAGCTGAGAATGTGACCTTACTTGGAAAAAAGGTCTTTGCAGATGTTGTAAGATAAGGATGTCGAGATGACATAATGCTGGATTAGAGTGAGCCCTAAATTCAATGATACTTGTCTTTACAAAAAGAGAGAAGGGAAAGGACATAGGGAACTAGGTTGTGTGAAGACAGAGAGGCAGAGGTGGGAGTGACGCTGCCACAAACCAAGGAATGCCTGCAGCCACCAGAAGCTGGAAGAGGCAGGGAAGGATTGTGCTCTACAGCCTTCGGAGAGACGCTGGTGTCTTGATATCAGATTTCTGACCTCCAGAGCTTTGAGAAAATAACCTCTGTTTTGTCACCTAGTTTGCGGTCATTTGTTAAGGCAGCCCCAGGAAACGAACACAGGCCTCTTAGGGCTAAATACCCCAGCCTCTCTGGGGGAAAATGTTCAATCTTCAGTCATCAGATAACTTTTGAGGAGACTGTGGTGGGCAATGGGGAGCCATGAGAAGTTCTTGAGCACAACCAGGGACAAATGGAAGCAATTTATAGGAAGGTTAGGATGACATTGATGTCCAGTGTAAATCTGAGGGATTTAAGAAGTAAGTAATGGGAGACCAGTTGGAAGGCAGTAGTTGTGGGGAATTGAGCAAGAGTTTTGGAGTCAGGTACATGCAGTTCTGACCCCAGTTCTTTGATCCACTGTTCAAGTGATTTCATCTGTAAAATGGGGATAATACTATTGTGTGTGGATTAGAGATGATATATGTCAAGAATTCAATCAAGGTACATTATAACTATTGCTAGGAATGATGTATAAGTTAGGATGCCAGTGATGGAAATGGAAAGAAAGGCGCAGTTGAAAAGATGTTTAAGAATCACCAGGACTCAGAACCATGGGGGTAGACTGCAAGGGGTCTTGGTGTCATTCAGCGCTCTCCTGGCTTTTCTTGGGGAGAACTCGGAGCGAGGGAAGGAAAAGCCAAGATGACAATGAGGTTTCTCCAAGGAGCTGAGGTGCCTGGTAGACTCTTGGCCAGGCCTGAAACCAGGGGAGGAGGAGCTGGTCTGGGGAGGAGATGAGTTTCATTTTGAACATGGTGACCTAGAAGAGATGCTGGGCCATGTTTAGGGGGTGCAGATTAGCTGGGGAACTCTGCAGATTAGCTGGGGAGCTCTCTAAGGCTACAGGTCTGGGGGTTAATCAATGAAGGTTTAGACAGGGAGCGTACAAAAAACAATCAATTCTCTCTTTAAAAAAAAGGTGCATATCAGAATAAAAACAAAGGGCCACCATCTGCCTTGGGGATATTACTTTTAGAGGGTTGGAAGACAACAAACTCTCTAGAGGAGGCCAACGGGCAGGTCAGAAAGGTAAGAGAATCAGAACTGGCTGTGTTTGATGAATGAAAAGATGACGGTGTTTCAGGAAATAGCAGAAATGCCACATGTTTCAGAAAACTGCATAGGATAAAGATTGATAAAGGCCACTGGATTTAGATAGAGAATGACATCGGTGACTTCTAAAGAATCAGAGAAGGAAGAGGCATGCAAGAACCACAATTCAGTGAAAGTTTACAAAGCAAACAACCTACAAACTGGGTCAATATTGCTATACTTATTTTGAGTAAATTAATCTAAAATTGGGCAGACTGATGACTAGAATTCTTCTTTCCTTATTGTAAAGCTGGATATTAGTAACACAAGGCTTGCACAAAAGGATGAACTGAAGTAGCTTCTTTCACAAGGTCAAAACAAGGAAAAATGAGGCTGTTTTGAGTCCCTGAGTTTGTACCTGATCCCTGCTCAGTGTACTGTGCCTCCTTCCACTTACTGAGCTATTGAGGGCTACCTACTGCCAGGGTACTTCACATATGAGGTAGGTAAATATTATCTCCCCATTTGACAGATTTTAGAAAGGCTGAGGACCACCTGTGCAAGGTTACACAGTTCAGGAAGTCAACAGTCAAACACTCACCTGTTTGACTTCAAAGCTACGCTGACTCTAGTTACCTATCCTTGGGTACTTCCTTTCTGGAAGGAAGCAGGAGATGAGTGAATCAAATAATACAGCCTTGTAACCTTGGGTAAATTATTATTGCCTTAACAGTAAGCAGAGACCAGGAGCCTAAGAAAGAATCTCATTAACATGGATGCAGGCTATCCTGTCAGGAAATCAGAATCATTTGAATATTAGGATTTCCTTTGGGAAACCATATGGGGAGGAGAAAAGACATCCGGATGCATGTGTCTGTGAAAGGCAAACTTGTGTCTTTCCCCTTGCTCTTGGGTTTTAATCTTCCAAGTTTGTTTATAGGCTAGCCACAACTCGAGGCTGGGTGAGCTGAACGGTCCCATCATTAGCGACACTCCTTCTAGGGGCACATTCGGGCAGCTCCTCTTCGGGTTCTGCCCCCATGGGTGTGCAACCCGGATTCCACTGGCTGGGGCTGGCCTGGGTGCCTGGCAGGCAACAGAGGTCGACTTTCTTCTCCTTTTAGGAAGTGCCTCGGACAGGGATGATGGACTAAAAACGTGTCTGGTTGGGAAAGTAAACAGATGCAAGGCAAATAAATAAAAATGCCCACAAGCAATTACAGGGAGGAAGTGACATTTTTATTTAAGTCACTTTTCTGATGGACAACAGGCCTGCTTAGCTGAGTGCCTTGGGAATGCTTCCGGGAGGGGGGCGGCTGCTCAGCAACTACAGCTTCGTGATAAGAACATCGAACAAACAAAAAAGAGAACGCAAAGCCCACCCGGCACTCATTCCAGGCTGGAAGTTGCCGTCTGTGTTTACACTCTCCTCCCAACCCACCCACCCTGCCCCCCACCGCCCGCGCGCAATTTCGGGCGTGGGGACCCTTTCCTGTCCCTGGCGCCCGGCCCGTGCTGCGCCTCCAGAGCAGAGCGTCCCGCAGCCCCGCGCTATCCCGGCGCCCGTACTGGGACTCGGGCGCGGAGCCTGGCGACGACTGGGGGCGCCCCAGGTGGGTCTCGGGTCCCCGCCCCGCGCACCCGGGCCTGGGCCGGCCCCTGGGCGGTGTCACGGCGCGGCCGGGGAGGAGCGCGGGAGGAGGAGGAAGAGCGCGGAGGAGGCGGGCGCTGCGCGCCGGGGGAGGGTCGCCGCTGCCGCCGCTGCCGCCGCCGCCGCCGCCGCCGCGGGGATCGTCAGGCCGGAGCCGCGCGGCCGAGCGGGCGGCGGGCGGAGGGGAGGGCTAGGCGGCGGGGAGGCTCGCGGCGCCCGGGCCGGCGGGGTCCGCCCGGGCCGGCAGCGTCCGCCCGGCAGCGGGAGGAGGGAGCGGCGCAGACAAAGAGCGGCGCCTGGGCGGGCGCAGCGCGGCCGCCGCCCGGGACCCGCGCCGCTGCCCTCCGGCTCCGCAGGCGGCCCACGGCGAGGTAAGCGCGGCCAGGCGGGCGCGGGCGCGGGCGCGGGGCAGGGGCCACAAACTTGGGGCCGTTGGGCGGAGTTGGGAGCGCAGCAGGGCTCGCAGGTCGGGGTGCGCCTGGGAAGGGGCTAGGAGAGCGGGTCCCCTCCGCGCCCCACCGGTACTCTCGGCCCCGCCGCGGCCTGGGCGCCCCCGACCGCGGACTGCCGGGCACCTCCCGGCTCTGCACCTTCCTGCCCGCCTTCCCATCCCCAACCCCCACCACCGGGGGCCGGCGCAGGGGCGGGGACGCCAGCCAAGGGCGCGGGCGAGGATCAGGGCAGGGGCCCGGCTGCGGGGCCCGGGCACTGGAGACCCCCGGGTGCGCAGGCTGCGCCTGGCCTGCGGGCGGGCGGCCGGCCGGCACGGAGCTCGGGGCTAGCGTGGGACTGTGCGGTGGCCAGGGTCGCCAGGGCGCGTGTGCCGGGGAAGAATAGCCGCGGATCGCAGGGCCCCGGCGCAGGGACTGGGGAGGCCGCGATCGGCCGGGAGAACTTAACTGTGTTTATTACAACTATTTATGATCGCGCACAAAGCTGCTGTCACATCGCATAAAGGAGGTCCTCGCTTCGGCGAAGGGAGCTTTTGTGCCTGGCTTCAGGCTCTGCGCCCTGCCCCAGATTTACAGGACTCTTAGCCACCTGAACCAAAGTTTCTCACAATCGCTCGGCCCTGTCGGTTTTTTTCAGGGCGATTTAATCACCGACTGGTTTTGGAAAAATTTGATGTGTGAGTTTTAAGGCATGGACGGTAACTGCCTTATGAGCACAGTTAGCTTGGCATTGTGTGGAGGGGTTTAATTTGCAAAACGCTTTAATTTGTAAAGACAATAAGGATCTCTGTGAAGGTCTGCGCTGGATGCTAGGGGTCATTGGCTGGTGGACCCCAGGCACCTGACTTAAACTAGTATTGTAACAGCTTCAGGGACAAAGCCGAGCGTGCGTGGAGTCGGCCTTGGCCACTTCTCACAATTCAGGTTGGCAGATTCCTCTTTATTTGGCTTTGTTTATTCTGCCAGCAGGTTTAAGGTTGCTTCTGCCAAGTTTGCATCTGCATAATGGGATGAGCAGGCCCCAGTGTGGGCAGGAGGGGGCCTAAAATATCGCACGGGCCAGCTCCATCCCTCGACCCAGAAAGAAAAAACCCTGAGAGGCCAGTGGGCGTGGCTTGCTGGGACCTACAGGTAGGGGAGTCCCTTCCTGGCCCAGGCCCAGTCCCCGCTTCTCGGAAGGGATTTTGTGTAGGAATGAAAGTGATTCAGGGTGTTTTTCATGCCTCTGTTTTAGATGTAGTTATCAAGTCTCAAAAGTGACTGAAAATGAAATTAACCTGGGCTGCTTTAACTTATCAAAACGGAACTGTGCTTGTGAACACTCCTTCAATTCACTTTCCAACCTTCATAGATAAGCAGGTGAATTCGTAACAGGATTCAAGCCTATGCGAGTTTTATGTAAAGAGAATGGCAGTCACTGGACACGTGGAGAAGAAATTGACTTCACCTGGAGATTGGGCTAGACATGGAGGTTTTTTGATGTTTGGAACAGGGGTTTCCTGAGAAGCAAGTGTTAACCCTGCTTGTGAAGAAGTGAACACAAGGGAAAATCCTTGTGTTCCAGGTATACTGAATCCTACCTCAGTATATTCTGCCCTGGAGGTTGGTTAGATGTAGTTTTGATTGGAGAAGGTGGTGGAATCTTAGTGGTCTTCTGGCAGCTACTTGAGGCTGAAATGGAGAACTTTAGGCATAGGAAGCTGTGGAGGTGCCTGGCCCACTTCCTGTCCCGGAGCCTCGCCTGGATTCTGAGCTTCTTTCCTGCTTCATAAACATTCAGGGAGATTGATCATGAAACACTGGATGAAATTGGGTCACAAATTACCATCAGAAAGAGTTGGGTGCTGCATAACCCCCTCTGTCCACTTGTGGAGAAACTGACCCTATTAACCGTGGGCCTTGCTGAAGGTGCCTTGCAGGTGGCTGTGCTCAGTTTTCATGCTTTGTGTTTTGCTTCGGACACTCTGCATACTTAAATCTTCTTCATCCCTGCTCTGTTTGACCCTACCATATTCCCAGACTCTGTCATTTACATTTTGGGTTATTTAGCTTTTCCAACAAACAGCAGATCTTATGTACACAGTACTGTATTTGAGAAATGCACTATCATCCATATTAAATACACCGGAAATCTTCCTTGCATGTGCACAGACTGGATAACCTTTTAAAATGCCCTAAGACTCCCCGAATGGCGCAAATGCACTGGAGTCCTTTACTTGATCAGTTGCACTAGCTTAATTTGCCCTGGCTAGACCAGGCTGTGTTGCTCTATGGGACACCCATTTTTCTAACTGCTCAGACTGGCTTGCCGTGTGCACTGGGGGAGACAGGGCTTGAGGAAATCATTCTCTGGCATTAAAAATGAGGCTTAATGACTGAAGAGCTCAGAATTGCCTGCTGGAACTACAGGGGAGGATAATGAGCGATGTTTGGGAAAACAAGTAAGCTAACTTTTTTCACAAATGAACTGGAAACTCCCCACAACTCACTTCAGAGGCTTAGGAAATTAGTTTTCCCATCCAGAGGGATTGCGAGTAGCGCTTCCAAATGGTTTCTCTTTCCTAAAATGAGTGATGGAAATACTTCACGGCACGTTTTCAAAGGGCCTAAGCCAAAATGTGATTTCACGTGTCTTGTTCCATGCCTGAGTTAAGGCAACTCAGAAGAAGGTCATGACAGCCTTTTAACGGGCTATGAAAAGTATGCAGCTAAAGCAAAAATAGTTTTGCATTTCTTTAGGCCATTTAGTAGCACAACTAAAAAATTAGACTCTTTTCTTTTCCTGCATTTTCCTTTGAACATATCCCAAAGTATGTTTATTTCTAAAGGTAAATGAATATTAGCAAGTATTACCTCTGCCCAGTGACACACATCCACACATGCACTGGCACATACATTCTTACCTCAAGAATCTTAATCCTTGAAACTGTGGAAATGAAAGTTATTTTGATTGAGGTGGCAGTGTCACGGTGATGTCACACGGTGTCACTGTCCCTGACCAGCCTCTGTGTTCCCTCTCAGCTCCTTGGCTCAATCCCCTCCGTGTCCTGAGTTCTTACTCGTCCCAAGGGTCATCTCTTACTTCTTTTCTTCCCCACATCTTATCAACTCCAAACTAGAGGGGATGGCATCATCTTTAAATCTCCACAGCACTTTCTTTGTGTCCCTGATTTGTCATCTGTGACATTCTTTCCTACAGTTTTTTTTTTTTAAGGCAGGGTCTCATCCTGTCACCCAGGCTGGAGTGCAGTAGCACGATCACAGCTCACTGCATCCTTGAGCTTCTGGGTTCAGGCAGTCTTCCCACCTCAGCCTCCGAGTAGCTGGGACTACGGGTGTGCACCACCATGCCCGGTGAATTTTTTTATTTTTATTTTTATTTTTGTAGAGACAGGGTCTTGCTGCTTTGCCAAGGCTGGTCTCAAACTCCTGGGCTCAAGTGAGCCTCCTGCCTTGACCTCCAAAAGTACTGGGATTACAGGCCTGAGGCACCATACCCTGCCCTATGTTTTTTTTGCCTTCATCTTTTCTTTACTAGATTCTGAACCCCTTGGGGGAAGACTGGTCTTGCCACTTATACACAATGGGTGTGCAACAAATACGTATTGAATATGTGAATATTGAGCCACCATACCCTGTCCTGTGTTTTTTTTGCCTTCATCTTTTCTTTACTAGATTCTGAACCCCTTGGGGGAAGACTGGTCTTGCCACTTATACACAACGGGTGTGCAACAAATACGTATTGAATATGTGAATAATGAGTGCCCAGCCTGTTAAGATTGGGGCTCTAGCCTCCCACTGAGATTCAAGTGGTAAGAGACCTCCAGCATTGTTGTAAATCTCAGAACTTCTGTCTACTATGGAAGGCTTTGACCTCAGGGTGTCCAGACAATGGGAGAATTTGGTCTGTTGGCCTCTCTATTTGGCAAATTTTCTGTCACGTGAGTCATTTGTAGTCCTGAAGCTACATTTAAAAACAACAACAACAACAACAAAAACAAAGCCAAACCCATGCTCAACTGCATTACCTAGTGGACTGGCTGAACGGTTTACTTCTGTAGGTTAGTCTGTTCATATCAACGTGAATTCAAAACGCTGGGCAGAGCGTTTGTGATCCTGGCCTGGTAAGTTAGTTATTTGTGTCACCCCTTCTTTCTACTGTTGTATTTCTAATGTTTTTAAGAGAAGAAGCTTCAAGTGCACTCAGAATTTTAAGTATTGCAGTTGCTTCTTTTGAGACAGTTTTGGAAGGTGGGGTGCTTATGTTGCCCAATTATTAGTGAAGACCGAAAATGCCATGATGAGAGAATGACCTGTACTAATGCATGCACGCTCATTGTTTGCAAAGTCCTCTTCACATACACCACCATATTTAATAGTCAGAATAACATGGCGCACTTGGTTCTGGCCCTCATTTCTAGGTAGAGACTGGGGATGACAGAGCTTGAATTTAGGGTTAAGTCCTTCTGCAGGCCGTACATGAGGAACACTAACGTGTTGTTGGGTAGAGTTGTTTTTTTGTGAGGCAGTTTACGGAACAACAGTGTCCTTGGGTGTCTGCCTTTGCCGTGTCACAGCTGTGTGTAGATGTTGGTGGAGCAGATTCTGGGTGTGAGTTGACTGAGGTTGAGCGGTGTGAGGGGAGGCCGGCAGAAGCAAGGACAGTCTCTCTTGTCCCCGCGTCCTGGTTATGGGCCAGGGTTACCCTGGAAAGCCTCCTCAAGTTGAGAGAGCTTATTCCTGTTTAGTGCGTGTATTAGTCAGCTCCAGCTGCCTTAAGAGAATAAAACACAGAGGCCAGGCGCAGTGGCTCACGGCTGTAATCCCAGCTACTCGGGAGGCTGAGTCACGCGAATTGCTTGAACCCAGGAGGCGGAGGTTGCAGGGAGCCAAGATCGCGCCACTGCACTCCAGCCTGGGTGACAGCGTGAGACCCTGTCTCAAAAGCAAACACACACACACACACACACACACACACACACACACACACCAACAACAACAGAATGGGTGGCTGAAACTGCAGACATTTATTTTCTCACAGTTCTAGAGGCTGGAAGTCCATGACCCCGGAGCCGGCAGGGCTGGTTTCTGGTGAGGGTCTCTTCCTGGAGGCTTGTCTTCTTGTGTCCTCACTCACATAGCCTTCCTTCTGTGAATGCACTGAGAGAGAGGTCTGGTGTTTCTTCCTCTTATAAGGACATCTGTCCTGTTGGATTAGGGCCCCACCCTTACGACCTTTTTTAACCTTAATTGCCTCCTGAAGTGTCCTGTCTCCAAATATAGTCACTTAGGGGTTAGGGCTTCACCATATGAATTTAGGGGGGACAATTCAGCCACTCCCAGTGTGTCTGTCTAGGTTCCACAACAGGGCTGATGCTTTTAGGAAGACCTGGTGCTCCCATCATCCAGATCTGGGATCTGTGTTTATTTGGGGACACCTACTAGGGATGGTTAGAGTAGTCACAAATAAGGAGGGAATGTCAGCTTTTTATATATTGGTTGTAGCACCCCACAACAGGGAACAAGCCTTGGTGTTGGCCTTCCAAAGGCTGGAAGGGTTTTAAGTAGAGTGATTGAAGAAAGAGAAAAATCTTGACTTGATTTCATTTATGGAAACTTCTCTTCAACTTAGGTAGGTAGACATTTATTTGGGGGTTGGTTTGTCTTTGATTGAGACCATGATAAAATATCAGTGATATGCAAAGGAAAGTCTTTTCTGAACCCTGGAATAAAGAGAACAAAGCAAGAGGTGGGGCCAACGGCAGCCGGGGTGGAGAGGCTGTCTCCTCTGAGCCTGCCATCTCTGTGATCCTGCAGTCTTTGCCACATGAGCAAACGTCCCTTAGCAGAATGTGCATGATGGTGGTGAGGTGCACCCCAAGCGTAGCTGGAATGTTTCTGACCTTATGTCTTGTTCAGACATAAGACGGGGGCAATGCCTGCATGACTGACCTCCCTCTAGCTCCAGATCTGTATGTTCATTCATGCTTTGTTTGCTCATTCATTCCACATTCATTCATTCATTCATGTGAATTATCCAAGTTCTTAGTGGTCATTTCCACCATCCCAAACCATTTGCAGCATCTCCTGCAACCTGCCTGCCTTCTCAGTTATATTCCCCATCACTGACTCACTCAGTTATCCTTGAATTCTCCCTCAGCTCCCAACTAGTTATCAACCCCTATTGATTCTACCTCCAAAAGATCTAACATCTCAGCCCTGCTGTCCCTTTTCTCTTTCCCCTGGACATCAAAACCACTTTTTAACCATTCCTACCAATCCATCCCAGGGTGACTGCACCCTGACAGTCAGGTCTGGCCATGACCTGCACACGGTGGCTCTCCATCATACTTGGGTCAGTGACTCAAGTCCCCAGCATGGCAGTCATGGGCGTGCACGACTGGGCTGCCTCTCTGTTTCTCCCAGCATCTAAATATCCCCTTCCCCATATACACACGTGCTGAGCTACAAGTCATCTGTGGCCACCCACTGATGGTTTGCTAATTGCGATAACAAAACTAAGTGTATAATCAGTTTGTTTTTAAAGACTCTCTCCATTGGGACTGGTTCAGGGTTCTCCTGTGCAGTAATGGCAGGGCTACCCCACTACAGCTTTGCATGGAACTGAGCATGGGCCTGGCTCTCTGTCATGGGAGGAGGAGAGACTAAGTGCAGAAAATGGTGCGTATGTGGGTTTTAATGTGGACTGTCTCCCTGCAAATGCCATTTGAACTGATGGATTGTCAAGAAGCAGTGCTGACCCCCTGAAATACAATGTGAACCACAAATGCAAGCCCCAGATGTAACCATAATGTTCTGGTAGCCACATTAAAAATGTAAAACCAAACAAGTGTTATTAATTTTCATCCTATATTTTATTTTGCCCAATATACATAAACTCTATATGTAATCAATATAAAATGTAACTAATAAGATAATTCATATTCTTTTATTTGCGTGAGGGCTTTGAAATTCAGCATATAGTATATACGTTTACTGCACCTCTTGGCTCCCTCTCACTGCATTTTGATTGGCCTTGGCCACACGCGACTAGTGACAGCCTTGTTGCAGCGTGTGGGTCTATACACTTTTCATGATTGAAGCCTCATTTGCTGTCTGTTTTCCAAAGTTGAGATAGCTAAAGAGACAAAGTGGAAACAATGTAGAATAATTATAATGGTCATTATTATTATGCTTTACTGGGAAAGGTGTAACCTTTTTAAATATGAGGAATAATGTCATCCTTCAGGCACTCAGTGCCTGATGTTTTAGAGCACTAAAATCAGATTCAGTTAAAACTGAATATCTATCATCAAAATACCTTGTTCATTTTACAAATATTTTAAAATGTGCTTTGAATTCTAGAAGTTACCAGTGTAAAATAACATTTTTGTATATCAGTATTCAACACATTTCTTTTTAAAAAATGTGTTCAGCACCATAGGAAAGGTAAAAAACAACATTGTATACAGTGATGGGGTACAGGTGTTATTTTGTTACATCAGTTGCCTAAGGGTGAAGTCAGGGCCTTTATTGTATCCATCACTCAAATAACATACATTGTACCCATTGAGTAATCTCTCATCATCCACCCCTTCCCACCCCATCACCCTTCAAGTCTCTGGTTCCATCTGGATAATGGCCTCCAGTTCCATCTGTGTTGCTGCAAAAGATATGATTTCATTGTTTTTTTTTATGGCTGAATAGTAGTCTGTTTTCTTTAGTCATCTGTAGTGTTCATATTTCTGATACATATTAAGTACATGCTAAAATCATATATTTTTAAAGTGAACATTAGCTTCTCTCCCACATGGACATAGACACACACACACATTGTAATCACTGTTCTAAGCACTTTCCATGTAATAACTCATTGAGTCCTCACCAACAGAACGTGTGGTACTTTCTGTTTGTATCTTCATGGCTAAGGAAAGGGAGGCACTGAGGCTGCCATGTCTTAGGTTCCACAGCTAGACTCTGACCAAGCTAGCCGCCATCCCTTCGTTAAGATGTATCTGAAAATACATAAAACAGAACCATAAACTTTTATTATGGTGTAAGATTTGAGAAACATTGATGGAAAATCATTGATAGGGAGTGGAGCTTGCATACAGGTCCATTCTGGGAACCCCTTATCAGCCAAGTGGTTGCGGAAGGCTCTGGACTTTGGAAGGGCCTAATGAATAACTGGTACCTTGGAGGAGGGGAAGCCTTGGACGGTCATCACTGAGGACCATTGGCCTGGCTGCTCCTCTCCCCCAGCCCCCTTGCTATGTTCCATAGGCTGGTGGTCCTCCACCTGCCCAAGTCTCCAACTTTGCAGGAAGCACCAGCATCCCGTGGGGAGAACTGCTGCTGGAGGGAACTGCAGTGGCACTGGATGAGGGGGAGTATTTTCTGTTGTAGTCATAGTGTATTAGCTGAAGTGGCCATGCAGGTGCCATCGTAAATGCCTGTGTGATGTGCCTCTTCATCAGTAGCTGTGTGGTGCGTCCCCACCCTTGTCTCCTCCACACGGGGGGCTGAGAAAACAGGAGTGTGTGTCTTCTCACTCTTCCAAGTGGCCCCCGGACCTTCGTGCTGTTGGAATAGCTTGCTCAAGGCCATTTTTGCTGCCGCTGTTTTTCCTTAATGAGTTGCTGTTGTTGAAGTGAAGGTAGGCAGGTAGGTTCTTGCTGAAAACCTTGTAGAAGGACATACCAAATCCGTTTCCTTTGTGCTTTTATGACATCTGGGAAGGTCTTGAAGAATTCCAAGGTGGCTTTGAAATCTGCTTCTGAGGTGGTGAGAGAGGCCAGGTCAAGTCCAAATGTAGATTCTTGGGAGACTGCTGCTACAGGTCCTGATGGGAACTCTGATACTGGCTGCTCTTCCAAGTGAGTTGTCTGTGCCAGCTTCTCGAACCTACCCTTTTGTGCTGGGAGGGCCACTGGGGCCATCAGAGGGTTGAGCAGCCCTCCCTGGAGCAGATGGGACTGAGATAGGACTGTGATCTGTCGTCTCTGTTGGGAGAAGCTCCTGCATGTTCCAAGTTTCGGAGGGGCTGCAACTTGGGCAGTTTCTTTCAACTCACAGGTTTAGATCTGCAGTCACACTGCCTCTCATGTGGCCACTTCTATAGGTAGCAGGTTCCAGGATGTGTGGTGGCAAAGATTTGTTTACTTCAACATGCTTAATTTCCCAGCAATGGTGGGGGCAGCCAGGAAGTGAAAAGTAAGTTAGAAGGTGGTGAGATCACAGGGAGATGCCTAGAAAGACGCCCATGCCCATCTTAGAGGACAGTGTCCATCAATGTCTCCTTCGATTTTCCTTAAAGATTATGTCTCCATTTAATATCTTAAGAATTTTGGTTGAGTATTTAAGGATGTCTGCAAGTCAATAAATATTTTAATTATGTCACTTATGAGCCTGGCTACAGGAGAGAAGAGCAGTTGCTGTCTCTTTCATGCTTTCCCTCTCATCAGCTGTCTTCATTTTAAGGACAATCACTTTAAAAGCTTGTATTCCTGTTTGTGTGTGTCTGTGGGAGGTTGGGGGGGGTCCTGCATTGGTAAGAAAACAGCCCCCCCAACAACTTTTTTTTTTTTTTTTTTTACTGCTCTGCATGATGGAAGTCAGCTTGGAGACATTGACATAAAAATTATAAGCTGCTTGAGTATTTTTAAGAGACCAAGAAATAACAAGGGATTCAGGGAGTTATTTTGAGACAGTTTTCGGGAAATTTAATATAGGTGAAGAGTGAATTTTCATCAAATGATTAAAAGAAAGTGAAACAACCTTGGTAGCAGAATCTAGCAAGATGGTTATAGAAACAGATTTTTTTCTTTCCAGCCATTTCCATTCTTTCTTTCCATTCTTCTGGTTCTCTGCTCACTTTTTTGTGTGTGACTCTCCTCATCCCGTCTCTCTCGCCCTGAACACCATTTATCTTAGAAGTGTGTGTGTTTCCCATCTGTCTTTGTTACTGCAGTCATATGACTTTTCTTTTATGTGCTTCTGTTACTGTCTTCTTAGGACCTTCCTAGCTTGGATTTAGAAGGTTCTCTTCCCTTAAATTAAGCCATCTGTCTTGCCTCAGTTCCCTTTTCATAGTTTCCTTACTAGGTCTATTTTACATGGTTCAGCAGACAAGACCCGGTGGTGACTATGAAGAAATGGTGGCATTATCATCTTTTTAAAAAAAGGAGGAGGGTGTCAGACACCGTGCTGTCGTGATTTTCATTTTGAAGTTTTGCTGGGTAGAACTAAAGTTCAGTTGATTGATCACCTATATAGATTAGGTGTCTAGTGTTGAATTTGTTGCTTAACTTGATTGTGCCAAGCACTTCATCCCTCAGCCATCCCAGTGGGTGCAGCCGATTCTGTCTTCCATAAGGTGTAGGTTCTTTCACAAATGCCTCCGGTTGGTGAGGGTTCCATGTGTAAGGAAGAAAATATGTTTTCAGCACACTGCACATTCATACACGTGGCTTCTCATTCATTTTAGATCTTATTAGTTATTAGACCTAGATTGGGAAGTAGAAACAATTTACTTGTGCAGGTACACAAATACCTTTTTAAATGTTAGTATTTTGAGAGACTTCATTGAGACCTGAACCCATGTCTATAAATTCGTGGTTCTCAGCTGGGGCAGTTTGGCCCGTGTGGACATTTGGTGATGTCTGGAGATATTTTTAATCGTCATGCCTGTGGGGTGCTACTGGCATTTAGTGGGATGCTAGACCAGGGATGCTACTAAATATCCTGCAATGTATAGGACAGCCTCCACAACAAAGAATTAACTAGCTCAAAATATCAGTATTTAAGCAACCTTGATAAAAGTGAATGCTGCTCTGCTTTTTTTAAATGTTTACGTCAGGGGCGCATGCATTCCTTCACACAGTTGCCTTTGGAGATCAATTTCTTTTCTTCCATTTTAATAAACATAGTGAAAAAATACATATGTAGATATCTAAACACAATTTACACATGTATGCAGTTAAATAGGTAAAGGAGAAACTGTAATGTAACTGACTTAACCATGTTTTTTGTTTATCTGTAATAATATTAGTGTTAAAGTAATGGCATACGTTACTTTTTAATTTTCTCATTCAACATATTTGGACAATAAACATACAAAATGCTGATTTTGCGGGAAACATTTTGACATCTGGCTGGGATGTGATAAAAGTACATTCCTCTCAGAATGCCCACTGATGTGGAAGTAATGAGGGAGCTTTTATCAATTACTTTTAATAAGTAATTGATATTCAGAGTTTGGCCTAATCAAAGACATCTGTTTTCTTAGCTCAGAAGCCTTACATTGGTGATTGTCTACAGAAGAAAATTTGTCTTTGTTGTTACTAAGGTTCGTAGGATTCTAGGTTCAGCCTGATAATTTTTGAGCTGGTCACATATGTTAGCTTTTGAATGTTTAATTTCCTTCTTTGTATAGTTCTAAAATAAACTCCTCAGGGGAGAGAGACTAAAAATATCACAAATTAGACCTTACAAAGGGAAAAGGAAAGGGGAAATTCTAATCTGGCTGTTAGTCACTGAGTCCCAGTGTCTACAAAGCTGCCTATTACCTGGCCTAGCATGTGATGTTGCTGTCTGAATGTACTTTTTTTTCTTTAAAATAGGCCCTTGCTTGATCAAGTAGAATCAGCCTAGAGATGAAGAGAGCTGTCAGTTAGAAGTTCCCTTGGCTTTCTCACTGTCTGCTTTGTATAAATTATTTCCTGTTCCATTGTTCTTCCTTTTGACTTTGTTATTTCTTACCCCTCTCTTCCCGTGCTGTTTCTAGGATAAACATAAAATCATCACTTTGCAAAATTTTGAGCTTTCCTTGGTGGAGATAGTTAAAAGTACAATCTTTTCCTTTCTTCAATCATCCCATCTCATGTGGACTGAGAAAGACCTCTGAGAAATTAATAGTAATTCTTTGGACAGACTGGAAAGTTCTGAAGTTGCAAGTTTGGAACAATGTGTGCTTCTCTTTATTACTTGCACACTTTGTATCATTCGATTCTAACTTTGTCAGGTAGAGGGAGGCCAGTATTGTTAATTAGCCCTTTTTTAGATGAGGAAAGTGTGGGTCCCTCACCAGGACACAGTGACTGGCCCACTGGGGTCCTGTGGTGAGTGCCCATGGGGAAACGTCAGGCCCAAGCAGTGTGGCATGTGGGATGGCCCAGCTCCAGAGCGGCAGGCCCTGGACTTCATTCTGGCTTTGTATTGATGTTATTGAAGTTCCCTCCTCCCTCAAAACATTTGCCTTCATGCAGTGACTGCTTGGCTTTCCATTACAATGGGAGCTGGATTCAAACAATATCATTCTGAACTTTACTTTTTATTTTTTGAGACGGAGTTTCACTTGACACCCAGGCTGGAGTGCAATGGAGCGATCTCGACTCATGACAACCTCTGCCTCCCGGGTTCAAGTGATTCTCCTGCCTCAGCCTCCCGAGTAGCTGGGATTACAGGCATACACCACCATGCCTGGCTAATTTTGTATTTTTAGTAGAGATGGGGTTTCTTCATGTTGGTCAGGCTGGTCTTGAACTCATAACCTCAGGTAATCTGCCCACCTCGGCCTCCCAAAGTGCTGGGATTACAAGCGTGAGCCACCGTGCCTGGCCCCATTCTGAACTTTATTAATGGTTCATGTAAATCTGAACTTCAACAATCCTGATTCATATGAGGAATAGAGATGAAGAGTCTCCTTTTCCTTTGCTACTAATTTGGCTAAAATTGCATAGTGAAGTTTTAAACTCTCCTGACCTCTGTTTTGTCTTCTGTGAAACTAGGGGTTGCCTGTAATGTACTTTCAAAACCTTTTTTTTTTTAAATTATTATTATCATTATTATACTTTAAGTTTTAGGGTACATGTGCACAATCTTTTATAGCCCCAACTTTCCCTGTGTTAAAATTGAGATGGGACAGGTCCTTGATCATTAGGGACTTTTTTTTCTTCAGAGTGGCATGGGATGAACTGATCTATGTGTAAATTGATGTTGCTGTTGCTTTTCTCTGAGTGTAGTTAGAAAGGCTGGAAGTATATGGGTGCAGAGATGTAGAAAGGCTCCGTTGTTCATTCTGCCACCGACAGGTCAGACTGTTCTCCTGGCTGTGTTTTCACTCAGTTGTGTACCTGCAGTTCATACCTACATAGGACCAGCCATGGGCCAGGCACTGTGCTGGGTGCTGTGGGAAAACCACAGCAAACCAGACAAACACCGGCCCTTGGGGAGCCTGTAAACCAGTGTGGAGATCTTACAAGCTCACAATCCACTGTAATCTTAATTAACAAGTATGGAAAATAACTTTCGCCATCTCTGGGTGGGGGAAGCACATATGGGAAGTCCCCCTCTAACCTCTACCCCAACCCCCAAGGCCAGGCAGAATTCATTTGAAATTTGAAGCATTCTGGAGGATAATATTTTCTTTTTTTTTTTTTTTTTTTTTTTTTTGAGACGGAGTCTCGCTCTGTCGCCCAGGCTGGAATGCAGTGGCACCGCCATTCTCCTGCCTCAGCCTCTCCGGGTAGCTGGGACTACAGGCGCCCGCCACCACGCCCGGCTAATTTTTTTTGTATTTTTAGTAGAGACAGGGTTTCACCGTGGTCTCGATCTCCTGACCTCGTGATCCGCCCGCCTCGGCCTCCCAAAGTGCTGGGATTACAAGCGTGAGCCACCGCGCCCGGCTGGAGGATAATATTTTCTTCAAGATCCTCAGAAGCTCTTCAGTGCACAGGCAACTCCCAGATACTAGAATTGTCACCTGAGCTGACACATTCCACATGCCAGTTGTAAGCCTGGTCTCCACCACAGCTGGGGTGAAGCACCTCTATTCTCTCATGCCAGCATGGGTGTTATTATTCCAGGGCCTGGATGAAGCTGTTAGTTTGCTTAGGATGAACACATGATTTGTGGGTCAATTTTCAGATAATGTGAACTCTACTTACATGTTGTTTATTGCTTGAGAGCTTTATCTCTTAAAAATGAGTAAAATTACTTGGCGCTTTGAGTGGAATGCAGGTGTCAGGTAGCACACTAATATTTCCTTATTTTTTTTTTAAATTAATAATGGCATAAAGGCATTATGCCATCATATTTAATATAGAGATGTAAGTAATTTAATCACATTACTTCTCTTGGATTAGTAATGAATATTGCAAATCAATCCTGTGCACACATTTTACAGGTTTTTTTTTATCCTATTGATGATTTCATTTGAACTGTGTTTGGAAATTTAGTTTATTTCTTACTCCATTGTAGATATTCTTTGTTTTTGTTTTTTTTTTTTTTTTTTTTGAGACAGAGTCTCGCTCTGTCACCCATGCTGGAGTGCAGTGGCGTGATCTTGGCTCACTGCAACCTCTGCCTCCTGGGTTCAAGCAGTTCTTCTGCCTCAGCCTCTTGAGTGCCTGGGACTACAGGTGCACACCACCATGCCTGGCTAATTTTTGTATTTTTAGTCAGAGTTTCACCATATTGGCCAGGCTGGTCTTGAACTCCTGACCTCATGATCCGCCCGCCTCAGCCTCCTAAAGTGCTGGGATTACAGGTGTGAGCCACTGAGCCCATCCCATTTTTGTATTTTTTAAATGCAGTGTTTCAAATTCTTGACTTCTACACAGTAGTCAAGACTGGTACTTCTACCCAGTACCCAGATTACTGTACTGCTCTGACAGTAAGTTGTTACAAAACTATTTTCCAAAGGTTGGAACTGATTTCAGGGTTTACATTTAAGCTCTGTTTAACATCTGAAACTAAATTAATGCTAGCATTCAAAACTAGTAAAATCATAATTAGTGATTCGTCCTCTATTTGACACTGCACCAGCAGACATTTCCCTTAGCTTTTGGTGACATGGATTAAAGTAAAATGGTTTTGGTGATTTACTATAATTGATTAGTGATAGACTATACATGCTTAGTATTTTGAATGAACTTAATTTGCAAATAATGATAATTTAAGATCTGAGTTTGATACAACTTTAAAGGTTGATTGAATACCTAGATTCCTGGTTCTTGAGCCTTCAGAAGGAGAGAATTTCATGTGTTAAGTTCTTATTTGGTCTCATTCAAGGGAGCAAGATTTTTTGTTTGTTTATAAACACAGTATATCATTTTACATATTCAAGTACACATAGTATGTTCTCTGGAGAAAGCAGAAAATTGTATTGCATTTTAACCATGTAATACCCTCACGTTCGTGTATTAAGCTGATCAATAGGGGTATTTGTCTTCTTTTGTTGAGCACAGTGTTTTAACTTTTCCAAAGTGTAGTTTGTTATTGTTGAAAGTCAACCATGTTACCCTGTGCATACAGGCTTTTATATAATATTACACATAAAAACATATGGTGTATATTTTTTAAGTAAGCCCTTAATTTTAGAATAGATTTTAAATTTACAGAAAAAGTTTCAAAGATAATACAGAGAATTCTGATATAAACTGTGTCTACCTTCCCCTGTGATTCGCATCTTATGTTACTATAGTACATTGGTTACATCTAATGAACCAGTATCGGTACATTATTGTTAAGTCCGTAGTTTGTTTGCCCTGACATCCTTTTTCTGTCCCAGGATCCCATCCAGGGCACATTTCCTTTAGTCTCTGTAGCGCCTCTGATCCGGGACAGTTTCTTAGACTCGTCTTGTTTTTAATGACTTGACAGCTTTGAGGAGCAAAACTGCTTTTCAGGTCTTTTGTAGACTGTCCCTCAGTTGAGAGTTGTCAGATGTTTTTTCATGATTAGTGTGGAGTTACCAGTTTGGGGAGGAAGGCCACCGAGGTAATGTGCCATTTTGTATCAAGGGTCCATGCGATCAGTGTGGCTTTTGATGGTTGATGTCGACCTTGATCACCTGGCCCAGGTAGTGTTTGTCAGGGGACTCCGCTGTCGAGTGACTCTTTTCCCTTCTTTCCATACTGCAGTCTTTGGAAGGAAGTCATTTAAGGAAGAGGGAGTTCAGCTGTACCTCCTGTAGGGGTTGTATTTACATTAGTTATTTAGAATTCTATTTGAAAGATTTATCTATTCCCCAAAAGGGACCAAGATTTTCAGTGGGGATAGAAGGCACTGTGGCACAGACAGCCCCTTGGCACTGTTGCGGAGGAGGTGATAGGATAGGATGGTGCCCCAGCATGGGGTTTCCAGAATGTGGTCCTCGGCTGTGGAGAAATGCAAATTCCAGGGACCTGCCTGACTTCCCTCGTGGGATAGGTTGGTCTGGAAGTCTTCCTGTTGCACGAGTTCCCCAGGTGATTCTGATGCATATTCAAAGTTGAGACCCTCTGCTGTGGATTAGCACTTGAACCCCAGGTGTGCCGGCCAGGAGTCAGGCCCTCACCTCCATCCTTGCCGTTCACACCTCTTCCCTGCTGGTGGCATCTAGCTCTGAGGCTCCCTGTGTAGCCAGTCCTCCCACAGTTTTGACCACCTCTTGGATCTCTCCATCTGAGGCTCCCTTTGTATCAACCAAGGGTCTTTGCTTTCTGGATAACTTCATCCTTAGTTTGGTGGGCCCAGAGTTCCAATAAAGGGAGAAAAACCAGTTACAGCTGAGAACCCTGTTGTGGAAAGGCCAGTAAGGGCCAGAGTAGGGAGGTCCCTAGATGCCAGGCTTCTCTGAAAATGGTTTTGTTACATGTGAGAGAGAGGCAGAGACACCGAGACGCCACATGAACTGTGTTCAGGTTTGGGCAAATAAAAAATCACCAAAAAATCTTCATCGTTTCTACGTGTGTCATGCCTTGCGGTTTGGGACACCCCTAGCTCTTGGGCACATTCCCTGGTTGAAGTGGGAGGGCAGTGGCCTGAAGAAGTTTCTCTGGGGTTGGGATCTGGGTGGCCCTCATCCTGGTGCCGCCTGAGGAAGCCCTGGGCTGTGACTGGGCTCATGAAGTGGTCCCGACCCAGTGTCTGAGGAAGGCATACTCCTATCGTAGATGGGAGCCAGAGTCTGCCGTGAGGCCATGCTGGTGACCCTGCCCACCCGCCCTGCTGGGTCTTTGCTAGGCAGCAGGGTCGTGCCCTGCCCAGGCGCTGGGAGGTTCAGGCGTGTATGGGAGTGGAGGTATGGACGGGGCAGGCGTTGGCTCAGAAGCTGGTGTGGGGAGGGTCTTGAAGTGGTCCTTTTGATTCCTGGCTGACTGACTTCCAGAGAATCTTTTTTTGGGAGGGAGAAGGGTGGCTCATCTTTCTCTTGGGTACAGAAGAAGTCAGAGTTAAGGCCATTAGCCTATTTCTCTTTCTGGTCACTACCTTCTCCCTCCTAGTGATGGGACGATTCCAGCGTTGGGTGGTAGGCCAGGTGGGGGTACACTGCTTCCTGCTCCACCCTTCCCAAACCATTATACACAGATGAGACTCTGTTTTATTCATTCACATGGATATAATTTATAATAATGCATTTTATTTATTAAAAAATGACTGGGCCAGGCAGAATGGCTCATGCTTGTAATCCCAGCACTTTGGGAGGCTCAGGCGGGAGGATTGCTTGAGCCCAGGAGTTCAAGACCAGCCTGGGCAACATGGTGAAACCCTGTCTCTACAAGAAATACAAAAAAATGAGCTGGGCATGGTGGCAGGTGCCTGTATTCCCAGCTACTTAGGATACTGAGGCAGGAGGATCACTTGAGCCTGGGAGGTCCAGGCTGCAGTGAGCCGTGATCAGGCCACTGTACTCCAGCCTGGATGACAGAGTGAGACCAAAAAAAAAAAAAAAAAAAAAAATTAATACAGACATGTGCACTGACCCTTTTGAACATGATTTTCTTTTCAATCTCTGCCTCTGTGTTACAGTTTATGTTTTCTCTTTTGTCCTGCAGATTTTTTATACATTTTAAAAATATCTTGTCCTTTTTCTAAGTTTTTGCTTTGACTAATTTAAAGTTGCAAGTGTGGGTTTTGGTGGCTTTGTGTAGATGAATCACTTGACCTGAAAACAAGGACTTTTGCTTTGCTAGAAAATTAAGGACAGACTTTGTGGAGTGGACTGCTCTTGGGTTTTCCTTAGAAGAAGCTTGTGAGAAGCACAGTTTCTTTGCGTAAGAGTGGGCTTAAACCAGGTGATCTCCAAAGATTTCCTTCAACTCTCAAGTTGAAAGAGGCCTTGCCGAGGAAACAGGCAGCTAATGGGCAGAGCATCAAACCGGGGGGGTCTAGGTCCAGGCCCGGGCGCTTCCTGCTGTCAGACTGCCTCCTGACATCAGCAGGCATTCCTGGGATTCACAGCAACAAAAGAGCCCTCTGCTTTGAAAGGGGTTCAGTCTGTCTCTTCTGTAGTCTGGACTCTGAAATCTAGAGATTCGCTGAAGCTTATGTCCCAGGGTCTTGACGTAGTGTGAAGTTCTGAGTGATTTCCTAAAGATGGTGTCCTGAACCATGGGCTGTGGTGGTGAGTGCATGGACTTCAGGATATCTGTGAACTTTGGGGTGGGAAAAAACATCCTTATTTCCACCAGCTTTTCACTGAAATTCAGTATTTCCTTCCTGCATGAATGGTAGGTAGCACAGCCCACGGCATTTACAGTCATCAGAGAAATGGTCACTATTTTCCTGTTACATAATAGTGATGCAGGTGTGTTGAAGAGTGACTGCTTTTATCACTGCTCTCAAATCATGGTTGTTATTAGCACTGCTGCTACCCTCTCATTTGGCGTGTTAATAAGGAAATACGTAGATTACTATGTCTCAAGTTTGTTTTTAAGTAATATATTAATAACTGTGTTCCATATAGTTGCATAAAATGAAAATCACTGAAAAGCAACCTGAGGCCAGGCGCAGTGGCTCACGCGTGTAATCCTAGCACTTTGGGAGGCCAAGGTGGGCGGATTGCCCGAGCTCAGGAGTTCGAAACCAGCCTGGGCAACACGGTGAAACCCCGTCTCTAGTAAGAAATACAAAACAATTAGCCAGGCGTGGTGGTGCGTGCCTGTAGTCCCAGCTACTCGGGAGGCTGAGGCAGGAGAATTGCTTGAACCCAGGAGGCAGAGGTTGCAGTGAGCCGAGATCACGACACTGCACTCCAGCCTGGGCGACAGAGCGAGACTCTGTCTCCAGAAAAAAAAAAGCACCCTGAAAACACCCTGAGGAGGAGTCCCTAGCCCTCACCATTCTGCCAAGGGGAGAACGGGACCTTGCCAGGGACCAGGTGTCACTGTGTCCTCTGATGACAGAGCTGCTGGGACCGAGGCTGCTGGCCAGAGACAGTCTACACAGGCATTGCAGAAAAGTAGCTCAATTTTGCTGCCTAACAGAACTCCTTCCAGTCATGAAGTAATGACAAAACACGCCCCAAGTGGGTAAAATAAAAACTATAATATATTCAAAAGAGAATATAGAAAGAATTTTATTTAAATTGGATAAAAGCCTAGTTGTTGTTTTTATAAATTTTATTTAATTAATTTGTCACAGTGGGAAAAATTATATTCAATTTATTAGTTGAAAAAATGTAAAATTGTGTTCTGGGATCTGTGATTATTTACTATTATAGCAGTGGGGTTGGGGCTGGGTTGTGCGTTGGGAACTTAGGGGTTTATAATAACTTCCAGTATCAGGACAATGTAAATTACTTAAAATCTCTTGTGTGAAAAAGTTTGACTTTCTGATTCTCAGGTGCATTGTGGCAAAATGGTCCCTGGAGTTTTTGACCCTGTGTTTAAAGAAATATGCTATAAAATAAAAAATAATTTGGAAGAAGAATTGGCTCAGACATTACTTTTGTTGTGCCTTCTTGCATGTGGAACTATAAATACTAGCTGCTAGAAGTTCCCTTACAATGATGGACTGTGTGAAGGTACATTCTTAAAGTATTCATGTGGCAATAATAATAGCTGATATTTATTGAGCACTTAATGTCGCTGAGCATTTCATATGTGTTGCATAATTTAGTCCTCTCTACAACCCCACAAGGCTGCCCTCAGCCCCGTTTAACAGATGAGGTAGCTGAGTTGGAGAAGCTAAGCAATTTATCCTAGTGCTAGTCCTGGCAGCTTCGCTTTGCAGAGCTCTCACGTGGGTGCATTCTGTTTGCACGCCTGTGCAGTGATCCTTGGTGTGGGCCACAGCCTTGATCCTTCGGCTCCTTTTGCATCCTCACCCTGCAGGTTAAGGAGAGCCTGTGGGCAGACATCCCACATTCTTAATTATTTTAGCCCCACAGCCCGAGTGGAAATGCTTCCTTCTGCAGGGCTGTCTGAGCTCCACGTATTTATTGCCGGCCGCCCTCCTAGGACTGCATCCTTGCAGGAGCCTGCAGCCTGCTCTGCTTCAAGGCTCAGCCACAAAGCTGCCTCAAAACCCGATGGCCTGCCTCATCTGACTGAGACAGGTGAGCAGGAGGCAGAATGATACTGGTCACTTGTCTTTGGTCTTCCCAGGTGGAGCTTCAGCAGTACCAGGTAAAAAGATCTCAAAGTGCAAACCGAACACACAGCTACTTTATGGAGACCTAGATTCCTGAGATGTAGTTGGCATTGCTTTTTCTTGGTGTGAATTTCCTTTTAAAGATAGAGATATATACTGACTCTTAAGCATAGTTTTTGAAAAGCGAGATGCTTCCTGTAATCTCACCATCCTGAAAGAGAAACTTTTCATATTTGCAGCACATCCTTGTAAGTATTTATAACTTTTGTATAATTTTCTATTCTTCTCACTCTGAATATTTTTTCCACTTTACTGGTTTTTCAAATCCTTTTTTTCATGTGTGTGATATCCCATGGAGTTGAAAGCACCACACTTGCGTAAGCGGTGTGCTGAGTTGGACATCTAAATTTTTGCTCCCATAGACAAGGTGCCTGTGTACATCTCTGGGTGTATTTCTCTTCTTCAGTGGAACGGTTTTTTTTTAGTGTAAATTCCTTGGAGAGGGATTGCAGAGTTACATGGTATGGACTCTTGATGCATCTTGCCATAACGCCCTTCCAAAGGGTTATGCCAATTTTCAGTAGTGTGGAAGTATCAGTTTCACCCAAACAGTGCTGCTTTTGAAAGTCAGTGTAAATGGTCCCTCCATAAAGGCATTTTGGATTGATCTATTCTAGAGGACCGTGTCTCAGAGTGATGATGAAACAGTGTCGCTGCTGTTTTGAAAACAAATTGATGAGAATTTGTACATACTGTGACTACCGTGTCCTTTAAAACAGGCTGACTCTAAAACGGTCCTTGAATTTCAGGGAGTCTGCCGGTAGTGCTCACGGATTTAGCACTCCATCATGGTCATCCCGAGGCCGGCCCCACGGCCAGTTCTCGGCTTTTCCTTTCGAGCTGGTGGTCCCTTCTTTGAAGGGACTCCCTGACAGCAGATGGAACATTTTCAGCCATGGCGTGACTTTTCCCTTTAAGGGTGACTTTAGTTTTTGTTAGTAGACTGTTCTGTGGGGACTTGTTTGGGGCATGATGTCGGTGACAGGGCTGAATTATCGTATTTTTGGTCACTGGCTAAATGAGACAGAGGTATTGGGATTTTTTTTAATTACTAATATATTCCTTAAAGACATTTTCAAAACCAGTTGCAAATGTTTTAGATTTTCACACCTGTGACAGGCAGATAGCCTCCCACAGATACTGCTTAGAATAGGGTGTGTGTGTGTGTGTGTGTTTGTGTGTAAGTCTGTGGAGGTATGTGTATTAGCTGTCTTTCCTTATATAAAAAATTAAGAGTCTAGGTAAGCCACAGCCAAACTCCAGACCCACAGAGACAATAAATATGTGGGTGTAAGCTGCTGAATTTGCAGTGACTTGTTACATGGCAGCAGGTGACGCTTACACTGCACAGATGTGACCAGTTCCTGGTACTCTTGCTCAGACTTTGCTTCCTGCCAAGCAGGACTCCCTGAAATTGCTACCCTGGATAGTAGAAATCGCTTTATACTGTTCCCTTCAAGAGTGTTATAAAAGGAGACAAAAGAATGAGAGGAGGCGCAGGTGGGGCTGAGTGGGGAAGTGGGGCCTGAGAAGCACATTCTGGTAGCAGGTGAGCCCGGGAATGTGGGGCCTCCCCACCTGGGAAGGTCTGTGTTCTGCATGGCTCTGGGAGGGCCTGGAAGGTGGGGAGAACCTGATGTATTTCTTTCTCCTTCTCTCACCTCTTTTAGGTTTTCTTTTTCTTCTTTTATTTAGGGATGGGGTCTCGCGCTGTTGCCCAGGCTGGAGTGCAGTGCTGCCATCATGGCTTACTGTGGCCTCGACCTCCTGAGCTCAAGCAATCCTCCCACCTCAGTCACCTGAGTAGCTGAGACTACAGGCATACACCACCCCCAGTAAAGTTTTTATTTTTTGTTGTAGACATGGAGTCTCACTGTGTTGCCTAGGCTGGTCTCAAACCCCTGGCCTTAAGGGATCCTCCCACCTCAGCCTCCCAAAATGCAGGGATTACAGACTTGAGCCACTGTGCCTGGCCTAGGTTTTCTTTTTCTCCACCACTTTGTATTTGTTGACTTGTCACCTTTCAGGGTGGTCTGTGAGGGAGAAGCCTGGCGGGGGCGGGGTCTGCAGGTGAACATCGAACCAGCCATGGCTGGGTCCCCAGACCTTTCCTTTACTTGGCTTTCCCTCCATCTTGTGGGCATGCAGGATTTTCGTTCCCTCCAAACTATTTCCATCTGTAGTGAGTAGTGTTAGTTTGACTTACGAATTAATATTTAAGCCATCGAATTAGTTTAGTAACCAGCTGGAGGCTTCTGGCTCCATCTTCCTGCTGCCTGTGCAGTGTTGGTGAAACTCAGGAGTGGAGAGAAGATGTGAAGAGACACGCTTGGGAGGAGGAGGAACTCTTCTCGCCTGAGGACACCTGCCCAGGTGTGTCACACCTACTCATATGGTCAGCCAGGTCGGGCCCACGTGCACCAGTGCCGGGTTCCTGGTGCCTGCTTATCTCTCTGGAGCCAGGGAGGCTCTGACCTGGAAGCCTGGACCCCCGTCTGTGTTTATCTCATAGATACCGTTCCATATTCCCAGGTATATGCTTGTAATGTTATTCATGTCACACATACATGTCATGTCATTGAACCAAATGCAATTTGCTGTTAATGTAATACTGCTCGTGACATGGCCTGCTTGGATGTCTGATATGAGCTTAGAAGCCTAACAGGAAGTTCACCTGCAAAATTGGACCCTCCCTATTCCCTTGTTTCCACAATAACCTAGTTAGTATTTTGGGAAAGGTGTTCTTTATAAGTGTTACGTTCTGGTGCACTGATGATACAGTAATTTATTTAGGAATATCTGTTACTCTTTGTGGTTACAGTAGAGGTTGCCAAAGTGGCCCATGGGCCAAATCCAGTTCACCTGTTTGGGTGTGAATACAGTTTTATTAGAACCCAGCTGGGCTCGTTCATTTCCACAGCATCTGTGGCTGTCCCATGTTGCAACAGCAGAATTGAGGAATTGTGACCATGTGGCCCACAAAGCCTGAAATATCAGGCCTTTTCCAGAAGAAGAACCACAGCCCCTAGTGTGCAGCAAGGAACAGAAATCAGGAGAGCTAGCATTAGGAGATATACCTCATGCTAAATGACGAGTTAATGGGTGCAGCAAAACAACATGGCACATGGATACATATGTAAGAAACCTGCACATTGTGCACATGTACCCTAAAACCTAAAGTATAATAATAATAATAATAAAAAAAACACCAGGCAAGGACTGATAGTAAGTATTCAGCAAATATTTCTTGAATAAATGGGAGAATCAGTGAATGAATGTAAAAAAAAAAAAAAAAAAAATCAGGAGAGCTGCGTTGGAATCCCTGCTTTGTCCCTTTATTGGTGTGAGGTTTCCGTGCCCTCACCTGGGAAAGGGGGAGGAGGATACCCATTGTCTCAGGGGATTGCTAGCATGAAATTGTGTGAGATACTGGGTGGTTCCCAGCACTTAATATGCACTTAATAAATACTAATTCCTTCCCTCTCTATTACTCACATCCCCGGCTCTCATCCTTAAGTAGTTGCTGTCTTTCTACATGTGAAAAATTTGAGACAAAAAAGTGGACATCAGTACTTGTGTTTTCAGAAATGAAGACATCTCAAGCAGCACTGTCCAGCAGAAATAGAACATAAGCTGCCAGTGTGTGCTAGGTCTGTAACTTCACCTCTTCCAGTAACCACATGAAAAAGGCTACAAATTTTAAGTCTTCTTTAGCCCAACATAACCAAAATATTTCAACATATACTCAAGTAATTACTAATGCCATTCATTTGCTTTCTTTGCCTGTCTGTAGAGTCCAGTGTGTGTTTGCCCTCACAGCAAGACATAGCTGGACTTGCCACCCCTTGAGTGCTCAGTGGCCGCGTGTGGCCGGTGGCTGTGTTATCAAACAGGTCTCTGATTCTCTGACACCACCTAGGTGTCCCCTAATTTGGTTCAGTTCTGACACTAGCTTCTCAGGGCTCGTGCCGGCCTCACAAGTTTTGAGGGCTCAGTCCCACAAGACCGTCCCCATTTCCGACACGAGTTGCGCGTCCTAAGCCACCTGTACTTCTGATGAACTGGCTATAAATTGGGGTTCCCATGACCTCACTTCGGGTTCTATAATTTGCCAAGACAACTCACAGAACTCAGAAAGGCACTTCGCTTATTGTTAGTAGTTCCTGTAAAGCAAGGTTGTCCAACCCGCGGTCTAGGATGACTTTGAATACGGCCCAACACAAATACTTAAACTTTCTTAAAACATGAAGAGATTTTTTTTGAAAGTTTCTTTTTCTCATCAGCTGCAGTTAATGTTAGTGTATTTTATGTATGGCCCAAGATGATTCTTACAGTGTGTGGCCCAGGGAAGCCAAAAGATTAGACACTCCTGTTATAAAGGATGCAACTCAGGAACAGCCCAAAGGAAGCGACACATGGGACAAGGGGTGGGAGTCTCCATGCCCCCTGGGGGAGACACCTCCTAGCACACCATCCCAATGAGTTCATCACGTGGAGGCTCCCCACATCCCATTTTTCAAGAGTTTTTGCAGCCCAGTCTCCCGGCCCCCCACCCCTCTCAGAGGTTGGGGTGTAGCGGGGTGCAGAAAGTTCCCACCCTCTAATCACATGTTTTGTCTTTCTGGCAATGACCAACTCCCATCCAGGCTATCTGGGGCACTCCCCAACCCCACTGGTCACCTCATTAGCATAAGCTCAGGTGTGGTGCACTGGGACTCTCTATGAATCACTAAGGGCACTCTTGTTCCTCAGTACATTCCAAGGGCTTTAGGAGCTCCATGCCAGAAACCAGGGACCAAGACCCAAGATCTTTTTTATTATCCCAACCAGGGCAGCCCTGTCAGCCTGCTGCCCCACCCCACCCCTCCCTTCCCCTCCCCTCCCCATCCCCAGCTGGCTGCGCCCTATTTAAAGCCCTCCTCTCAGTAAAACAGCTGATGCGTGCCTATTTTACATTCTTCTCTACCCTGGGTCTGACTCATCATGACTCTCACTGTGCTGGTAACTCCCCCGTTCTTGCTTCTCAGGAAGCAAATGTAGGAAAAATATAGTAACATTTCTAAGGAAGCTTAGAGATACAAAATGTTTAAATGTAGCACAAAAGTTGTGACTCTACTTATAATAACGTACAGAAGAATAACTCCACAGTAAAAGTTAGGCATCCATGGCTGCAGGTTTTCTAAGAAATGGGACGTGTGGGTGACCCACTGCACTGCCCGCTGCCCTCTGGAGGGAACCATGGGGTAATTAGAGTGATTGGCCAAGAAGGGCCAGGGGTCCACGCAGCTCCCGCCCTGAGAAGTTGCGCTGTCCAGCACAGCCAGGCGGCCACAGGAGCCACTGTGGCAGGGAATGCATGTGTCAGTGTGTCAGGCGTGGTCAGTAAAATGAGTGTAGAAGGTAAACCGGAGAAAAACTCAGATTTTAATCCCTTGGAGTAGTCTTTGGCCTCTCTTCCTTCCATGTGTGATGTTTCTTTGTTTTTAATTTTTTGACCTGCTTTTTGATTCAGGATTTTGGAGCCAGAATGCCTTGGCCCCGCCATGAAGTCTGACTTGTGCTGGCTACTTTACCCTTGGTGCCTCCATTTCCTTCACTGGAAAATGGGTGATTGTGCAGATTAAAGTGAGTCAAACCATTGAGAGTGGTGCCTGGCACACAGCATTATTTAAGTATTTTTGCACTTAATTTCATATAAAGTACTAATAAGTAAAAAAAAGATATATTGCAACAATAAAAAAGAATGGTGCTGTGGAAATGGGGTGTGGTTGCTAAAGGAATTTCTAAGAATCAGACTTCTAAAAAAATTTTAATATTGTGAACAGAATTCTTTTCTACAGAATTCTTTGAACTTTAAGAGCATGATTGAAATTTCCGTTACAATATGTCTCCAGTTAGAGGTAAACTTAGTGGCTCTATCTAATGCTGAGATCTTTTTAAAGGATGATGTTTGCATCTGGCTTTGATCTTTCTGAGAGGTAGATTTGTGTGTCCTGATTAAAAAGTACAGTGCTTTTCTTACAACTAAGAAGGCCTGAAACTTACTGTAAGGTTGTGTGTATGTGAATGTGTGTTTACATAACTGATCATATTTAAAATCATTTTCTTAGCAGTAGAAGGCTATAGAACATCTGTCATTTTTAGAGTGTGTAGATATGCTCTAGAAACAGACCACTGATCTGTAAAATGATCAGGTCAGTGATTCGGATTTGATTCTTGTGTGAATCACAGAGTGCTGTATTGCCTAGGATGTGGATATTGATATTTAGTAATCTGAATTATTTTTCATTATTTTAAACTTAAAGATCTTAACTTTAATAGGTGAAGAAAAATAATACTTCTGAAAATGTATTTCTAGCCTTTTAAAATATTTCAGATCCAGGAAGTCATTTTGGGTAGTAAATTATGTTAGATTAAACAGTTGGGCATTTCAGTTTGCTTATCATTTCAATCTTCAGTGTTTGGCAATCCTGATGTTAATATCACTATTTATTTATTTATTTTTTTTTATTTTTTTGAGACAGAGTCTCACTCTGTCGCCCAGGCTGGAGTGCAGTGGTGCGATCTCGGCTCACTGCAAGCTCCACCTCACAGGTTCACGCCATTCTCCTGCCTCAGCCTCCCAAGTAGCTGGGGGTACAGGCGCCCGCCACCATGCCTAGCTAATGTTTTGTATTTTTAGTAAAGACGGGGTTTCACCGTGTTAGCCAGGATGGTCTCGATCTCCTGACCTCGTGATCCGCCCGCCTTGGCCTCCCAAAGTGCTGGGATTACAGGTGTGAGCCACCACGCCTGGCCCAATATCACTATTTCTATCCCCTTTTACATTTTTCATTCTGACTTTCTAGTGGAAAAGGAAACATGAGGGCTGGGTGGGGTGGCTCATGCGTGTAATCCCAGCACTTTGGGAGGCCAGGGCAGGTGGATCACCTGAGGTGAGGAGTTCAAGACCAGCCTGACCAACATGGTGAATCCCCGTTTCTATTAAAAATACAAAAATTAGCTGGGTGTGGTGGGGGCGCCTGTAATCCCAGCTACTTGGGAGGCTGAGTCAGGAGAATCACTTGAACCCAAGAGGTGGAGGTTGCAGTAAGCCGAGATTGGACCATTGTACTCCAGCCTGGGCGACAAGAGTGAAACTCCCTCTGAAAAACAAAAAGACCTAATTTAGACAAATATTTCAAGAAGTTTCCCATTGTTTCTAATCATGTCACTTAGGTAGAAAGTAATGTTCTTTTCTTATCAATAGAAGGCAGCTTTTTTAAAGCTGATGTTTCTGAAATAGGGGCTATTGAGATTTGCTTTGAGTTCATAAACCTTTCTAGAAAAAGCACGTACCTGGGTTGACCACTACTGGCAGCTTTTTCTAACCATTGTTTTCTTCTGTCTGAAGTAAAAACCCTCTGGTGTGAAAGCTGCCATTCCTTTGTGAGGACTGCCCATCACTCAGATCTATATTTTTCTCCACAGCTGTTCCCAGAAGCTTCCTCAGACTGACTTCCTCCCTCCCAGGGCTGTCCCAGGGCCTCATTTTCCACTCCCTCCCAGACACCCTTCCAAATTGGATATTGTCGTCACAGTGTCCAGGAACTCTTCAGCTCTGAGTCTTTGAGAACTCAGCTTGTAAGCTGCGCCCTGCCTGTGGAACTGCCGATCCTGGCTCAGCCGAGGGCAGTGTCTGAAGGATGGCGAAGTGGGTAGCGTTTGCAGAGGCTGAGAATGCTGTGTAAGCAGTTTCCACCGGTGTCTTCCCAACAGCCTCTCGGAGCCTCCCGGGAACTCTTGATCTCTTTGGCCCTGAGTTTGAGAACCACGGATTTATTTAGACTGTTGATTTTTAACTTTCTCAAGGCTCAGCTCATTATTTATTTATTCCCAAAGGAGAACCTTCTGCCTCATGGAATAAACAGCACTAAGCATCCTTCCCATTTGCCTGTGTTTGGTCGGGATAAGAACCTAGAAAAAGGAAAATGTTCCTTTCTTTGTTCCCAGGGAATGTGGGCATAGCCCTGGGTTTCACTTTAGCCCACCTGATGTCGTGCCTTTTAGATAGCTGATCTAGTCTCACAGATGCGCTTCTCCGGAAGTGGCCAGATCTCTGGTCCTCCTCCCTCCGCAGCACTGGGGTCAGCCGCATGTTACTGATGCTGGGTCAAACATTGAGCCAGTACTTGCCTGTCACTGTTAGCACAGCATGCAGTCATTATTGCAGAGGACATGGGAAGAAGTCAATGACAAAAACACTGTGCTTCTGACTTCAGGGAAGCTCAGAGGCATTAGTGACCTCCTACTAGAGTTTTTTCCCGAAACTCTTCTTTCTGGAATTGACTTCTTCTCCCCTCCCATTTTCACAGTGAGTGCAGCTTCCTTTTATCTGGGAGCCAGAGTCCTCCCTGTCCTCGCCCTGCATCTAGGTCTCCTGGTCCTTCCTTCACAGTGTGTTCCTGGCCCCCTCCCACATCATCCCATGTGTCTACTTTTTTTTTTTTTTTTTTTGAGGTGATCTCACTTTGTTTACCAGGCTGGAGTGCAGTGGTGTGATCATGGCTCACTGATGCCTTAAACTCCTGGATTCAAGCAATCCTCCTGCCTCTGCCTCCCTAGTAGCTGGGACTACAGGTTTGTGCCACCCCACTCAGCTAATTTTTTTTTTTTTCTGTAGAGACAGGCCCTCACTGTGTTATCCAGGCTGGTCTGAAACTCCTGGCCTCAAGCCATCCACCTGCCTCAGCCTCCCAAAGTGTTGGAATTACAGGCATGAGCCACCCACCATCTGGCCGTCACTCACCTTTTTGCCAGTGAGTGCCAAGGACATTTTTCTTTAACAAACCAACATCAGCAATTGCAGTTGTTTCTCGAGTCCTCTAACACTGGTCCTTTAACACTAGTCCTCCTTGTCCCTCTCCTTTCCAGCCACCCGCTTGAGGCAGACCTGTCTTCTCGCCATCTGGTACATGTGCCCTTCTCCATCAGTCCATGCACCTTTGCTCATGCTGGTTTTTCATCCCTGGAATGCCTCCTTGTTTCCCACATGCTCAGCTCAGGGCCATCGCCACTGCACCTGGAACCTGCTGGGCAGGTAACTTCAGTGTCAGTAGAAAGACCCCATGGTGTCTGGCATCTGTGCTTCATACTTAATGTCTTTCCTCCCCCTTCCCCAGTCCTCTGTCAGCACCCAATACCTTAGTATCCCTTTGACACTAAGGTTCATTACTTAAATGCTAGAGCATCCTGGTGTATGGATATCTTTTCTTTGGAAGACTTGAAGCAGCAGTCACCCACTCAACAACTATTTGAGCGCCTACTCTGAGCCAGGTGCTATTTCAGGCCCTGGCGATGCTGCAGTGGAAAAGGAGCACCCGAGTTCCTGCTCCCCTGGGCTCGTGTCTGGCAGGCTGCCTGGAGAATCGGCAGTGGTGTGGACTGTTGTCTTTTGCTCTTATGCAGTCTTTTGGGTAGTCCAGCAGTCTTTTCTTTAACTGTTTTTATTTGCCTTAAACAAGACAAAAGCCTCCATTTATAAGAAAGATGTCAGAGGTACCAAAGTGAAGTGTGCATCTAGAAGTCCTCATATGGAAGATGTGGATTTTTCCAGCTATCTTTTTGTTTTGTTTTGTTTTTTGAGACTGAGTCTTGCCCTGTTGCCCAGGCTGGAGTGCAGTGGCACAATCTCGGCTCACTGCAACCTCTGTCTCCCAGGTTCAAGCAATTCTCATGCCTCAGCCTCCAGAGTAGCTGGGACTACAGGCACGTGCCACCACACCCAGCTAATTTTTGTATTTTTAGTAGAGACGGGTTTTCACCATGTTGGCCAGGCTGGTCTCGAACTCCTGACGTCAAGTGATCCGCCCACCTCAGTCCCCTAAAGTGCTGGGATTACAGGTGTGAGCCACCGCACCCAGCCTCCAGCTATCTTAGTAACAGATGTTTTAGGTACCTGAGTCCTCCTCACAGTAGCTGAGTCCTTGCAGCAAGCCTTAACTTGGCTTTGTGATGATGGTCTGACTGGTCTGACAGATGCTCAGTATTTTCTGTGTTGGCAAAAATAAAATTGATGTATTGGTCAGAATCTGGTGGCCCTCCCCGTGAATGGACCCCTTGGGCCTTGGTGTGCTGAACCCCTGGAGCAATGTATTTGGGTCCCAGAGCCAGATTTGATTGTCTCAATTTGGGCAGGTGTCCACTGCAGGTCTGGTCATGTGGCCAGGGAAGGCGCACACACAGTGAACTCTAGACCTGGCTATCAGGGCCTGTCCACTCTGTGGTGTGGTAGGGAGAGGAGGTGTCAAGTTGTCTGGGGCCTGGATGATGAAATCTGTGTTCCACAAGTACACTCAATTTTTAACTCACGTTTATTTTGTAACTTTTGTGAAGCATTCATTGGACACTGAGTACTGGGTATCATCTATAAAGCCACGTTCCATTTTGAGTTATATGTTTAAAGAAATATGGCTTAATGAGCTGTATAGATGTACAACTGAAAAAATGCTTTCTAAAACCATTACCAGTCCAGGCACCGGTGGCTCATGCCTGTAATCCCAGCACAGGAGGATCATTTGAGGCCGGGAGCCTGAGGCCAGCATGGGCTATATAGCAAGGCCCTGTCTCTACAATAATAGTAATATAATAATAATAATGATTACCAGATGGATTCATGTAGAAATTGAGTCACACCATAGTGTCTGAATACCTTGTCATCTGATGTTAGCTTAACTTTAGTTTTTAAAAAATAGTAATAAGTTATATTTGTTGAGGGGTGGTTTTTACATGTTAGTCATGTTGTAAGTAATTTGCACTGTGTGTGGCATGTGGGTGTCTAATCAATGAGAATTTGCCTGTTTCTTTGTGGATTTTTAATTTTTCATGATGGGAAATTTCAAAATGTAAGAATCCTGAATCCTGGTGTGCCTGTCACTGGACATCAGTAGTTAACTCACCTCATTCCCTTCCCTGATCTCTGGGCTCCCTATTAGATTATTCAGATTCCAGGTAGATAGATAATTATTTTTAACCGAAATTTAGTTTTTAAAATTTAACTTCAGATTGATTTTGTTTGAACTTAATTATTTTTCCTCTGACTTGCTTATTTTTATTTTTTTCAGTTGTCATCGTAGCACCTTGATGTGTTCTTTCTTATCTCCTTTTGGGTTTTAAACATTATTTATGAATTTATGCCTTAACTTAAATTGTCTACAGCTTCTGCTGTAGACAAAGGAGCTGTTTGTTTCATGCAGCCTTTCAAGTGAAGAATAATCAGCTAATTACAACTGTTTGAAAATTAGCTTCCTTTTTGTTTGTTTGTTTTTCCTTCCTGCCCTGGGAGCCTGGCTGGCGTCACTGGGAGCACCACACCTCCCGGTGTGGTGAGCTTGGGAGCTACCTTGATTCACTTGGATTCTTTTAATGTGTATTTGTGTTTTTGTGCACTAATCAGGCTCATTATTTTCTCATCTGTAAATGAGAAACTTGGAATAGCTGGTCATCAAAAAGTTCCTTTTTGATTTTGCGGTTACCAAAACCAAAACAAAGCGCCATCACCAACAAAAAACCAGTGCGAGGATAATTGTTGACCGTCAGTTGCTTAGGGAGTTAATGACTTCCACCTGGGAAATGATTTGAAAAACTGTCCCCCTTGTATTTTGGTTTGGCCCAATTTGGTGTGGCCTGGAGCACATCCCTTACTGCAGGCCACCTCTGGAGGTGTGGGTGCGGAGCAGGCCATGCCTGGCTGGGGACCTCCCCTAGGAATCTCAGTGCTCTGCCCTGCCATTCGCTGTCACTTCCTGTACATTGCTACAGTGTCCTGGGTGGGGACACCCCAACTTCCGTCCCAGTGACAGAAACTGTACATTCTACATTTTCTGTAACACTCAGTTTCTTACCTTTTGCCCTTTATTTCTATAAGTCCTCCAAATATCTTAACATTTCAACATCTTCTGGAAGCAGCCAAAGCAGGTTTAGGGGAGGGAGTTCAGAACCCCTGTCACCATACAGATACCAGGTGGGCCCATTTGACTGGGACAGGGTGGCTGCCCTCCAGGGTGTGCAGTCACCCACCTGTGGTTGGGGGCTGCTTCCTGTGCCATGCCATCTGCTGGCCTACCCACCCGTGGAGGACTCCTGCATGCTGACTGCCTTGGGTTGTTCCCTGGCCCGGCAGGGGACCTCTATGACATTTTGAGCATTACCAGAAAAAGGAACTTGTGGATTTTCTTTTAGGGTTAGCTGGTGAGCAGATGATGCCAGCTAGCAAGCCACCTTCCTCCTCCAGCCAGCCTGGCCAGTTTTAGCTCAGCCATCCCAGCAGGGCCAGACTCAGCTCAGGCTCCGGGCTCTGGGCTCCCGACTCTGGGCTCCAGGATCCCAGCTCCTGGCTGCAGGGATCTTTCGCAGTCGGACCACGCGTGACTATTTGAGGGTACCATAGCCCTCTGGTTTCTTTCTGGTAGTCACTACTGCTGACCTCACTTTTCAGATAATCTGTGCTCTACTCTGGCCTTGGGTTTCTTCCTGAGCCCTTGGAGCCTCCCTCAGTAAATGGAAACATCCTAGGGGTTTCATATAGGCAGAATCTAGCATGGGGAGTGGCTTCACAAGAGTGTGAAGGGCTCGGCCGGGCGCGGTGGCTCACGCTTGTAATCCCAGCACTTTGGGAGGCCGAGGCGGGCGGATCACGAGGTCAGGAGATCGAGACCACGGTGAAACCCCGTCTCTACTAAAAATACAAAAAATTAGCCGGGCGTGGTGGCGGGCGCCTGTAGTCCCAGCTACTCGGAGAGGCTGAGGCAGGAGAATGGCGTGAACCCGGGAGGCGGAGCTTGCAGTGAGCCGAGATTGCGCCACTGCACTCCAGCCTGGGCGACAGAGCGAGACTCCGTCTCAAAAAAAAAAAAAAAAAAAAAAAAGAGTGTGAAGGGCTGGACAGCCAAAGGCATCTTGAAGGGCTGGACAGCCAAAGGCATCTTCCCCAGAGATCAGAGACTACGAAAGCTGCCGCTGTCCCTGGGTCTGAAGGGCAAAATAAGGCCTTGAGAGTTCCCGGAGCCTCAGAGCAGGTGCTCTCCTTACTGCTGCTGCTGCCGAGCAGGAATTCTGAGCCCACGGCCCTGCGGCTGTCACTGGGCACTCCACCGATGCAGCTGGAACCTTCTACTCTTGTCGCTGCTGCTTTAGGAACCTGCTGTCCCCATAGCCACGAGCAGGGGTGTTGCGGGAGGCAACACTTTGCCCTTCCTCCTGCCTTTTAATGTTGCACCTGGTTGTGTCTTTGACAGAACTTAACCAGAATCCAACTGGCAAGTGTAGCTTTCAGGTACAGAGGAGGGCTGGGGCGGTCCTCACACCAGGAGGCCACATCTTGCACACAGACTCCTGAGAGTGTGGGTAGAATGAAATGACCCAGTGCTCACCACCTGGCACGGCGTGGGTGGAGAGTGGTAGGTGCTGTGCATTTTCTGTATGGATCAATGGAAATAGGGTATTGATAATCATGCAGATTATACCCACATACCAAAATGGAAAAACAAAACAAATGAAAAGTTTAACATGACCTGCTTTGGCCAGTGGAAATGACTATAAATGACACAGTTGCAGCTGTTCTCCGGGTAATAGTCTGTGGCACCGATGTGCACAGTTCCTATCAAGGTCCTGTGTGTAGAGCCACTGTGAACACTGTGGTTCTGTGGTGCATATGTCCTGGGTGGAGGGGCAGACCACTTGAAGCCCTGGTAGGAACTGTTTGCTCCTGTCACGCAGGAAACAAACATGTGCATCTTGAAAACGCTGAGCTCCCTTTGCAGTTCTGTGCTCGTATTGAAGAGAGGATCGGTACTGGGGTGACAGCTCACAGGATTCCAGCAGCAGCACCTTGGTTTCACCTAGCAGTTCAGCCTTTGCCTGTCTTCTTGTCGTGGAAAGTTCTTTTGTTTGAGACCTGGACTTTTTGAGTCTCTCCTAGCTCCCTTATTTGCACCTGCCTTTTCTCCTCACCTTCTTCAGCTGTGCTTGGAGGAGCTGTCAAGGTGGCAGTAAAAGAAACCCCACTGAGCTCTGTGAAGTGAGAGAAATTTGTCCTAAGGACAAGGTGTCTTGTGAAGGAGATGTTGGCAGGCCTCTGGGACTGGGTCCAGGGCTTAGAGGGGGATTGGGGACCTAGAAAGCCCCCTGCCTCTCAGCTCTATCCCTCTGCACATTACAGACTGGCCGTCCCTATCCCAGCACATGTGGTAGTGACCTTTGCCAACATCCTGGAGGCATGTGTCTCCAGCAGAGGCTGGAGCCTTCAGGATCTGTTCTGTGTTCTAGCCTTCAGGAAAGAGCTGCTTTGGCCCAGTTTGGTCAGCTGCCCACTCTGACCACATCTGCTGACCATCCTCTGTGGCGTGGGAAGTGGTCGTGTGTAAGAACACACCTGCCCTTAAGACCGTGTGCATGGGGACCAGGGAAGACTGGTGATGGCAGAGGGAGGAGGCCTTTTGTTCTGGGTAGCCTCTCCATGGGGATTTGCCCACAGAGTGAACTCTCACAGAGTAATGCAAGATGCTGGTGTCTGCATGAACCAAAGGTGCCCCTATTAGCTGGAGTTTCTGCACGTTTCTCCTTAGGCTGGGAAATCATGCCCTTGTTACTGCACTGGTTATGTGTATCAATTGAGATAATGGTTATTTTTATTTTCTTTCATTTCTTATTATTTTCTTAGAGACAGGATCTCACTCTCTTGCCCAGGCTGGAGTGCAGTGGTGTGATCATAGCTCGCCGCAGCCTCAAACTTTTGGGTTCCAGTGATCCTCCTGCCTCAGCTTCCCAAGTAGCTAGGACTACAGGCACACACCCCTATACCTGGCTAATTGAGATAATTTTTTTTTAAGAGCTTTAAGAATATGCTTTAAGAATATCTTTTTTAAACTTGGAAATTCAATATTTAAGTATTAAAACTGAGAAATAATTGAGAATAGTTTTCATTAATAATCCATCATAAGGCTGGGCACAGTGGCTCACACCTGTAGTCCCAGCACTTTGGGAGGCTGAGGCAGGTGGATCACTTGAGGTCATGAGTTTTTGGCCAGCCTGGTCAACATAGTGAAACCCTGTCTCTACTAAAAATACAAAAATTAACTGGGCATGGTGGCATATGCCTGTAGTCCTAGCTACTCTGGAGGCTGAGGCATGAGAATCGCTTGAACCTGGGAGGTTGCAGTGAGCCGAGATTGTGCCACTGCACTCCAGCCTGGGCAACAGGGCAAGACTCCGTCTCAAAAAAAAAAAAAAGAATCCATCATAAAATGTGTTTACTAAAATCACTCCTGAAGAAAACGGAAAACACCTAGACTCGAGGCTTTTAATCTTTTTTAATTAACTAAAGGGGATACTTTAAGTTGATTGCCATGTGATTATTATATATAGAGCTTCAATCTGTCTGAATGTGGCTGCATCTCTGCCACCTACCGAGTGGTGGGTGGCTGCGTCCAGCTGAACTTGGCTTCCTGGAGCTGGGTGCAGCCTCCTGGCTGGAGACCTGAAAATGACTGCCCATTCTTTGTGCTTTACACTTGGCCTTGTGGGCAGAGGAAAAGAGAGCTTATTCTCCGCCCACGGGACGTATGCAGGTGGAGGAGAGGAGGAAAGAGCTTTGATTTTTTTTTTTTTCCCCACTAATCAGCTTTTGAATTGAGCCTGTTGGTCAGACCATGATTTAAAACACACACTCACATACATATACTTAGTAATTCCCTAGCAGAAATGTAGCTTTGTAGAGTCCTCATGTTCTGTATGATGGATTAATTCCCTTAGTTATAGGAAGGAGGAACTGATATGGGGAAAACAGCCTGAATGCCATAGCCTACGAGACCCCCTTCACCCTCTCCCTCAGGATAGTGTGTACATATCCACACACTTCACAGCTCAGCAAATTCTCAAGACCTCCTGTTTATGCCTCCTTGGGTTATTTAATTCAATTCTACTCTTTTCATAAACTACTCTAATTTCCGTTTTTCCAGTTTTGCCTTTACATTATTCAATGGCATTATTTTAACTGAGCATATTTTGGACGCACTAGAAATGAAGCATATTTCCTTTGTTTTAAAATTTCTGGTTGCAAGATTAATCAAGAATAATAAATATTTATTGTAGAATATTTGGAAGGTTTTTAAAGTGAAATTTCTATTAATAAAACCATTGCTTCTTAGCATCTAGATTAAGTTAGGACCTGATAATCATAAATATTTAGATGTCTGTCACATGTATTTCCATAATATGGGATATATCTATGTATATATACACACACACACACACACATTCATCTAAGGGACACACACACATTCTCTCTCTCTTTCTGCCTCTCTCATTTTCATTTGGTATCTGGGTTAAAATTCTAATGTCCATCCTCAAATCCTGCTTCTCTCTCATGTCCTGTGTCACATCCATATAGATGTTGAATAAAGTAATAACCACATTTTTGTCATCTATACCTGGGCACTATTGAGAGTGGGAGGGGTGCTGTCTGTAATTATGCTGAAACATCAGTCACCAATCAGAGCCCCTGGTCACTGATGTGGTCTGAATGTGTCCCTCATATGTTGAGATCCTACCCCCCAAGGTGATGGTATTTGGAGGTGGGGCCTTTGGGAGGTGATTAGGTGGTAAGAGGGGAGTGCTTGCAAATGGGATTAATTTCCTTACGGAAGACACCCCAGAGGGCCCCCTCACCCCTTCAGCATGTGAGGACACAGCAAGAAGCCTCCGTGTAGGAACCAGGAAGGAGGCCCTTACCAGACACTGAAATTTCTGGCACCGTGATCTTGGACTTCCAGCTTCCAGAACTGTGGGAAATAACTTCCTTTGTTTATCAGCCACCAGTCTGTGGTATTTTGTTACAGCCAGCCAAACAGACTACCACAGTCACCCAGCCTTGAGTAACTGACCCTCTCTTTTCTCATTGCCCAAATCTAGATTTTTGTCTCTCACCTGGTCATGTTCTTCCTGTCTTCTTGCTTCCAGATTTTTCTCCCTCCCACCCACCTATTCCATTGCTACTGGGGTTGGCTTTCGGAGTTACAGGTCTAATTGTTTTACTTCTCTTCTTATAAACCATTAGCTTCCCATTTCCTGGAGGTGCCTTCGTGTTGTCAAAGCACCTTTAAAATCTGATCTTTGCTCCACCTTCTACCATTTAGCCCTTGTGAATTTTATGAACATGATTACCCTAGGTATTCCCAAAGGAGCTGTGCACTTTTTTTACACCTCTGTGCCTTTGCAGGTCCTGTTGCTGACATAGGGGCAGCCTTCTCCCATCTCCGCCTCCACCTCCACCACTCATCCTTTCCCACACTGCAAGACTTGACTAAATGCAGTCTCCCTTTTAAAGCCTTCAGGATTCCCCCAGCCAGAACTAGTGACCCTCCTTGGCCTTCTAGTCCATGTATGTCTGTTTCTTAATATTTTTGCACTATTCCTGGAAGGCAGTACAGCCTAGCAGTTAAGATCTGGTTTGCTGGCATGAATCATGGCCTGCCATTGCCATAGTGTGACTTTGGGCTGGCAAAGGTCTTTGTGCATCAGTTTTATTATCTGAAAAATGGGGACTATAGCAGTCTTGTAAGATAGTTGTTAGGTTTATAATAAAGAGCGGTGCATGAAAAGTACAGAGCCTGTGGCTTGGCAAGTGATAATCCTGCAATTTATGTTGTCTGTGACAGAGCTGTCACCTCTCTGCAGTACGATAATTTGTAGACATGTCTGTTTCTCCAGTTGGAATGACTCTGTGGTAAGGACTCTGGCCACATAGTGGGGCTCATTAGGCATTTGCTGAATGAACTGGTATATGTACATATATAATCTTCCCTGTTTATTTCTTGCCGTAAATGCTTTTAACTGAATTAGGTACATACAGCTGTCAGTTTCTTGACTATGAAGTTGAGAATGTCCAAATTACCTGAAAACTGAGGCCCATCAGGTCCCTCAAGCTGAGGGAGGAGCTCCAAGACAAAGATCTGGTTTCCCAGGTTTGAGGTCCATTCCTTCCTCACTGTGTTCTTGCTATGACTGTGGGAAGTTGCTTTTGTGCTTCCGCGAGAGTGGGAGTCTGTCACTGATCATCTCTTTCCCCTCTCTTTATAGGAATAAGAGGACAACCTTCCTGGTCTGGCTGTGGACAGGCGGGGTGGCTGGGCCCAGGGACTCAGGGTGGCCCTTCTGGTCTAGATGGACAGATTATCAGGCACATCCTGCTGATGGCTTCCACCAGCCCAAGGGGATTAGTGATCTGCCTTCTCTCTCTGCCACCAAAAATCTCCCTAAAACTAGTTCCACTCCATCCACAGCAGGTGTCAGAGTTGGGTTCATGGCCATTTGAGGACTTGAGAAGAAACAGTCTATCTAATAAACACTCTTTTCTTAGGTATTAAAGTTACTTTAAATTCTACACAAAATCTCACTTGAGGAATGCTGGTTATATGAAGTGTCTTATGTTTTCATCCTCTCGCTCTTGAACTCCATGCATAGGTAGTATCTGGTTTTAGTACTTTTTACTTTGTTACAGCAGTTTTGTTTTCATGGCTAATTTAGCTCTCCTCATACAATGTCAAATGAGAGAACCTGATCATTTCTGAGAGTGGGAGGATCCGGCCCGTTGAAATCATTTGGCAAAACGGGCTGCAGCTGCCTGTAGAGGCGAAGTGGATGTCGGGGAGAAGAGGAGGTTGCAAAGGCTGTTAGGCTTGTGCTCAGCTCTGGCAGCCACAGCACCTGCCTCTGAGAGCTGGCTTCCAGTGACTAGTACTCACTGTCCCCAGCGTTCCCAACTGGAGAGGCCTAGGGGGCAGTTACTCCAGACAGTTGTGCTCACCGGCTTGAAGAGGGTGGCAGCCTCACCTTTATTTCCGGCATCATAACAAGCCCCATTTGCAGCCGAGTCGGTCGACCATCATTTGCAACAGGTAGGCCTTAAGGCCAGGGCCTTTTTGGGTACCTGGGATACAACCGTGGAACAAGATAGATGGGGAAGCTGCCTTAGAATAAGAGTTGCAGAAGGCCAGAGCCATGGGAGGTGGTTTAACTTTCTCTGCAGCACTGCTTTGCTTTGTGCCGCAGCAGCTGAGGAAGCCAACTTAACTTTGAATTTTCTTTAAGATGATATGTAATCTTTTGAAGATGGAAAGTAATGGCAGTGGAAAGTTCTGCGTGCTGTTTGTAGCCTCACTAGAGCTTGGGTGGGCCCCCATCCCCTTCCTCCTTTGGGGAGCCTCTAATCTAAGAGTCACTAGAGGAGACTTCCCTGCGCTTCCTTCCTCAGAGTGAGGCATTAAATTGTGCCGGTGTTCTGGGGTAGCACCGTGAAGGCCCGCGTGGAACATGGTTTTTATTTAGAGTAAAAACAGCTCGATGCAGCGTTGTCTGTCTGAGCCAGCCTCAGCTCTTCATCTTCACCTGCTTGTGGGAAGCTTCATACACCACCGAGGCATGGGTTAATTTGCAGTATTTGCCACCGTGGGTGCAGTTACTAGGAAGGCAGCCATTCGTGGAGAATAGTGGTGTGTTTTTTCCACCTTGTTCCTCTGAGCATCATAAAATACCTTAGCACGAAGAAACTCTGTAAATATTCTGGGTAATAGCCCTACATAAATGTATTCAGATTGTGTTTTTTTCTCTAGTAGGTGAAAAATGATGACCTCCACTCTTTATAAGAGGGGTGGCCTGTTCCTGAGCAACTTCAGTGCGCTTCCCCACAGAGAGGGTTTTGCAGCTGGAAACAAGGGCATTTCTTCCCAGAAAGTGGGAGTTGTTTCACTTCTCCCTTTATGGTACTGCCTTGTAGCAATCAGAAATGTGGATATATTCGGAATTTGCAGGAGAAAATGAAACACCCTTTCTCTGCAGAAGACAGAGTGCCATTGCCTTTGCAGGTCACTGAGTAAGCAGCAGGACCTGCCTCAGCTGGACGGCAGGTCCCTTCTGTGGCACCTGGCTGGCCTCAACGCCATGCGTGGCATTGGCAGTGATGAAATTCGTTTTCATTCAGGAAGGCGTCACTGGGAGCTTTTCTTTTTTGAGAGAGGCTCTCCCTCTGTCACCCAGGCTGGAGTGCAGTGGCGTCATCTCTGCTCACTGCAGCCTCTACCTCTTGGGCTCAAGTAATCCGCCCGCCTCAGCCTCCCAAAATGCTGGGACTACAGGCATGAGCCACCACGCCCGGCTGTTATTTCTAATAGGAAGTTGCCATCCCTTTTCTCACCCCAGTGGCATTTCTGGGGAGCAGTTTTCCCACCTGCTGATCGGACTCCTTGTGGTGGTCATATGGGCTTGGGGTGAACTGGGAGGGGAGAGTTTAATTTGCTTACATCTCAAGCTGTTTAAAGCAGCCTTTCAGGCTAGTAAGTATTGATGCTGGTTATATTGAAGTGAAGGGGCATGCTAAATTCAAGATACATTTGTGTTTCCACTATGTGCCAGAAACTGTGCTAGAGTCCACAAAGGAATGACATGTCATCCTTGTGGAGAGTAGACTGTAGAGAGGTATTCAGGTCTTTACAATGTAGGTGAGCATAAATGCATTTTTATCATTTCTATAATAATCACATTTAAATTGAGCATGTCTGTGGTTAGGCAGGCCGTTACAAATGCTTGCCATAAAAGATTCTCATTTAGTCTAGTGGAAACTATAACACCATCAGAATTGCCCCTGGAGGAGGAGTGTATCTGTTGAGGTCCATCCCTTCCTCAGCAGCCACTGTTCCAGGCCCGTGTTTCCCACACTTCCCGTTTCAACATTCTTAGGATATGCACAAAGAGTGTGTCCTCAGATACTGACAGAATAGGATACATGGGTAAAGTTAGGAACACGCACGTGCACTTAGGCAGCCTCCCAATTCGAAATGCTTTCTGAAGCACGTAATTGTTTTTTTGTTTTTGTTTTTTTGTTTTGAGACAGTCTCGCTCTGTCGCCCAGGCTGGAGTGCAGTGGCGCGATCTCAGCTCACTGCAAGCTCCACCTCCCGGGTTCATGACATTCTTCTGCCTCAGCCTCCTGAGCAACTGGGACTACAGGCGCCCACCACCACGCCTGGCTAATTTTTTGTATTTTTAGTAGAGACAGGGTTTCACTGTGTTAGCCAGGATGGTCTCTAACTCCTGATCTCATGATCCGCCCACCTCGGCCTCCCAAAGTGTTGGGATTACAGGGACGAGCGGCAGTTGGTTCTTTACAGTGTCACTGGGAGTCGAGGTGGCCGTGCTGTTTGTGTTCAAGCACAAAAAGAACCAGAGGATAGTTCCCCCATCCTGGCCAAGGAGGCTAGTGGGAAGCTTCCTGAGATGTCTGTGGACACAGGAAAAAATTGTCGTTGTGTTGTCCTATGGGGAGACATGTGAGTGTAACTCCTGCTATTCAGACAGAGTCCAAAGTGACACGACCAAAAGACCGCCAATACAAAATCTAATGCCGCCTGTCCAGTTCTCCTTGTAACCTGAGTGGACCCACTGACAGGTTTCCCTCTGTGAACAGTAAAGGGAAAGGCCCAATCTCCAATAGCACCAATAGAGTGGAAGCCACAGGATTGGCTCTGAGCCGCCCCAACATCCACTCAGGTGTTTGCAGGTATGCCCAACCAGGGAGTCTGGGGCAGCCCTGCGAGGTTGAGTTTGCCTTTGTGTTTTATAAGCCGAAGCTTGGGAGAACCCGATCACACCCAAAATGTCATTCTGAGGGTCAGCAGAAGGTCAGGTGCGCGACTCCTGGTAAGTGCTGAGTCTATTTAGCCGTTCTCATTTGATATGCTGAAGAAAATAAATATGATACCTGGTAGCAGTGCAGTACTTTTGGTCTAGATGATGCTCCAGGGAGACCCAAATTATTTAACTTGGGCGACTGATTCCCTGGACTTAATACTTTTTGCCAATTTTTTGTGTTTTCATAAACGTGTGTGTGTCCACTCTTTGCCCATCTGTCGATTTTCTCATTTACCTTCTGCCTTATTTGCCTTATGCTCACGTCCCTTCCACTGCGCATCTCTCTATCAGTTAATTAATCCATTCATCCAGCCAGCCTTTTATTGATCATCTGTTGTGTCTAGGGCAGTATGATTAGTGTTGTGGACTGAACGATAAATTACAAACAATCCCAGCACCAGGGATGAAAAAAATATGTGTACAAATGACTCTAATAACAAATGATGCTTATTTTGAATCTATGTAATAACAGTAGTGACCATTAACTGAGCATGTGCTGTGTGCCAGGCCTGGCTCTGAGCATGGACTCATTCCATCAGCCCTGGGAATGGCCAGTGGGCAGGCTGGGGACAGGAGGGGAGTTTGGGAAGGCTGGGAGTGTTGTCTTGGGCCTGTCTGGAAAGGTCTCTGCCTTTGGAGACTTGGCCACCAGCCTTGGAGGTGGCCCTGGCCTCTGCTGGAGTCTTGCGTCTGCTCCTCTCTAGGCATGAGATGCTGAGTCAGTTCCTTTAGCTCAGACTCATCCACACCTTTAGGAAAAGGAGGTAATGCCGGCCTCACACGGTTATGAGAGTGAAATTACACTCCGCATAGCTGCCTCAGGGTGAGGCCTGATAAGCACCGTGTCCCTGTGGTGGCTGTGGCCTGGCCTGACTCTCCTGGGTCCCAGGGCAGGGCTTCCTGTCTCCATCGCTGTCTCTTATTTCTCTGCCTCCTCCAGGCCCAGCTTCTACTCTCTCCTCCCTTCTACCTCCCCCACGCATTGCTTCCTTCTGGGTTTGTTCCCCTCTGCCTCTCTTGGGCCAGTGCCTTCTGCCAGCCCTTCTCCCACCCTAGCCTTAGGCCTTAGGCTGACTCCCTTACCTCTGCTGCTCAAGCACCCTCCTTTCTAAAGCATGGTGATAACAGCACCGTGCAGACTCGAAGGAGGAGACCTGCGAAACTTCAGCTGGCGTGGCGCCCTCCAGGTGCTCCCTGGCCTTGGTGGCTCTCGATGGGGGTGAGCATATGCCCTGCTTTCCTCTCTTCTGCCCTTTGCTGCGACTCCTCTGCTGTGTTGCTCTGCCTGCTGCAGGCGTGGTGGCACTGGGCAGCTGCTGTTACTCCCACCGTCCTCACCTTTGACCGTCAGCCCTGAGCACTCAGCCGGATTTCTCTTTTCTGGGTTGGTTGTCCTCACACTGAAGGAAGCTCAGCTCAGCGCCGTGGAAGGGGCAGGACCCAGCCTCAGCTCTGACATGGTCATATCTCGTAGGCTCGGGCTGAGTCTTCCACCTGCAAGTGCAATGGACCGAACTTTTGTGTCCCCCAGAAATTCACATGGTGAAGCTCTAACCCCCAGTGTGACTGTATTTGGAGATGAGTCCTCTGAGGAAGTAGGGTTGAGGGGCCCCCATAATGGGATTCCTGCCCTTCTGAAAAGAGACAGCAGAGAGCTCTCTCTGCCACTTGAGGACATAGCGAGAAGGCAGCCGTCGGCAAGCCAGAAAGTGGCCCCCATCAGACTCTGCTGGCACTTGGATCCTGGACTTGCAGCCTCCAGAGCTGCGAGAAATGAATGCCTGCTGTTGAAGCCCCCAGCCTGTGGTCTTTTATTAGGGCTGCCTGAGCTGATTCAGGAGGTGAAGCTACCTCAGTCTCTCCCTGCGGTGGAGACTCCACCTCATGGGGTGTCGCGGTGCACTGGTGACCACTGCACCCTCCCCACAGGAGCATCTCCACTAGCCAGGTTCCTTCTTGCTGGAAACAAGGCCCATCTTGATGACAGTGAGGGAGTGGGTGGATGGGAAGATTACGGCCATAACTTGTTGTGCTTTAATTTTGGGCTACATCCATGTTATAAGATGATCTCATTCTGTTAGAAACATGTGTATATACCACCCTCCCCCTGCCCCCCCACTTGTAGATCCCTGGCCCATTGGCAGAACTGAGTAGACCTGGGCTTCCTGCCCTCCTGGGCTCCACGTGCCACCAGCCAAGGACAAATCAGAGTTGGGATGTGTCTCCTTCCAAGGTTGGATCTGCTTGGATCCATTTTGGATGCAAAAATGAGGGTGCTAGCTTTGAAAAAGCTTCTCATTTTGACTTTCTTTTCACTTCTCGTTAAGTGTAGGGGATTAGAAGTGAGAATTGGGGAGGAAGGAGGCCAATTCTAGATAAGTTTTTTCATCAGTTATGTGAATTGGAGATAAAAGTTAGAAAACCTAGGTACTAGTGCTGTCTTTTGCTTAAAGGATTTTTGTGCCCTTGAAACTTCTACACCCATAAAATGCATTTTCATAGAGTTAAAGCCATTGCTTAAAAGTAGGTTAAAAGGAGAGGGAAATTCTTTTCTCCATTTCTGTCAACGCCATTGAGATGATGACGTTTCAGTCTTTTTTCCATGCTTAGGTTTCCTTTTTCCTCTGGTTTGTATATTTATAATCGTACTCTATCCAAATGAACTTTTCTCATTAATAGGGATTCTTCAGAAGTAATACAAGCAATATATATTTTTATATTTAATATATCTATAGTTGTACTATATTATTAATACAATTATTATACTGTATATTACTTATGTATAGGTTAAATAAGACACTTCTATTGGCCAATGCAGAACTTCCTAACCTCTAAATGCCTTCTCCTAGAGTTTTCTATTTTTTTTGTTTTCTTTCAATATGCTTTATCCATAGAATGCATAATTTTTTTTTGTTTTCCTTCATTCGTTTTCTTCATTCTTATATAGCTTAAATCAGTTACAAATAAGCCACTGTAATCCAATACTCTGTACTTTAAACAAAAGCTATCTGTGTTAATTCTGTTGTGTTTTGACAGAGGGTGACTAGTCAGGGCAGCGGATCTCTTATCTGCTGGTTTGGGTTTCTAAAAATGTATTCTGGTAGCATTCAACTTTTTAGAATTCTAAACTGATATAGACAAATTGTTATTTAAAACATGGTATGACTGTGAATGATTTAATGCACGCTTCTCTGCCAATCTCCCCCTCCCCTGATGCCCGCAGCCTCACTTGTACTCAGAGGGTTCCAGCGCCCAAGCGAGCCCCACCCACCTTCCTCAGCTGAGGGCCTGGGACCCTCGGCTCCCGTAGTGGGTGTGAGAGGCCAGATTTGCAGTTAGATGTGGCACTTCACATCATTTTTTTCTGTTTCTTTTTTTTGGAGATAGAGTCTCACCCCATTGACCAGGCTGGAGTGCAATGGCGTGATCTCGGCTCACTGCAAACTCTGCCTCCCAGGTTCAAGCGATTCTCCTGCCTCAGCCTCCTGAGTAGCTGGGATTACAAGTGTGCACCACAGTGCCCAGCTAATTTTTGTATTTTTAGTAGAGATGGGGTTTCGCCATGTTGGCCAGGCTGGTCTCCCAACTCCTGGCCTCAAGTGATCCACCCGCCTCGGCCTCCCAAAGTGCTGGGCTTACAGGCATGAGCCACCTTGCCTGGCCTCACAGCCTTTTTTCAATGAGAAAAACATTAGCCTCCTTTGTTACACATAAGAGAATTATTTCTAGTTGAAGGGATGTTTCCCTGAGTCTTTCTGATGAAAACGATCCTCTTGCTACATAAAATCCTTATAGGAGCAATAAAACCTGCCTTCGGAACGAGCTGTAAAGCACTTATTGTCCATCATCATCTGCTGGTGAGGACCTTGCTCCCCGGCTTGTGATTCTCAAACCCCAACTTAGGCTTGCTCCCGGTTAATGGGAGGGCTTTTTCTGGCACAGACTGCTGCCCCACACACCCCCAGTTTCTGCCTCAGTGGTCTGGGGTGGGCCCCAGTAATTTGCATTTCTAAAAAGTCCCCAGGTGATGCTGGTGCTGGCCAGGGCACACCTCACCATCAGATAATGAACAGGTTGGATATGAGTGGTCGCCAACTAAATGTTCACGAATGGATGTTGTGTTTTGCCATCACTGCCTGGAGGGGGACAGGGGAATCAGAGTCCAACACTGTAGGATGTTCATGTATTGAGTGCAAAGGAGCAGAATTGGCTTGTCTTCAAAACATCTTAATTTTTATTGCTTCTACTTTGTGGAATGTTACTTCCTATTTGTAGAACGAGAAGAATTAAAAGTTGATTTGTGAGCTAAAAATACAGGCAGCCGTTTCTTCTTCATCAAAGCCCACAAATAGACCTGAACATTTAGACATAAAAGTAAACCGTTAGAAATAGTGTGCATGTCATTAGGATCTGTTGATTGGATTAAAATGACAGACTCGTTTCTTGGCTTCCTGCAGCTCTCGTCATTGCCCACCACCTATTTTTAGCAGATCTTGCCCTGCTGACTCAGAGTGGGAACAGTTGCTGAGCCCTGGGCTTCTCAGTGCCATAGGCTTGCAAGTAGCCTGACTCTTAGGATGGGTAGCCCTCTATGCCTGGGCACCAGGAGAGGCTGTGCCTGTGAGGAGACCCCTCTGCAGGCAGCCTGGGAGCCTGGCCACCCCCGCCTGCCCCATTTCTTGTTACTTCACCCACTGAGACGAGCCACCTCTGGAGGCCTGGTTTCCTGGGCCCTTTGAGAAGTGTGCCAGGTGTTGCTGCCTGGAGTGTCATCACTTGATGTGAAATCTTACTGCATCCCCCGCACCTGTCCTCATCTTAGGTGAAGGCATCAGGCCAGGCCCTTAGTGCCTCCTGCCTCTGTTCTGGGCACCCCTAGGGGAGAAGTGTACATGGGTGGAGCTTGTCTTCAGGAGACTGTACCTCTTTCTTTAAGGCTGCTGTCCAGGTGGGTCTCTCGCTGCCAGCTGATGCACATAGGCAAGACTTGAGTGGAGGGAACAGCCTTTGAGCTGTGCCTGAAGAAGGAAGGGTATGGCAGGTCAGCCCGAGGCAAGGGAGGAGAGTCCTCATCCTGCAGGGCTTGGCGAGGAGCCAGCCAGAGCCCAACCCCTCCCCTTTATATCACACACAGATGCACACTGCCAGGGGAGTGCTCCTCATGTTAGAATCTGCAAGAGTTGGAAGGCACTGCTTAGAGTTGTCCGCTCCCACTCAGGAAACTTTGGGGCTCTGGAAATGCCCATGAGCAACACAGCTGAGAGGGTGGGTACTGTATGTGGGAGCCACTTGGAAGCCCCTGCGGCTGTGGGCTCAGCCACTCTGCACCCTCATTTTCTCATTTGTTAAATGAAGAGGTGACAGCGGAAGATCTTTAATCCTTCCTTTCAGGATTTAAATTCTAGTAATTCGTAAGAGAATGTTGATTCATCTGGAGAAACCCGAGGCAATGATGTAAATTACAGCCACACTGATAAGAAACTGGTCATTTTTCACCTCTCCCATGTAACCTCTGTGCCTTCACGTTTTTCTCTTCACTCCGGAAGAAGAGTGACCAGGCTTGGTGGCTTTCACGATGGGAGAATATACCGTGTAAAGTGCTTAACAACAATGTAGGGAGCGCACCCTCGCCCTGTCGCCGTGCTTACCGGCCAGAGTGCTGCTGCAGATTTCTCTTCGCTCACTGTCTTTGGGATGTCCTTATTTGTTCCATGTATTACAGTGTAGTTTATTGTGTGTTTTTAGAGCACTCTTGTGTTAATTTAAACTTCTCTAGAGCAAGGAGCATTTCGAACTGACTCCGTAATAGATCTGATCGTAGTGACCTCTTGAAGTGCTTGATACAGGGTTTCATTTTTCTACTTGACAATTCAGGCAAATCAGTGGTATACATTCTTCGTAGAGCTTGTGAGTTTTGTCTATAATTTGATCCATGTAAAAATGACGCAGCTGCTGGTGGTGGTTGTGTTTTGATAGGCCACTCAATATTTTCGTATCTGTTGTGTATTTAACACCCAAATAAATTATCAAGATTTTATCGAGTGAACTGATTTTTCTTTTTGGGAGGAGCAGAGGTCAAGCTACCAAAAATGTTTTTTTGATTTTCTGTGTGTGTGTTTTTTAAGCATAATCAGAAACAAAAGAAAGAGCCTTAATGGGTTAGCAGTTGATTCTGAAAAGCAAGCTGTTGATTGTGTTGTGGGCTCTGCACAGAGCCATGGGAACGCTTCCCCAGTCCTGCCTTGGTGACTGGAGAGATGGATGAGACTTTGGAGACCCCTCCTGCTCAGCCTCACCACTGACCCGCTCCATGCCCTAGGTAGGGAGGTGCTTTGCTCGCCTTCATATGTAGAAGATGGTTTGCTGCTTGGTGGTTTCTGATGGCCCTTTCAACTATCACATTTTATGATGATCTTGACATTCTTTGTAAGATGTGATTTCTTAGTTGTCAAGATCATCATATTCAGTGTAGTCCTAAGGTAGAATCAGAATAAATTGCCCAGCGTCAGCAGTTATCAATTAATGGCCAATCCTTTAAGCCCCCATAGACTCTAACAGATTATTTCTGAAGTGAATTCCAGATATCAGTTCCTGTCATCTGTAAATATTACAGAATTTCAATAACAATAATTCCTTAATATTACCAAATATGCAGTCAGTGTTCTAATTTTCCCACCTGTCTCAAAATGTTATTTACAACTGGTTGTTAAAGTCAGGATCCACGTAAGGTCCACACATGCGGCTGAATGATCTATTGATTTGTCCAAACTTTTTTTTTTTCTCCTTCTCCATGCCAGGTGATTTGTTGGCAGAACCAGGTCTTTTGTCATTTGGGCTTCCCACAGTCTGCAATGTGCTAACTAGGTCCCTGAACTTCCTAGAAACTGCACATCAGATCCAGAGCCAGTCTGGTGCCATTTTCTGGCAAGGCTGCACCTTAGGTGGTATATGTGTGCGTCTATCAGGCCGAGGCCCATGTGTGCAACCTGGATGGCCATGGCCTCCACCTGTAATACACAGGGGTTGCAAAGTGATGATTTTCTGATTCTGTCACTCCTTCTGCACTTGCTAGCCAGGTGAGGAGAGTACTTGTCAGCTATTACCCCAACGTGCAGTTTAGATGGGAGTCTTTCCCTTTCTTACCAACCGAGTCAGCTTTTCCCTAATGGTGGGATTCTTTCCTGTCCTGTGGCATGAAGTCAACCCATGAAACTGAAGGTGAGCATCAAGCAGTGCAGGCTTTATATGATAGCCATGGAATTGAGAAGTGGCAGTGTGGCTCACAAATTGGCTTCTCAGTCCATGAGAGGTGGGAAGCCACAGATGTAGGACATCTTTAACGAAGGGGTTGGGCATTAAAAGCCAGGAGAGGAATATTCATGTATTTTCTGGGTATGGCTGGAGAGTGTCTGGAAACCAGAGTGCTGCCTGCTTTTTTGTCCCCTTATGGTTTCTTGTCATTGTCATGGTGATTGTCAACTGTCATGATCCTAGTGGGAGTGTCATTTAGCATGGAAATGAGATGATAATGAAGTTAAAGGCTCTTCAGAGGTCAGGTGAGCTGCCATCTTGGATCCCACTGGTTTCAGCTGGTCTGGTCAGGCAGGGAGCTTCTGACCTCAGGCATCCTGTTTCTGAGACAAGTAGAGTTAAGGCAGGGTAGAAATTCACCTAGATCATGTAGGCATTGCACTGGCTAACGTGTTTATTTGGCAGTTTTCAGAGTAAATAGTTCTGGTTCCCCAGTATCCACCAAAGTGTGCAATGAATTTGTTTATTTCTTTGTTTTTAGTAGTAGTCGTGGAACTATGATTTAAGATATGTTGGATGCATTTTTATCCACTGCAGTTGACACCCTCATTGCTGCTCAGGTTGCCCCAGCCTTGGCCGGTGACAGCTGCCTTAGGTGGCCTTTGTGTTCTCTTGCCAGGTGCCTGTAGTCCTTGGTGATCACACCGGAAAGCAGGGAGCTGTGGGGGCTCCAGGCTCCTTCAGACAGTGCCTACCCCAGCTGGGGTCTGCATGCCTTCAAAGAACCGTGGCGACCACTACAGTTTGTGGGTTGCTTCTGGCTTGGTCATTGTGTCTGAGCCTTTTCAGTGGATAAAAGTTTTTTTGTTTGGTTTGGTTTGTTTTTAAACATAATTATAAATTCACATTGATAATTCTAACTGAAAATTAAGATTCTAAAATACCGTATCTTTCTCTTTTTTTTTTTTTTTTTTTTGAGGGAATATCACTCTGTCACCCAGGCTGGAGTACAGTGGTGCCATTTCGGCTCACTGCAACCTCCGCCTCCCAGGTTGTAGTGATTCTCCTGCCTCAGCCTCCCAAGTAGCTGGGATTACAGGCGTCTGCCACCACGCTGGCTAATTTTTGTGTTTTTAGTAGAATTTTCTAAAATTTCACCATGTTGGCCAGAATGGTCTCAAACTCCTGACTGCAAGTGATCCGCCCGCCTCGGCCTCCCAAAGTGGTAGGATTACAGGCGTGAGCCACCGTGCCTGGCTGAGTCCTTTGATTTTATATTTCCTTTATGCTGAAAATCTTTGTCCCTAGGATCGGTTACGTAATGACTTTTTTGCTTGCTTGTGTATTTTATTTATATACAGTATATATAAATGTTTAAAATAACCCCACCAATATAATTGCCAACCATATAAGTACTGAAAACAACTGAAAATGTTTTTGTCCTTAGGGTTTATCTCACAGGGGAAATACAGTCAGATTATTGTATTTCAAAGTCTTTCAGGATAATTCCTCTCTATGCCTAAGCCACCAACTCAATTTATAGTTTAGTTTGTTTCATTCTGCTTTTAATTTTTGGACTTTAAGAAAGTTAATAGTTTATTATTTTATTTATTTATTTATTTATTTTTGAGATGGAGTCTTGCTCTGTCACCCAGGCTGGAGTGCAGTGGTGCAATCTCGGCTCACTGCAACCTCCACCTCCTGGGTTCAAGCTATTCTCCTGCCTCAGCCTCCCAAATAGTTTATTATCTAAACTATTCACATGGTTCCGCAGCCAAAGATGGTTATGTCCAGAGAACGATTATTTTGTATGACTACTCTCTCTATCCTCTTTTTTCCCTACTCTTTTCCATCACCATTTTTAAAAGATATTTTTTCTTTCCCTTTTTATTTCTTGCTTTTTAAAAAAAGTTTTATTTTTTAGAGCAGTTTTAGTTTCACAGCAAAACTGAGCAGAAGGTACAGAGATTTCTCATATACCCAGTTCCCCCACGAGAACTAGCAACATCCCCAACAGGGTGCCACATTTATTTCTATGGATGAACCTGCATTGACAAAAACCAATCACCCAAAGTCCAGGGTTTATATTTGGGGTCACTCTTTGTGTTGTGCATTCCATGGGTTTGGACAAATGTATAATACTATTTATTGCTTTTTAATGTGAGCAAACACATATGTGTATACAGTGATAGATTTTTAATATTTTTTTCCTCAAATAAGCAATAGCATACTCTATACACTTTTCCCAAGCAAGAGTTCAAAGGTGGTTTTCTAATTATATGGTATATTGTAACTTAATCATGATATTAATTTAAACTGAATGGGCCTGTTTATTTAGTTATTTTGGAAGGGGTAATTATAACAACTGCTGCATAAATATTTGAGTCATATTCCAAAAGAGTTAGAAAATACATGGATATTCCTGTCTTATTTTTGCTGTTAACAAACTTGGTCTATTTAGTTTACATGTATGCTGGGTCAGTGGTTCTCAGCCAGGGTGATTTCATTCTCCAAGGGATATTCAGCAGGCAGTGTCTGAGGCATTGTTGATTGTCACCAATTTAGGCAGGGTGTGGATTGCTGCTAAACATCCTACAATGAAGGGGACAGCTCCACGGCAAAGAATTACCAAATGTCAATATGCCCCTGGTGAGAAACGCTGCTCATGTTCAATCAGGCATTTGAGTTATTATTCCTCCCTCTAGACCTCTCCCTCCTCCCTAACTTCCTTCCTTCGCCACTTCCTCTCATCTTCCATCCTCTCTCATCTTCCACGCGCCCTCCCCCCAGTCTTTTTCAGTAAAACTAGGTATTTACATCTAGGACTTTAGGAAAACATGAATCATTTAAAATGAAAAACATCAATGATATATTCTTTATTACCAGTCTTGTAAAAAGAGCAAAACAGTTTAGCATTTGAAAGCTCTATTGTAGTTTGCTCTGGTATAAATGATATGTGCAATCAAACTTTTTTTGGAAAGCTAATTCTATTTTATGATACAGGTCTCAAGAAGGCAGAATTTCATTAGGTGCATGCACATGGAATACCAACTGCAGGGTTGAAAGTGACTGAGGTTGATAGTCTATGAATTGGCCGCCCTCTGGGCACTGTGGCTTCAGGGTTGAAAGACAATCACTTGCAGGCGTGTGTAAGTATATGTGGCTGGTGGGCAGAGTGGTGGCTTTGCTGCTCTTGCAAGGCTGTTTTGTCATTGATGGCACACAGGAGAGTGCTGGGGGTTTGTGTCAGTTTATCTTATCTCTGTACTTCCTGTTGCCTCACTTTAGGATCTTAAGAAATATTCAATTTCCACTAAAAAGAGGAGTGAATAATTCAATGTTTTTGCTGTTTTAAGGGTCATGTATGTAAATATGGATGAATGGGGGCATTGGAGGAGGGAGCACATGGGGTGTTATTGGCACTGGTTGCAGAGAGGGCCTGGGGACACGAGTGTGTGGCACAGAACTCATGTGTTCAGATGGGCAGCGTCTGGACTGAGCCCGGGAGCTGGAAGGCTGGAGATGGTGCTTTTTTTCCTTTTGCATTTGGCAATGAAGAGTATCCCGTAGTTTAGTGTTATTCCAGAAGTTCTCGGCATCACGTTTACTCCCTTTCTTTTTTTTTCCTTATACTTTCTCATACCTCTATCAGATGAATTAAATGAATTGGAAAAATAACTAATCAGCATTTCTCTTTGACGCAGGTAAATGCAGTATACATTTGATTCCATGGAGAGGAAATATATATAATTAGAACACTTATAGACATTAGTGGTGACAGTTCACAGGTTAGTCTGCCCTCTCAGGAGTTGGCTTGATAAAATAAATTTTATTAAGCATGTTACCTGTAAGTGTCAGCACTTATCTGTGGTTGGTTCAGTACCGCTAGCTGGGGTGTTTGCTATGATGATGGTAACAAGCATAGTCTTGCAGAAATGGATTTAGTCATCACAATCCCTTCTTTATTTTAACTTTATGTCTCTAAGACATAAAAATTTATTATCCTTTTTAGGCCTTTGACTCACAGTTTGTACCACTATCTTTTCTTTCAGCATCTCCTCCACCCACAAGAAAAAAGTTGACATTGATTTCTAATCTTTTCTGTCTGGCCAAATTCAGGGTCTTAGAAAGGACACCCCTATTTCAGCTCCTATACTAGTGTTTTAAGGGGAACCTTTAAAATGGGATTCTGAAGCCTTGGCTGATTTTTCTTTTCTGCACAGGAAATAAAAACCAATTTGTGCTATTTCTGGGTGGTGTGTGTTGAACTCACAGTTCTAGGACCGGAAGAGACTGCCAGCCATGCGGTTCCATATTGTGCAATGCAAGGGCAGAAATGGTTTCCAGGTCTTTCTAAGGGGGAAAAAATCAATATGCCCAAGCAGCAGGCTGCCAGGCTGTGCAGACTAGCAGAAGGGAGGTTCTTAAATTCTCTGCACACATGTGAGGGAGGCTGCTCTCTTGACAGCGTCTTAGGGTCAGGATGGCTGGAGTGGGGCGTGGAGCCTGGTCTGGGTGGAGTCCCTGTGTGGCCTGTTGGAGATGAGTGTAGTAACAGTGAGGCAGGAAGTGGCTGGATTTGCAGCGACTGTGTGGAGCCTCCCTGTTTAGGCTTAGTGAGCTGATGCAAAGTCTTCCGTAACCATGATCAGTTAAAACAAAACACCTGACGTTGTGGCCGCCTGTCAGCTTTTGCCCTCCTGTAGAAACAAGATGCTTCTAGAAAGCCAGTTTGTACATTTGGCATGAAAAAAAACCCTTTCAGCAATTTGGTATGGACTCTGCTTGTTAATTTATGGCTTCGCAACTTTTTTAAGCTACTGGCTCTAACAGCAGATCTTTAAGTGTTTAATCGTCCCAAGTCAGGTTTGACAGTGGGCTGACTAGCTGTAGTGATCTGATTTGGTTCATTTCCTAGGAGAACGAAATTATAACCACATTTTTATTAATTTATGGTTTTGATCCATCTATTTTAGACTCAAATCATCCCCTGCTTCCAGAAGATGTGTTTTTGAACATAAGTATCTTTAGGATTTAATATTCTATGAAAGGAGTAGGAGCTAATGTTCGCTTGTTGTAATGTTTGTTTTCTTCTGATATGATGATTTTGTTGAAAAAATGTATTTGAAAGAGTAACGTGTAGGTAAGAAATAAGTTAGCCAAAACCATACTTCAAGGGAAGCCTCCCTCCTATCCTAGGAGCCCAGATAGCCTCACCGTGGCCTCTTGTTTGTACATCCAGAATATTCTTGAAACTGGGTTACCGGAGTCATTTTTTTTTCTTCTTTCAGTGTTCTCCTTCTTTCTTTTTATAAAATGAAGAGATCTGTCCACAAGTCTAGCTTTTAACAATGAGAAAAAACACTGAATTGTACACTTTAAACAGTGAACCAGTTTGGGGTCTGGTTTAGAGAGAAGAAATGAGGGTTAAAATTGTTTTCATCTTCCATATCTGATTCATATAATCAGATATGAATAGTGAAGTTCCCCAAAGGTACATGTAAGCTTGGATTAAAGAAAAAATATATGGATTACTTCGATGGGGGAAGCCTGTGGTTAACGCACTGAGGTTGCTGGTGATTAAGTTTATGTGGACGGTGAATCTCAACAGAATGAAAATAAACTGTGGGTGTCTATTTTGAAGCAGATGAACCAGGCAGCAAAGCAGTAGCTATGGTTCTTCATTGATAAATACATTTAGGGAAATTAATACAAAGTGTTCTTACCTTATTTTTCTGAGTTGTTCGCCGAGCTTCCTCAGATGTTAACATCTTAACCACAGTACAGTTTTGAAAGTCAGGAAGTTATACCAGGTTGTTGTCATCACACTTTCTGATCTCCAGTGGTCTGAAAGGTGAGAGGAGATATCTTAGTGTCATATTAGTGAAGTTCGGATGTCCCTTTTCATCAGTTTGAAGGCCTTATATTTTCTTACCTGGTTTTCCTTGGCCCACATTTTTCTTGGTGTGCTGGTCTTTTCTTTTGTCAAGTTTAAGAAGCTCTCGCTGTGTCCTATCTGTCCTTCGTGTCCTAAGTTGCGAATGTTTTCTCCTAGCTTTTTATTTGCTTTGGAATCTACCTGTGGTATATTTTATCATGTAAGAAAATTTTTTATATTTATGTAGTTGAATTCATCCCTCTTTTATGGTTTCTGGAATTTGAGTCCTAGGTTTAAAAAAAAAAAGTTCTTCCTTCAGGGTTATAAAGGGTGTTTTCCATACATCCTTCTATACTTTCACTTTTTCATTGTAAATCTTGGATGCCTTTGAAATTTATCCTGTTGGGGGTGTGAGATGTGGCTCCAGCTTTCTTTCAGATGGCCATTTATTGAGTAGGCAGTCTCTTCCTTGGGGAGTTGAGATAGTGCCTTTATCGTATACTGAATTCCCAGAGGCCTCTGGGTCTGTTTCCCATGTTCCTGCTTCCTAGTGTTTCGTTAGTCTGTCTCTTTATCTGCCACACCAAACACGAGCTGATGAGTTATTTGAAAACTTCTATTATTTCAAAGCAGAAAAACAAAACAGAATACCACTATATGAAAGCCTATAAAAAGCTAATTACCATGTTTACATAAATGGTACAATAGCAGCCCAAAGGTCACTGGATTGTTTTGGCATGGAGGGATGCTTCCCTCTACCTCAAGCCTAAAAGTGGTTAAGATGGATCCATTTCAAGAAGCCATTGGTCCTTACCTGGCCTTCCCCTCCACCATCTTGCCACTGTGTTCTTGGCTATGGAGACAGGATCAGGGAATTTGATTGAAAATTATTAATGATATAACTTTTTTTTAACAGTGAGAGAAACACTCAAACACTACGTTTTGCAGAGTTTGTAAGAATCCCTCCCAGGAGTTTCCTTTGGTCAGCGTAGCTTCTGGTAATAAGGAAATCTGTCATTTGGAAACACCGTCTTTGATCATGTGGCATCATTAGATGTGTCTTTGTACCAGCATTTGACAGAGACCATGACAGTTTTCCTCCTGAGCCCTTGCTTTGTGAGAAGAGAGGGTCAATGCAGCCATGCAGCCTGGCTGCACCATATAGTTTGGCTCTCCCTAGTCTCCGGCACGGGGGCCACAAGCCCAGAGTGAACACCAAGGAGGGGCTCCTGAGTCACCAGGCTCCGGTTCCAACTGCACACCTTGTTCTCTGTCCTCCCTGTGCACGCCACCTAATTCTCTGCTGTGAACGGGGTAATGAGGTGTCGTCTTGTTGTAAAGATTCATTGAGATAGTGCATGAAGAGGGCCTAGTCTGGTCTGTGGTACCCAGGATAGGGTTGGTAAATGATTGCCATTAGCATTCATCTGTTTCCTTTCCTCTTTAGAGCATGAAATTCTGAGGTGCACAGTTCCTGAGCTTTAAACTTGAATGCTGAAGGCCAAGGAAAATAGAATACAATTCAGGATTACGTGAGAGTGGCATATGTGTGTGTGATTAGCCCATAGAAGGCGGAAACCCAGCTGAGATGGGGTTAGTCTCAAAGTTCTACTAAGGCCTAAGAACAAGAAATGTTCATCCTGTTTTTGGTCTGTTTGAGATAAATGGACCCGAGAGAGTGGGTTTGGTGCTTGGTTTCTGATGGGACCAGTTGCAGGAGCACAGTTGATCAACTTTCATGAACATCTGTGTTTTGTTTTGTTTGTCAAAAAGAAAATCTTGAAAGTAGAGCCTTCAGAACAAATGTCATGAAGAAGGAATTGAAGCTCAACATGGGAGAAAGTGAGTGGGAGAGCACCTTGCTGCTTTTCAATCCAAGCTTGAGGTTCCACGGGATTACAGTCCAGGTGGTTGGCAGAAGACCCGTTAGTATTCTTTGAGGGGCCTTGAAGGAGAGGAGAAGTGTCAGAAGATTGGAGACAGGCAAATGTTCTAATTTTCTAGATGTAGAAAAAAGCAGAAGCAGGGAAGAGATACTTAAACAGATTACTGAATGGAGATGAAAGCTGGGCGTGCTGAGCCCGTCAGCATTTCTTCTCTTTGATGCAGTGTGGCTTGATTGTCTGCAGGGTGTCTGGTGAGGTTGGACCCTCTTAGGTGAGTGTCCCATAAATCTGTGGTGTTAACATGCCTCCTTACCCTGGGACCTCCCCTCCAACCCTGGTCACTGGCTAGAGGCCTGCCAGGCTGTCATCTCCTTGGGGACAGGACTGTGATCATTTGCCCCCTTGTTGGACGTCATTGTAGAGATCCCCCAGCTGCAGCCCTTATGTCTGTTGACCAGCTCACTCGGCTTGCCTCCCCCCTCCCCCATGTCATCGTGTGCACCAGCACATGGTTGAGGGATGTGCTTTTTTCTTTTTTTTTCTTCGCACCGTCTATTTACACAAAACAAAGTGCACAACATTAACAGAAAAGAAGAAAGACTGAGGGACAAAGCATGACAGAGACCTTTGTCACGTGCTGGCTGTAGCAGTCGAGTGAGGAGAGGGGCCCATGGCACAAGGAAAGCTGGAGTTAGGAGGAGGGATGGTCTGACCTGCATCCGCATTGTCTTGCTGCCTCCTGCTTGGCTTCTTATCTACCCTGTGAGAGCAGCCTCGGGATTGTTCTTTGGCAGGCTCATCCCAAGGGCTGGGTGTTTGGGGGCAGAGTGGCCCTCGGTTCAGTCCCTTTTATAATGAGAGTCATTTTCATGTCCACTTGGGGGAACAAAGTGACATTTTCTGTGAGTGTGCACCAAAAGCACATGGGACTTTACAGGGCGCTTTTTAGAGTATCCAGCTCTAGAGTTAGTCGTCTTGCTGAGAGAAAGTGATGGAACTGGCATTGCATTCCAAAGCCAGTGTGTGTTCACCAGCTCAGGCTGCAGGCCCATCTCCCTGCATGGAGAACTGTTTTGTAGATTGGTAGCGATTGGACAGCCATGCCCTGTCACCTGCTGGTTCAGTGCTCCTCCAGGAAGGCCTCAGATGCCTACTGCCTTTGACCATGATTTGTATAGCAGCTTGGATGAAGAGCTGGAAACCTGCTTATCAGATTTGCAGACGATTCATGGTTAGAGCAATGGGGATCATCTGGGAGTGAGCCAGGATTTAGGACTCTTGAGAAGCTGAACAATGGACGGAAACTGGTGTGATGAAGTGGAACGGGAAGATGTGCACGCACCCTCTACCTCTACTCAGAAATCACTTGCCCAAATGTGGTGTGGGAGGGTGGGCCCACTGTGCAGGGATGGTGCTGCCTGCAGAGGCATCCTTAACATGCCTTTAGCATTGCATTTCCATTTTCCATAGTGGACATCTGTCTTAGTCTGTTTGCATCGCTATAACGGAATAGTTGAGGCTGGGTCATTTATAAAGAAAAGGGCTTATTTGGCTCACGGTTCTGCAGGAGGTACAGGAAGCATGGTGCCAGCATCTGCTGCTGGTGAGGGCCTCAAGCTGCTTTCCACTCATGGAGGAAGGTGAAGGGGGCCGATGCGTAGAGATCCCATGGCGAGAACACGGAAGCAAGAGAGAGAGGAGGGATGTGCCAGGCTCTTTTTAACCATCACTTCTTACAGGAACTAAATAGAGTGAGAACCCACTCATCACCACCAGGAAGGCACCATGCATGAGGGATCCGCCCCCGTGATGCAGACACCTCCCTTAAGGCCCCACCTCCAACACTGGGGATCAGATTTCAACATGAGAAGGAGTCAGATATTCAAACCGTAGCAACATCCTTGTTTGCCCCCATGTGTCACATACATGGGCCATGGATGATGACTGATCATCTGGAATTCCCCTTGCCTCCCAGTTGTCTGTTTCATCTGCTTCTTTCTCGGGGTGAGGTGGTGTCAGTGATGTCTGTTGTTGTATAGCACCAAGCACAGTGCTAGCAGGGGTTCAGTAAATACTTGTTGGATGAATTAACTTGAAGTCTTTCTAGAAGAGAGCAATATTGGGATGGTGAGGTTTAGGAAACCTTATAGTCATTTTTCAAATTAGGATGGTATTCCTTAGAGAAGAGATTATAGTTCCCCTAGCTTTGAAGGTCAGTCTTGGGAAAGCAAGGTTAGGCTTGTTTTCTACTGTATCACAAATTAGTTTTTATCTAAGATGATTGTTAATATAAACATTTATTTTGCTTGTCTCCATCAAGTTTTTAAATTCTAAGGCAGATATTTTAGATAGCACACATGTGTTTTAGAAGTTACCTAGAAAACTTTAGCTGCTGTTTTTTACAGGCACGTTTTCTTGCAGCAGATATCATAAATAGGCACTGCTATGTAGTCTCCTATTTGACTTTGACCTCTAACTAGGCTGAGCTCCTTAAGAAGGGCCGCTTCTGTGCTGTGCCTTATGTATGTACAGCATTTGCACACAGCAGTTGTGCAATACATTTTCATTGAATACGTGTGACTGATTTCATTCTACCAACAAGGTGACTGCTATTGTCTCCAAGGAAACCTAGTTTCTGAGGTTAATTAGCAGCCTTCAATATCTATAGCTAGGAAAGTGCGGAACTGGCATTAGCATCCAGTTTCAAAGCAAGTCCTCATGCCCCTGCATCATGTGCAGAGACATTGCCAGCTTCACACCCAGGTTAGTCATCTTTCACACTTGTGGTCCAGTTATGAGGGTTTAGAGAATAAGGCTTTCTTGAATTGGCTCCTCTTCAGTTTCTCTTATTTTCTCTAGAGTAGTGCTTCTGAATGGGGCTGGGCCTCATAACCACCTAGAAGCTTTTATAAACCGCAGATGTTCTAATTAAGTAGGTCTCAGGCAGGGTCTGTTTGGAATGAATAGTCAGGCCAGAGCCTTTCTGTTTCTGGAATATGTGGTTAAAACACTCCTGGTTCTGGCTGTTGCATGTAAGCTGAGGATACTCTGTGCCTTGTGAGTTGTGAATCTGAGTCATGGATTGCAAGACAGAGGAGTAAATTAACATATTAGGTGCATCTCTGCCATCCCTCTGCCTCTCAGTTAGGTTTTGGCTTTGCTTGCCCATTTTTACGGGGCAAATTATATGCATAGAGGCAGTGGTGACTCTCAGGATTTACTAATTTCAAGGGTGTACTCTATAAGGGGTTGGTTCAGTAAAATTTTGAGTCTAGAGAAAGCTTGAGATGTTTTCTGGCCCTGTTTCCTCACTGCACAAAATTTCATTGTGAAGCTGAAGTTGATCATTTCAAAATGTGTGTAAATGAATGGACCAGCGCTTTTCTTTGATGCTTGCACTGGGTGAGGATTATCTGAGAAGACCTGGCTGGACAAGAAAATGGGTTTGACTTTTTGCCAGATGGTCACTGAATGTCTTTTCTGTCTTTGTGCCCAGTTAAAAGGCTAGGCATGTAGGTTTTCATGCTCTTGTCTGGTTTTGGCTTTGGAAGTGCTTACACAGCTAATCTGGCATTTATGATGATTTCCACTTTGAGCTCAGCAGGAGGCTCTTTGGGGATATTCAGACAGAAATGGCTTAATTGGATTTCAGCCCAGACACAGTATTTGAATGGCTTTATGGATGACATTAATTGGGCAGCTGCCATAGGAAGGCATATATATGCTTTTGAGCTTTAGAATTTAGAATTACTCTTTGATTCTGTCCCTCTTCATTGACCGCTTGCAAATTGATTAAATGAAATAAGAAAACTAAACTTATATCCTTGAAATTAAGAAATATGATATGTAAGCAGAACCATTGTGTGGTTTTGGCATAGGTATGTTATTACCTATATTTAAGGCTCCACGTTGATATTCATGGCCTGGCTCAGAGGCACAGTGGTGTAAGGGAGTCAGGGTGTCTTAGATTGAAAACTGGGGGACAAGGATTCAGGGCCTAACATGGCACTAACTACTGCAGGGTACTGGAAAGTCACAGCTGATCTTATAGATGGAACTAAGGAAGTGGAAGTTTATTGAACCATAAATGGGGGAGAAGAGTCATTTTATCCAGAGCCTGCCATGGGCCTCCCCATATGGGTATCAGGACATGAAAAAGTTAGGGTCCCTTCCCAGAGGCTCTTCCTATCTGGACAGTTATGTAAATGACAGTTGATATTATAAAATGGTGCTTTTTATGGGCACGGAGGCCAGTCTCCTAGAAGAGAGCACATTTGAGTTCCTTCCTGAATGGTGAGTTGGATTTGATTGCACGATGGCATTGGGAAACTGAGGTGCAAAGATGTTCCCAGTATGGAGAGGAAATAGCAGACGCTAGGGCAGAGAGTTATGAAAGGGTCCAGCATTTGAGGAGAATGTGGATGAACATACCTTGACCATTTCAGGAATATTTAAAAACTAATTGTACTTTAAGAACTAAGTATACTTAAAGCTAAACATACTTTAAAAACACAGTGATAGTAAAATTTCTATTTAATTGGAATAGTAATGTTTTCTGTAAGTTAAATTTTTATAACTATTAGCCTTTTAAAATTTCATTTATTTTTAAAATTAAACATTTTAAATTAAATTTCCCGAACTTACTCATTTTATAACCAAAATTTTGTACCCATCCACCAAAATCCCCCCATTTTCCCTACCTTCCAGTCCCCGTTAACTACCGTTCTATTCTCTATTTCCATGAATTTGACTTCTTTAGATTCCCATATAAATGAGATCATTCAGTATTTGTCTTTCTGTGCCTGGCTTACTTCAGTTAGCATAATGTCCTCCCGGTTCATCTGTGTTATTGCAAATGGCAGGATTTCTCTTTTTAGGACCGAATAATATTCTTGTGTATGTGTATATGTAGGTTAAGAATTCCTTAACCCAAATACCTGGAACCAGAAATGTTTCAGGTTTTGGATTTTTCCAGATTTTGGAATATTTGCATATACATAATGAGAGGTTTTGGGGATGGAGCCAAGTCCAAACACATAATTCATTTATGTTTCACGTACACCTTATATTCATAGCCTGCAGGTAATTTTATTTTTTTTCTTGGGGGTGCTGGGTAAACTGTGCTGTGTGCCTGCGTTTTCGCCGTGGTCCTTCCCATGAAGTTAGGTGTGGAATTTTTTACTTGCAGCATCATGTTAGGGCTCAAAAATGTTCAGATTTTGGAGCAATTTGGATTTTGTATTTTTAGATTAGGGATGCTCAGCCTTGTATATGTATGTGTGTGTGTGCTTGTGTGTGTGTACATATCACACATATCACATACTTTCTTTCCTTTTTTTTTTTTTTGAGATGGAGTCTGGCTCTGTCACCCAGGCTGGAGTGCAGTGGTGCAATCTCAGCTCACTGCAAGCTCCACCTCCCGGGTTCATGCCATTCTCCTGCCTCAGCCTCCCGAGTAGCTGGGACTACAGGTGCCCACCACCAAGCCCGGCTAATTTTTTGTATTTTTAGTAGAGACGGGGTTTCACCGTGTTAGCCAGGATGGTCTCCATCTCCTGACCTCATGATCTGCCCACCTTGGCCTCCCAAAGTGCTGGGATTACAGGCGTGAGCCACCACGCCCGGCCACGTATCACATTTTCTTCATCAGTGAACACTTAGATTGTTTCCATATCTTTATTAGCCACTTTTAAATGGGAAATCTTAAATTTTCTTTTTATTCCACATTTGATGGAATTTTATGGAATTCATTTATGGGACACTGTAATATCTATGTGAATATCTCTGCTACTTAATGAGGGAAAAAATCACGTTGATTCAGTGCTTATCAGAGGAAGAGGATAACATGCAGTGAGGTATTTTCAGTTTCTTAGAAGCAAATCCCATTCCATAGGGGGCTTCGCAGTTACCAGTAATTTACAAAATTAAAAAAAAAACCAACCAACCATCCTACGGAATCTTCCTGAACCTTTTTCTCCAGAGTTTCGTTGTTCTCCACATTTGCAGGGACTTCTCAGATGCCCATGGTCACTGGGTGATCTTAGTCTTTCTTAGCCCATCCCTTTGTCTAATTGCCATAAAACATCCTATCCCACACCCTCATGCTGAAGAGTCCTATTGTGACTTTTCAAATGACCCATGATGTAATCTGGAATAAAGGTAGAGTCTGAGTAACACTTGGAATCCCTGGAGTACCAAAATTTGCATCAGCCCTTGTAGCCTGCTCCTTGGAGGACCCAGCTGCCTAATCCTGAGTTAATTAGAACCTGGGCCCTGACCGGAACAGCTCACTCTGGATGTCTCTGTCCTGTGACGCGCATGTGTGTGGAGGGCAGCACTCGCAGACATCATGTTCTCTCTAAGATTAGTAGGTGGTTCTAAAATCACACCCAGGTGCTCTCCTTGGAGGGCAGGGGAAATAAAGGTTTTGAGGTTTCTGATTTGATTAATTCTGGGCTATGGGAAAGCCCTCCGATTTACATAAGACAATGCTAGTGTTCTTTGTAGAAATAAAAAGTGCAAATTTTCCTTTCTAGGGAAAAAATTATTTAGTAGCATACAGCTAATATCTATATAATTTGAGAAGTGTAAAATGGCATTATGTTTCTCAGTAGGGTCACTTGGGGACATAAAATGCCTCCTTCCTAGGGTGGTGTGAGGGTGACCATCAGTGACACCAGCCTCCTGGAGTTGGTGGAGTCATGCCGGGCAGCCCTTGAGCCCCTGCAGAGGCTGATCTGACCCACAAGGTAGTTGTTTTTTTCAACCTCTCTCCTTTTCTTTTCTCTTTTCTTTTTTCCTTCCTTCCTCCCTCCCTCCCTCCCCTCTATCTCTCTCTCTGTCTCTCTTTCTGTCTGTGACGAAGTCTCACTCTGTTGCCAGGCTGGAGTGTAGTGGTGCGATCTCAGCTCACTTGAACCTCCGCCTCCCGGGTTCAAGCCATTCTCCTGCCTCAGCCCCTTGAGTAGCTGGGACTACAGGTGTATGCCACTATGCCCACCTAATTTTTGTATTTTTAGTAGAGACGGGGTTTCACCATGTTGGCCAGGATGGTCTTGATCTGACCTTGTGATCCACCCACCTCAGCCTCCCAAAATGGTGGGATTACAGGCGTGAGCCACTGCGCCTGGCCTCTTTGTTTCTTAAGAAAAGAACATGACATCATTCAATGCTTAAGATGATTTTGTAACTTTCAGCCTTAAATTTTCATATACCTTATCCCAGTTGGAAAAGTAGAATGAGGCTTTTCCTTTCTTCTGGAAAGGCTTCAAAAGGGCCATGGACCCTGTAGAAAATCCCATTTGAAAATGAGAGCCTGGAAAGAACTAAGGACAAGGGCTGGACTCCCTGATACATTAGCACCTCTAACTTGTTTCATTTACTAAATCACGGATTAATCGGGTGGTTCTCAGTGCAAAGCACATAGTCAGTGCTGGTTCTCCACTCTTCAGAAAGGATCTCTCATTGAAGGAGCCCCCAGGAGTAACTGCCAGTTTCCTACAAATGCCAGGGCTGGGGAGCACGTGAAAAACACCAGAGGGACGGAATGCCACGTGACTGCAGGGCAGATCACCCAGTGTCTTCAATGCATTGTCATTAAAATAAAATCGACTTCAAGTGGCTTAAGAGACAAATTGTAATTTGTGGACATGACTTGGATCCTGATTCAAGTAAGTCAGCTATAGAAAGTCACTTATGAGACAGGAAAATCAGGACACTAATGAGATATGAGCTTTATATTAAAGAAGTGGTTATGATGTGGGGTGTGATACTGGAATTGTGCTTATCTGTTGGTGATAAGCACTAAAGTGTTTATGGGCAAACTAATTTTTGCTTGTGATTTGCCGTAGCCATCTTGTGAGGGCTGGGGTGTGACTGCATGTATAATTGTTGAGATTGGATGAGAAAGTATTTTTGCATGTAGTGAAACATCACAATTCAAATGCAAAATGGCATGGCTATGTTACAGTGTGATGCAGGAGCTTGGCCCAGGAAGCTAGCCTGAGTGCTTAAACTGGGTTTTGAAGAATGAATAGGTGTTGAAAATGGGAGAATCAGTTCCTTTCTGGTGTGCAAGAGGAGATGCCTGGTAGGTAAAGTGTGGGTCACCTGGTGGTTTTGACCTCGAGTTCTTTCAATTCACTCATCCTTGCATTTGCTCACACAAGGTTTCTCAAGTTCCTGTTGTGTATGTCATATGTCGTGACACGTATGTATGGTTGAGTCTCACAAAAGTCCCAGGCTGCCATGGGAAAGTATCGCAGACTGAGGGGCTTACACAGCAATTTATTCTCTCACAGTTCTGAAGGCTGGAAGTCCAAGATCAAGGGTTCAGCAGGGTTGGTTTCTTCTGGGGCCTCTCTCCAGAGCTTGCAGACAGATGCCTTCTTGCTGTGTTTTCATAAGGTCTTTTCAACGTGCATGCCCTCCTGGTATCTCTTCCTCTCTTAATAAGTCAGCAGCCCTATTGGATTAGGGTCCCTGATTCATTTTAACCACCTCTTTAAAGACCTTTTCACTGTCACATTCTGAAGTACTGGGGGTTGAGACTTCAACATATAAATTTTTTTGGAGGTAGGGCAAGGACACAATTTAGCCCATAGTAGATGGGATGCACTTCATGGTATAATCGGTACCATATAAGCACTTATTACTTATTCACAGAGTAATGAGTACTGTATAAGGTGCTAAGGGAACCTGGAGGAAAGAGTGTTTAACTGTCCATGGAGCCACCCAGGAGGTTTTCCTGGAGGAGGGGCTTTTGAAGAACTTCTTGAATGAGAGATCTTACCTCACCCACTGAGCACTGCTAGAAGAAGAGGAAGGCAGTCCCCAAAACTGAGGGGGAGATGGCAGGCAGGGAAGGGAGCAAGTGGACCATGTTAGTAGTGGAGGGCTGTGACGACAGAAGGGGCCTGAAAGGAGAGTGGGTGCTGAGGACTTGCTCAGTGACAGGCCGGGGCTGCGAGGAAGGGAGGAAGAGCACACACAGCCCCACTCTTCATTCCTGGGCCTCAGCAGAGGATGCAGTGATAGAAACGGGGAAAGGAGTGTGGAATTTTATCTAAAGCTGTGCTTAACTACCAAAGTAAAACATATTATAAAAGTTCAGATGTTATAGAAATTAACCCTTCTCACCCCTGATTCTACTTCCTAAATGTGTTAACAATAGTTGTGTCTCACCTTCTGGCTTGCTTCTCAAGATGCTATTTGAAAAAAAAAACAAAATGTGTGTGTGTATGAGAGAGAGAGAGAGAGAGAGCGAGCGAGCACACAAGCAAGCTGGCAGTAGGGGGAGGGAGAGGGAGAAAAACAGGATTTGCTTCCCTGACCCCTCACTCCTTCCTCCCTCTTTCCTTCCTTCATAAAAAGGGGGGTTTGCACGGTTTTTATTTGGTAGTGCCTTTTAGTGTTTACAGTTTATTTTTGTCGGCATGCTTTTTACTGGTGTTGTCACTACGTAGACAATGGCTGAATCCTGTGCATGCTTAATAAAATGCTGGTGAACCTGTTAAAAAGCCGATATGTAATTAAATTGTCTAGTTATGGCACTGAGATGTATAGCAAGGTTTTTATGCTGATTACAAAGACAACTAGCAGTTTGGACTAGGGGAAAAACCTTAGAGAAACACCTGGGCAGACCTTTTAGAGAATGGAATTCTGCTGGATTTAAGAGGCTAGCATTAAATATATCAAGAAAACCCTTTACAAACCTTGTCACAAATTTACAAAATTTGTCACTAATCAAATTCATATATGTTAGAATTTTTACGCAGCAGACTGTAAAACTTAAATTTATATTACGATTTGCATTATGGGCCGGGCGCGGTGGCTCACGCCTGTAATCTCAGCACTTTGTGAGGCCAAGGTGGGCGGATCACAAGGTCAAGAGATCGAGACCATCCTGGCCAACATGGTGAAACCCCATCTCTACTAAAAATACAAAAAATTAGCTGGGTGTGGTGGGGCACGCCTGTAGTCCCAGCTACTCGGTAGGCTGAGGTAGGAGAATCACTTGAACCCAGGAGGCAGAGGTTGCAGTGAGCCGAGATTGCACCACTGCACTCCAGCCTGGTGACAGAGTGAGACTCCGTCTCAAAAAAAAAAAAAGAGATTTGCATTATGGCTTTCTTCTATTAGTAAGCTTTGATACATTTTTGGCACCACATCATCAATTTTTGATAATGTCCATTCCCAAATGTCCCAAAGATATAGGATTGGAGTTGAGTGTCTGGGGTGGTAGATGAGGGAACAGAGAGGCATTTGGTGACCGAGTCAGGCCTACAGCCCTGCCATCCTGACCCATGGCCTTATTGCTTCCTTTTCTGGCTTGTATTTTGCTTCTCATTTTATATGGATGATGTAGGGTAACTCACCTGACAGCAATAACTTAAGCAGACCCTTAGAATGACCTTGTGTGGCAGACGCACTTGAATGTGTGTTCCTAGCTAGGGAATCCAGAAGTTGCCAGCCTGGAGATTCAGTCCTTTAAGGAGCATCTGAGTCCCTGCAGCTTGTCTCGTGGAACAGGTGTGATTGAGGCCCTGAGTTTTGGGTTGCATGAAGGATGCCAGGTGGAGGTCCTTGGTCAGGGAGTGTGTTAAGTGAAAATGCTACATAAATTGCATGATGCTTGCAGGCGGGTGCGGGTCTCCTGTCCAGCGTGCTGCCACTGGACTCTCTCCCTTCTATGTAAGCCCCAATAAAACCCTGGCTGGCTCTGGGTCTCTTCAGCCTCTTGAACCTGGTGCCTCCCTTATTAAGGTTAATAGGGGTTCGGCACATCGATTGACCTACTGCTTGCTGTTTCCTGGAGTATTTGAAGGCAGAAATCATTATTCCCGAACCTAGAACTGACAGACCTTAAACTCTGATCAGTCACCTTTCTCCTGCAAACAGCCGCCTTGGCCACTCTTTGGCTTTCTAGAGAATTAGAAATTAGTTCTGTTTTTTTCCCTCCTGTTTTCATTAACCAACTTCTAATTAACCTGTTAACCAGCACTAATATATGGAATTGATATAATTTCAGCCCAGTGCAGAAAAACTTGATATTTTTACTTTTCAGGACAGCTTTATCGTGAGTAAAAAATCTAATTGCAGTGAGGCTTTTTGAAGCTACTTCAGCTGTTTCTCAACCCTGCCTGGAAACCACTGTGTACTGGATGATTAAGAGACAGCTGAGGTCATCTCCTTGGACGCCTTTGAGTTTCAGATTGATAAACACATCTAAGCTGCTCAGTATCAGTCCACATGGGTTGAACTTTAGCCAAACCACTCAAAGAAACTTGTGTAGCTTTGTTCAGTATCTGAAACCAGCCTTTTCCCACTTGAATAAGGTTCTCTTCCAAGTGGTTCACTAGGAATGAAATATAGCTAGCTCTGCCAGAATTCCCCCAGACAGCGCTGACCCCGTGCTGTGTTGGGCTGGCACTGCCGCCTCCGTACTCTGAACTGGAGATCCGCTTGCAGGCCTTTGCTGGGCCTCCCTGGTCAGGGAGGGAGGAGGAAGGGCAAGACAAGGCATTTGAGAGCTCTGAGGCCTATGCTAATCCTATGCTTTTTTGTTTTTCTTTTTAAATAAAAGGAAAAGGACAATTGCCTTAGCTCTGGCTACAGACTGGGGATCTGGAGTGGTTCTCTCCATGTGTAACACAGATTAGATTTGGTTATGATACACACCCAAGTTCAAGATCTGCTCATTACTGACCTAGCCAGGTGACACTATTCAACAAGGCTTTTTTTTTTTTTCTTTTTCTCCTGTGCTAACATCTAAGAGAAGCAGTACCGTTGAAAACAAACTTGGTGTGTGTACATTCATGGGCTTGCTTCTTGACGTAGCCTGACATGGTTCCTAGCTGATTTGAGAGGTTGGAGCCGGCCACCCAGTGTGGCAGATACCCCAGACAGATGGCAGCAGCAGATGCGATTTGCAAAATGTGACTGTCAAGGTTCTAGCCCTTTCGTGGTGATCTTTGTCAGGAGAAAGAGCACTCTGGCTTTAAAATCAGACAAGTGTGCATTCAAATTCTGGTTGTGGGACATCTGGTCGTTTGGTTCCTGGGCTGAATGATAAGATGTATCTCCCAGGGTTGCTGTGACGATTCTTGCAGCTGATGCTAAGGTGAAGCCACGGCGAGTGTCTCACTGGGATCAGAGCATGTTCTTCTCCCAGCCTGTCACTGTTTCTTTCAGTTGGAGAGTGGGAGAGGAGGGATTCCCTGAGCCTCCTGAAGACTGACTTTAGCCTCTTGGTGACTTCAGTTTTCTGGACAAATAGGCCACCTCAAAAACAGGTTGAGTGACAGCACCCAGCAGTATTATGCCGGCAAAGCTCACAGCCTTGGGCTGTCATCAGAACAAGGCTTATAACTCTCTTCTTAACTCCGAACTGCTCCTCTGGAGTTGCCTTAGTCAGGGACCTCATCACTGGACATCCCTCTCAGATGCTGATAGTTGGAGGAAACCAGCCCAGGTGCAGCAGAAGACACTGCGCCGGCACCACACAGGCATTGGGGATGCAGAATCGGCCACGACTGCTTGCAGTGGGGAGTCTCACTGCCTGGCCCTGCGCCTGGGGCAAGTAGTGTGGCCTGGCAGTGCTCAGCACACTCGCCTAACACTGCAGCCAAGTGCTGCTGAAAACACTGGAAAACCCTGGGTTGTGGCTTTAGTGGAAAAAAAGCAAATTTTAAGGTTACAGAGAATTCAGATAATCCCTTGGATTTTGCAATGGTAAAATTTTGTAGTATTAAGGATCCAAATTAAAATGAAGAGATACGTACGGTATCAGTGTTAATTGCCTTCCAGCTCTCCCTTCTTTTTTTGTTTCTAAAGGGAGATGCATGTAGTGCTAGTGAAGTACTTTTAGAGAAAAGCACACACCCCTTCTATATATTCCTGTCTTGAAGCTGGCTGTAGAAAATCCTTGAATCCTTTGGTGAGGGCCTTCTACAGTCCAAGTGACCTTACAGGTGTTTATCTTTCAGGCTGGTACTATTTTTTTGCACAAAAGTGTGTACTTTCCTGATGGATTTCGATCACCGATTATAATTAAGACCTGCTTTGAAATGCTCTTCCTTAACACAGGTTTTGAATAAGCTAAGAGCCCCATGTTAAACTTGGGCAGTCTTCATTTAAACCCAGGGAGAGATGTTGATCACCATGTTTTATTCTACTTAGGGTGTACACTTAACACATTGACAGTTTGTCAGTGGAATGCTTTTCTCAAGGAAAACATTGCATGCAACCTTCACGTTTTACACTTGAATCCCAGATGGCCACTGGCACCTTTCAGTGGATTTTCAGCAGCCTCACTTTTGTTGGAACTGCTGCATTAGTTCAAGTCCTGCTCCGTTCTGTCTGGCTTTTCCTTTACTGATTGTGCTTGGAGAGGCCGTGTTCTGACTTGCCCACTGTGCCTAGTATCAAAGGGCTCAAGTTCTAAATCCAGCTCATTGTTGTTTTGCGGGGTCTGGCAGAGAAGCTGCTCAGGCTTTTGGTTTGCTGTTGGCATAAGGAGACTCTCCTCTGTTCGCATGCAGGAGAGATTAGAGATGTGCAAAGCCCACTCATCCGGAGTCCAAGGCCTGAGTGATTCCTCACTCTCCAGTCGGTTGGAAAAAACCTTTAGTGTCCCTGAGAAAGTAAACTCCTCTGTAAATTTGGGCATTAGAATCCATCCTGGCAGTGTATCAGAAGGATTAAATCATATTACTCATGAGACACAGGGCACACAGGGGGAGGCCTGTATTTGGACAGCCCAAACAACCGCATAAACAATTCCTTGCATTTGCCTGTGGAAGGCAGACTCTGGGCAAATTCACTTCCCAATTAAAATCTTAACAATACAACTTACGTTTATAATAGCCCCTGAAAATGACACATACAGAGGTAGTGTTTGGGGTCTGGTGCCCAGCACATCGCCCTGTGCTGATGGCTTTCTTCAGTGGTGTCAGCATGAGAAACAAGAACTCTTGGTCAAGAACTGAGTTCAGATTCCAATACTTGCATTTCGAGAGGACCTGTCATTTTATTATAAACACTTAACAGAGAGAAGGGCAATCTGCCTAGTATACGTTTGAACGTCTTGCCCAAAGATGTATTCCCATTATGTTTGGCCATCACCTTTTCCTTGCCTTAAATTATATATATATTAAAATGATGTGGCCTTTAAAATAATGCTAGAGAATACATAAAAAGGAATTAATTTTCAAATCAAAATTTATGAACTTGCCTTATAACATTTTTATGGTAGATGTATTTGAATTATCTTCTTCTCTTTGACTAAAATAGAATTCGATTTTTCTATGGGGTATTTAACATTTTGGGTCATAATCATGCTAGGAATGAATTAATAGATCTTCTCTGAGTGAACTGTCAAGACAGATCCCCATTGGGTTTGAAATGTAATTAAAAATGTCAGTGAACTCACTTGAAGTCCACAGAGTGCTCCAGGGTCCCCTCGAAAACGTTAGTCAAGGACTGAAAATATTTACCAAGTGCAGTGAACATAATGCAGCAGCCAGCTCTCCACAACCAGGAGGGCGCTGGTCACCTTTGTCAGACGCCTCTCATCTTAACTTCCTTCTAGTCTTGGAGTGTTCATCTCAGAAGTCTTGAAAGCAGGAGTGCTTTTTAGCTCAAGGCTATGGGTCCAGTTGGTGGCTTCTTAATAAATGGCTGGTGCAACAGACCTCAAAGAGAGGAACGAGTCTCTAAACAATATCCATGCCCTTTGTAACCCTTCTCCCTCATTAGACTCCCAGACTGGCCACCTTTCCAATTGGCAGACTCCCTTTTATTTCTGGGAGGCTTTTAAAGGTGGGGATCATTGGGAGGAGGAAGTCTGGAAGGGACTGGGAGCTGAGGTCCCTTGATTGTGGGCTGGCTGTCCCCCCACACCCCATCACCTCCTTCCACCTGCTGTTCACCGGATGTGTGGTTGGCCCTCCCCACCTGAGTGTCAGAGCTTGCCCAGGGAATGAAAGGTGGGAAGAGGGAGGACATGTGTGTTGATGGAGGTCTTTAGGCACAGAGCAGCTTTATTCTGGGATATATTTAAAACATTGGTTTCAAAATACATAAAATTAGGGGTGGCGGCACATGCCTGTGGTCCCAGCTAATGGGGAGGCTTAGGCAGGAGGATCACTTGAGCTCAGGAGGTGCAAGTTGCAGTGAGGCAAGATCAAACAACCACACTGCAGCCTGGGTGACAGAGGAGACCCTGTCTCAAAAAAATAAATAATAAAAAACAAAAAAAAAACCACATTGGTTTTAGGCAAGTAAATAACCAGTTATTTTTAAAAGTGGTTACTTAAAATCAAGCAAGCAGACCTAATATATGCTTCTTTCTTTTTAGATTTCATGTGTTCCTTGTATACAAGCAACGTCCCAGATTATAATTCTCTGCTGGATTTGAGAATTTGGAGAAATCCCTGCAGTTTTGTAACTTCAGAGGTGTAATTAGCTGAAAACGTCATCGTTTTGAAGAGTTCTGCGTTTTGCCAGTCACCTCTCAACTGTGTGCCAAAGGTAAGTCTGCAGTTTTCTGCTTAAAACAGAAGTTGCAGCTTTTTGCCTCAAATGCTTAATTTGGACAGTAAGTTTAGTAAAATATGAGTCAGTGTAGCCTTGATTTGTTGAATCATATTAAATTTAAGCTTTCAATGAGGGAAAAAATTAGATTATCTCTGCTCCTGCTTTAGTGTGTGATGGTTCTGAGTATGTAGCCAGGAAGCAGGATGGTAGACACCTACAACCTGTAAGACAGTACAGGTACCTCCACACTCAGATATGTACTGACTCTTGAATCCATAACAAATCCTGGTCCCCTGTATTGTGTATGGGACAGGGAGTATAAGGATAAATAAACACTTTTCTGGTGCTTTCAGTCTAGGAAAGGTTGGATTCCAGCTTTGATGCTGAGAAGATAAATCTACATCAAAGGATAGCTGGGCATGGTGGCATGCACATGTAGTCTCAGCTACTCGGGAGGCTGAGGCAGGAGAATTACTTGAACCTGGGAGGCAGAGGTTGCAGTGAGCCAAGATCACACCACTGCACTCCAGCCTGGGCAACACAGCAAGACTTGGTCTCAAAAAAAAAAAAAATCTATATCAAATGAGATGCAGGCAGTTGAAGGATTCTCAGGAAGGTTTTACCTGTTCATATGAAAAACCTACTTGTGTATGTTACAATAAAATCATAACTGTGATGCAGCATGTGGATTCTGGGACCCAGTGGTGCTATCACCACAGGTATCAGACAAAAACATGTCACTGTGTAACAAAAATATTTCTTAGCCCTAACAGCTCGAGACGTTTCACTTAAAATATGAATTGCTGTTTGGTGGTGCAGTTAATCCGGTGTTCTGTTTCTGGCTGGGCAGTAAGAAGTGCTGTATGAGAAGATACATTTTCACCTCCAGAGCTTTTGTCTCAGAATAAACTGCAAGAATAACACTAGCTTTCCTTAAAAACTTTAATTTGCTCAAACAAATTTACAAGAAAAAAAAACCATCAAAAAGTGGGCGAAGGATATGAACAGACACTTCTCAAGACATTTATGCAGCCAACAGTCACATGAGAAAATGCTCATCATCACTGGCCATCA